>NC_138773.1:253579671-253807171 GCF_965119305.1 Pelophylax lessonae | reverse complement strand
ATGAATGTCACATGCCCCCCCCCCAATACCTTGTGCAATGGAGTGAGAGCTCTCATGGAGCAGTAAGGTGGCAAAAGTGCATGTATTGGTAAATATGCCTTGTTGGAGGGAATGGGCTATAAAGAGACAGTATGCCATCCAGGGCAAAGTAACAGTAGCTCTTTAAAGTCCTTTCTGTAAAGTGAACCTCATACCTTGCCTAGACTTAGATGTGCAAACCTTACAAGCGGATCTGAACAAAATAATAGGGTGGGCAACTACATGGCAGATGAGGTTTAATGTTGAAAAATGTAAAGTAATGCACTTGGGTGTCAGAAACACGAAATCAAGCTACTCACTAGGGGGGAAACCTCTGGGTGAATCTAGGATGGAAAAGGACCTGGGGGTACTGGTGAACAACAGGCTTGGCATGCAATGCCAAGCCGCTGCAAGCAAAGCCGACAGAATACTGGCATGTATAAAAAAGGGGATTCACAGAAATAAAGAGATTATTTTCCCACTCTACAAGACTCCAGTCTGGCCACATCTGGAGTATGCTGTCCAGCTCTGGGCACCGGTCCTCAGGAAGGACGTGCTGGAACTGGAGAGAGTCCAGAGAAGGGCAACAAAAGTAATTAGGGGAATGGAGGGCATCAGCTATGAGGAAAGACTACAAGCACTGAACCTATTCTCTCTGGAGAAGAGACGCTTGAGGGGGGATATGATATCAATGTACAAATACTGTACTGGGTGGCGACCCTAGCACAAGGAACAAACTTTTTTAGAAAAAGGGAATACAATAAGACATGTGGCCACTCACTAAAACTAGAGGAAAAATGGTGTAACCTTAAATACGTAAGGGGTTCTTCACTGTCAGAGCAGTAAGGATGTGGAATTCGCTTCCACAAGAAGTCGTATCAGCAGGGAGCATCGAAAGTTTCAAAAAACGATTAGATGGGCACCTTAAAGACCACAACATACAGGGGTATACAATGTACGGTTAACAGCAAACACACACACACACATCATGGGTTGAACTGGATGGACTGGTGTCTTCTTTCAACCTCACAGACTATGTAACTATGTAACTTCTAAAAGTTCAAAGTTCACTTTAACAGCAAATGCTTTGCAAAATTATCCTATGGGCACCTTTGCTTTGTTTAACAACCAACATATAAACAAGCTGGAATTATCTTTAAATGCAATAAGTTGTCAAATGTTAACAAAAAAGTGCATTTTCGTACATGTGGTAATGTATCCTATACGCCTTCAAGCCAATCTAAAACAGATTGCATTGCTGCCTGTAAAATAATTGCTGCTATTTTATAAACACAGAATGTCTGTATAATGTGTAAGTGCTTAATCACAGTAACAGAGATGACTGGGAGAGACGGAGATTAGACAAAGAAATATATGGCTGACTCCAAATGAGCAACTACTCTGACTGTCAGGGTGATGTCTGATAATGCACTTAGGATTTTGTGCAGACAATTTGTATTCTCCTGGAGAAAGCCATATATAAAGATCCAAGCAACTAGCAGACACCCCGTCACCTGGTGATCCATCTTTTGCTCTTACATTCAAAGGCTGGCCTTCTAATAGCTTGTTTGTTCTGCAGATTTACTGCCTGCCAAAAATGGAGAGGAATCCACCATGCAGTTTCTCCTGGAGGTGGTTGACATTCTCTTGAATTACGTGAGGAAAACTTTCGACAGATCCACCAAAGTCCTGGACTTCCATCATCCTCATCAGCTACTAGAAGGGATAGAAGGCTTTAACCTGGAACTGTCAGACAACCCTGAGTCCCTGGAGCAAATCCTGGTGGACTGCAGGGACACTCTAAAGTATGGAGTACGAACAGGTATATATATATCTAATTAGCTGTGATGAATAATAAATATCAGTTCCAGGCTGTACCGAAACCATGGTATTAGGGAACTAATGTGTTACAGAATGCAGAACGTTTGTAAAAATCACAATGACCACCAAATGTACCTTAATCTGAATTTGATGTAACTCACTGTAGTCACAGACCACCTCAGAGGGTGGAAGGACAGTAGGAGTATTCTTCCTGAAGCCTGTACAGTCTAATATCTTATATTCCCAATCCGACTTAGATTTCAAGGACAGGTTAAAATCTTATTGGTGACTTAGACAGACACTTTAGTACTGCCATTAAAGGAAGAGGGCTGGATTTGTACACAATGGAAATACTTGGGGGCACTCGGTACATGCTCAGTTTGCTGTGTAATGCTAGAGAGTTTTTTTTTTTTTTGGGAGGGTTTTGGGAGGGTGCATGTGATTGGCACAGGGCCAATCAGCACTGTGCAGATAGAGGGTCAGGAGTCCTGCAGCCTCATAGGACAGTCAGAGTAGAATGCAACCTCCTCCTACAAGCTTTAAAAAGATACTGATAGAAATAATTAGATTGCTATGTACTGTGGATGAGAAAAGGTATTTAGCAGTTTACTAAAATAATTGGATTTCCATGGTCTGTGTTCTATGGGAGACCAGATATGGTGAATGCAGGGTCCTGGGTTTAGTAACACTTTAATATTCCAATTTTCTGGATTGAACTTGTATTCTTTTTTCTAAATATTTTATTTTAGCCAGAAAGGCAGGATCCATATTAATACAAGAATGATTAATTTGACGATGAATGTACAACTTAGCGGCGTCAAGGCTATGGCGCACAATGGATTGTTTGTAAGTTTTAGATGAGCCTTTATATATGGTATATGGGTGTCTTATGTTGGCCATGCATGTGCAAACATTGCCAATATCCTGTACATTCACAAAATTTTAAGTAGTGTTAGATGAGGATTTGCATGTTGGTTAGGATGTAAATTCCTTTGGGACTAAAGCCCTGTACACACGATAAGAAATTCGGCCGGGAAATTTTGTCCGACGACCGATCTGCCGATTTTCGGCTTGTTAGTATGGTGCTTTCGACAGCCGACTCCGACTTTTCGGCTTACAAAATCCTGGTGTGCAGGCATTAAAATTTTTGTCCTCCGTCAAAATACATCCGATTTTCGTCTCATTAGTACAGATTTAGATGGGGAAAAATCTTATGAGCAAGACTAGGCATGCTCAGTGAAGAAAGAACGCATACAAAGCAATCCAACACATGACATCACTTCTGAAGTAGAATTTTGTCGTACGGGAAAATTCGTGTGCAGTCTAGAGCACATTCCAACCAACAGTCACCACTCTGGACAAAAGACGGACGACGGTCAGCGGAAATTGTGTACGAGGCTTTACTCACTTCTGCAAATAAAAGGCTTTGTTTCAGACACCACAGTGGTACTGGTACTGCAGTGCTGCTTAAGGCCTGTACACACGATAAGTAAAATTTAGTCCAACGAACGATCTGCCAATTTTCGGATTTTGCCGATTACGGATTTTCGTACGACAAAAACTGGATGTGCAGGCTATAAAACTTTTATCGTACGTCAACACAACGTCCGATTTCCGTTTAATTAGTACAGTTTTCATCCGAAAAAAATCATAAGAGCAAGACTAGGCATGCTCAGAAACTAAAGAATACATACAAAACAATTCAACACATCACATGACATCACTTCTGAAGTTGAATTCTGTCGTAGGAGAATTTTCGTATGAAAGTAACCTCTTCATTTTCCATATAAGACTAGCATGTAACAAAAAACTAAAGAAAATTCGGCCGATAATCTGATCGTGTGTACGAGGCTTAAATCATTAAAGAATAAGTTGAAATGCTTTTTTTTTTATACAAATCCACCCAAGGGGCTGTAAATACACTGAAGAAGCTTGTACTGGTGCCTGTTCTCTTAGTTGAGATCTTCAGTACTCTGCCCCCCTTATCCAAAATATTATCATATAATATATACCATTATTACAGCCGCTGGTCCTCTCATAGGCAGTTGTCAAAAGTGACAATTACTCCTGTCCTTTTTGCCCTCTTCCTCCATTTAGAGATGCTGTACTATAAATTTAAATCAATGAAAAGCAGTCTATTAATGGAGCAGGTGGACCTTTTAGTCATTCTGTCCTCCATTCATAGATTGCTTTTCTTTTTTTCAAATATAACTTTATTTTTAGAACACAAAAGGGCATACAGCGGGAAAAAAAAAATGAATACATAACAGCCAGACCATCATAAAAAAAAACAGGTCATCCTAAAAAGTAATTTATATCTTCACTACCCCCTCCATAAACTCCCACAAGAGGGTTACATTAAATTTCTATAACTTCCCACAACATATAGTCATAATTGGCAGTAAAATAAACCCTCAGATTGTATGTCTATTCCGTGTTTGCCCCTCATTTATTAGTACAAGACAAACAAAACAAAAACAAATCAAAACAGAACAGAACAAAACAAAACAAAACAAAACAAAACAAAAACAAATCAGAACAGAACAAAACAAAACAAAACAAAACAAAACAAAACAAAACAAAAAAAAAACAAAACAAAACAAAACAAAACAAAACAAAACAAAAACAAGGGGGGTGTGAAAGGCCAAGAGAGACCAAAAAAACAATAGATTGCTTTTCATTGATGGGAGCTATAGTAGAGCTTCTATGACTGGAGGAGGGGGCAGAAAGGGTGGGCATAGTCAGCACTTTTGATGAGTGCCTATGACAGGTCTAGCAGATATTAACCCCTGTAGCACTGGGGGTATGAAGGGGGGGGGGGGGAGTACTGAAGATTTCAACTAGGACAGCAGCCATTAGCACAAGAGACTTTCCTATTAAATGTAAGTACCGTCCCTTGTTGTGCTGATTAAAAAAAATGTAACTAAACGTAGGCCTTAATTATGTTTGTGTCAACAGGCTTTTCTTTTCTTCAGAACTGCTTCTCTCCTTATACAAATCTATGGGAAGGCAAAAGCAGCTAAAGCTGGGCAATGGCATCTGCAATTAATTCTAAATGACCTCAGAAACATCTGGTGTCAAAAGCACACTGCACTGCATTTGTCCTTAGAAGCCTGTTGACACAAGCCCTTACCCCCCACCCCAGCTGCAAGCACCCACGTCTCCATTATTCATTGTAACACAGCAGTGGTTGTTATAGCACATACATCATAAAGTAAGTTTTAGTGAATTCATTGGTTAAATTGGTGCTTTAGCAGCTAGTGTTTTTGTCCACAAAATTGCTGCTTAAGTTATGCATGGAGGGGGATAATGATGATGGACGGTCCTGAAAGCAGGGCCATGAGGTTAGAGAGGACCTACATTGTGGAAATTGTTCCCATAAAAGGCAAGCAGAGGCAGAGGACTAGTCACCAGCATTGGCTGTGGTCTCCCTGAAGCTGATCTTTTCCCAATTACTGGCGTACTATGCCCGTGTCTCTATGTGTCCATCTTGGTGACCGCTGATCTGATATCTGATGGGATTAATATTTCAGAAGTAGGAGAGGTGAAGAAAACACAGATTCACATAACAAAAATAGCAAGAGCAGGGAGATCCTTGCACTACAGCTTCTCAGGTACAGCTTTTTCTCCAGCAAGAAATAAAGTGAGCAGCATAGGAGTGACATTAACAAATCTAATTTCAAATCTCATGAGACTTGTCAGAGCAGTCAGAGGCATTGTATTTAGATGATCGTCCACAGCAGATATGCAGCTTGAGGCCTAAGGCACACTTAGAGCACTGGTATTTTCAGGGGATATTCAAGAAAAAGTGAAAGCACTATTAAACCTAAAAACAAACATTTCTTATATTGCAGCTTACTAATTCTTAGATGTAATGTCTGCATTCATTTTCATTTTTAAGCATTCGTTCTTCTATTTTCACCTAGTGATCCAGCTAGTAGGTTTGTTGTTTTTCAAAAGAACAAGCTCTCTTCTATATGTATCAGGTTACAGGGATGAGACTATTTAACACTGGCAGGGGTGATTACAATGGTCAGCCTTTATTAATTTATGTAAAACATTTATCCCAAAAGGAACACAACTGTTTGCTGTAACTGGTTATAAACTGTGAGCTGGAATTTGGCTTCAATTTGTTAGTGTATCTAAATCTGCTAGCACATTTAACACCACCCCCCACCCCAGACTGACAATATTGCTGTCTGCTGAGATACAGCCACAGCACCATTGGCTCCTGCAGCTGTCAATCAAAGCCAGTGAGCCAATCAGGAGAGAGAGGGGGGAGGGGCCAGATGGCAGCTCTGTTTCTGAATGGACACGCGGAGCTGCAGCTCGGTTTGGGTGCCCCCATAGCAAGCTGCTTGCTGTGGGGGCACTTGATAGGAGGAAAGGGCCAGGAGCACGGACGAGGGACCCGAGAAGGAGGAGGATCGTTCGGCTGCTCTGCACAAAACCAACTGCTCAGAGGAGGTAAGTATAACATGTTTGTTATTTAAAAAAAAAAAGACTTTACAATCACTTTAAGGTAAAAAATGTTTAGGCATCAGATCCCCCCCCCCCCCTCCTTTTCACTTACCTGAGCCATCATGTGCACTTCTGCATCCCAGTGCTGTCAATTAAAGCCAGTGATGAGGGAACGGGGGGTGGAGCCAAGTCCTGCTGTCTGTGTCAATGGCTGCAGCAGAAGTGGGGCCAGGATCGCCGGTGGGTGACCCAAGAAGAGGAGGTTCACAGCCGCTCTGTGTAATTCTATTGCGCAGAGCAGGTAAGTATAGATATTTCTATTATTTAAAAAAAAAAAAAAAAAACATTTTACCTTTACAATCTCTTTAAATCATATTTACCACTTAAAAAAAAAAAAAAAAAAACATTCTGTGCAAAAATTCTAAAAAAAAAAAAAAAAAAAAAGAAAGAAAAATGTTCAAAACCACTATATGATTCTTGGGAAATTGTAATAGTTTTTGTTTTTCTTTACTTAAAACTGCCCTATCACTTTGTTCCCAAAACAACGCTCGCATGGGGCTATTGAGTGCTGCCCACCAGATATTTGAATGTTCCCTAATCAGGCCAAAAAAGGTCCTTTAGTTAGCATTCTGCCACTATAAACCCACTCAGTCTTTGCCTTTACCTATTTTTTGTAAATGTGCAGAATAAGCAGCATTTACTTAATGGTATTATATATATCAACACAGGATCAGAATAGTGGAAATCTCGGGGGTAACACTTTCCTAAAAAGATTGCCATTCTCATAAAACACCAAACCTTAAAGCATCACAAGGGAAACATTTCATTAAGTTAAACTGCAGCGATTTGGAAAAGACAGCAATTCCTGTACAGTAGGAGCCTGCATATATAGAAGAGCCTATGTGTGACATGAAGCGTGCACACTGATTGTGAGCAAGGCTGGAGGGACACAGCGCTCTTCATTATCCTCTTTATGGATAATCAGCTGCAGCTTTGCACATAATGTGTAGTTTAAGTCTAATGAGAAGAGCCTTAATATGCCAGGTCCAAAATGACAAATCATTCCACGCTTAGCATCCCTTAAAGGGACTCAAATGCTAGTAAAATCTTGTTTACAAACTAGATACATTTATCAAAGTGTCTTTTGTTTTTAGCGATAATTTTGTTAAAGGGGTAGGTTTTCACATTTTTTGCAGGCCAGGACTGGCAGTCACATTTGGAGTAGAGCCGGTTCACATGTATGCGATGACAGACATTGCATGTGATTCGGAGCGCACATGCCTTGTCTGTGTGATGCGAATTCAGCCATACAGATCATATGGCTGAATTTGCATCGCATTCGGACAAAACTCGCACAGGACCCTTTTTTGGGTCCGCACCAGAATCGGATCGCATGGGTGTTCACACCAATGTGATCCGATTCATGTCCCGAACTGAAAGTTCGCACTGCGATATGCCCACTGATCCTGGGGTGTCGTTAACCACTTTAGCCCTGGAGGATTTGGCTGCTCAATGACCAGGCCCAATATTGCGATTCGGCACTGCGTGAATTTAACAGACAATTGCGCGGTCGTGCGACGCTGTACCCAAACAAAATTGATGTCCTTTTTTTCCCACAAACAGAGCTTTCGTTTGGTGGTATTTGATCACCTCTGCGATTTTTATTTTTTGCGCTATAAACAAAAAAAAAAAAATTCTCAAAAAAAAGTAAAAATCTAAATTTTTTTAACATTTTAGGCCAATTTGTTTTCTGCTACATATGTTTGGTAAAAAAAATCGCAATAAGCGTATTTTGATTGGTTTGCGCAAAAGTTATTGCGTTTACTAACTACGGGAAAGATTTATGTCATTATTATTGTTTTTTTTTTTTTTTTACTAGTAATGGCGGCGATCTGCGATTTTTTTTGCGGTACTGCGGCATTGCAGCGGACAGATCGGACCCCTAACTGCCATTTTAGACACTTTTGGGGGTACCAGTGACATTACTACAGTAATCACTGTTACTGTAAAAATGACACTGGCAGGGAAGGGGTTAATTGTACTGGTGATCAAGGGGTTAAATGTGTCCCTAGGGGCGTGATTCTAACTGTCAATGGGCGTGGCTTGTGAAGTAATCACAGAGACATGCGAGCCTATATAGCAGGATCACATAGCCTCTGTGATCACTTCAGGGAGAATGACAGACGGCTGTGTTTACAATAGCTTTCTGTCCTTCTCTCACAGCTGCGGGAGATCGCGAGTGGCCGGTGGCCATCGGAGCCGCGGGTCACACGCACTGGCTCCCCAGGTAAGGTGTGGAGGCGGGAGCTCGCCCCCTACAGTCTCCTGAGCGAGCGACGTAGGGCTACGTTGCTTTGCCCAGCAGCGGCAGAGTGCCGCAGTAAATGTACGGTGGGCGGGGCGCAAGCAGGTAACTTTGTATTGACACCCCAAGCGATTCACATATGGCAGTGTGAACTGCCTCCGAGTTGAATGCGATGCGGGAACCCGCAGTGGATTCACAGGTTTCCCACATCACATATGTGTGAACCGGGACTTAGAGCTGGTGGGTCTGAGGGTATCGTAGTCTGGTGTTAGCCCCAACAAGCCTGAAAGCAGCAAAGCTTATGGTCTGGTTGTATGTGGTGGTCAGTGGTGCTAGTAGATATATTTTATTTTTCTGCCAGGTTTGGAAAAGTTTGTGGAGCCCAAAACAATATGGGATAGTGAGCATTATATAACAGGACTGCCTGTCAGTCAGAATTCAGTCAGAATGAACTGCTGAACACCCCCCACTCAGCTACTAATTCCTAAAGTGATTGTAAAGGTTCATTTAAAAAAAAGAAAATAACAAACGTGATACTTACCTGCTCCGTGCAAGGGTTTTCCACAGAGCAACCCCGATCCTCCTCTTCCGGGGTTCCCCCGGCGTCACTCCTGGCTCCTCCTCTTCATCGGGTGTCCCCACGGAGAGATGCTTTCCATGGGGGTACCTATGTGGGCGCGTCATGAGTCCCGCTGCTGCGTGCATTGACACAGACAGCAGGACTCAGCCCCACCCCCAGCTCCCGTGTCACTGGATTTGTTTGACAGCAGTGGAAGCCAATGGCTCCTGCTGCTATAAATCTTTTCAATGAGGACCCAAGACAGTGGCTGGAGCCGCTGGGCTTGAGCTCGTCGCTGGAACGGTCGGGTTGAGGTAAGAAAAAGAGGGGCTGAGGGGGGCAGCTGAAACAGAAAAGGTTTTTCACCTTAAAGCGGAGTTCCTGACCCCCTGACAAGCCACATTTGACATGTCATTTTTTTTTGGAGGGGGGGAGTGGGTACATGTTAAATCTAGTAAAAATCCACCTAGGTGGCACAAGCAGAAGTTCTCTCCCCCCCCCCCCTCCCTGCAATCTTCTGGGACACGTCACAGGTCCCAGACGATTGCCCATCCACTCAGAACGCGCAGCGTGACTTGCGCATATGCTGTGCACACCCAGCTATGAGGCCGCAAGCTGTCACAGCCGGGTGCCCACACTAGAGATGCCGGCGCCGTGGGGAGAAGAGGGAGAGAGCCGAGGCTCCCCCCGGCCACATCCCTGGATCATGGGACAGGTGAGTGTGTGTTTATTAAAAGTCACCAGCTACACTTTTTGTAACTGCTGGCTTTTAATAAACACGAAAAAGGGTGGAACTCCGCTTTAATGCATAGAATGCATTAAGGTGAAAAACTCCTTTCAAGTTATACTAAGGCCTGTTCTGGTTTTTTTTTTTTTTTTGTTAAAAATAACAAACATGTTGTACTTACCTGCAGGGTGGATAGAAATTGTATTGTAAAAACAGAAGGTTTTTTTATCTTAATGCATTCTACAAAAAAAAGTCTGTGTGCAGCAACCCCCCTCAGCCCCCCTAATACTTACCTGAGCCCATCTTTATCCAGCAATGTTGCAGGAGTGTCTCAGCTGCCTGAGACTCCCCTTCTCAATGGCTAAGACAGTAGCGCTGTGCGATCAGCTGTCAAAGTCAGTCAGCCAATCAGGAGAGAGAGGGGGCGGAGCCCGGTATGTACATGTTGCATCACCAAAAGAGCAGATCAATTTCTGCAAAAGACAACTGGTTTGGTCATTTAATTACTCAGAGAAATATACAAAGATCAGCTGAGTATGGCAAGTTCAAAGTATCAACAACTAGTGCTGAACACTTCATTAGGGCCCATATATGTATTTGAAATCCATTTTCTTCCCCTACTTTCACCCATAAATTTACTGAATAGTGTAATTAAGATGGAGAGAAGAATACAAACTTTGTGCCCTATTTGTCATTGTCCTCTTAACCACTTAAGGTCTGCCCCATAGCAGTTTTACTGCTACAGGGTGGCACCTGTGCGCTGGATCACAAATATATATAGTATACAGTACGTGATCCGGCTCTTCCCGGTAGGTTACTCCTGCTGTGATCACACACAGCGGGTCTTCAGCAGCGGGTACCGCGGACTCGATGTCCACCTGCCCCCGCCAATCATCAAGCAGAGAGGCTGAACAGCGGTCTGCCTATGTAAACAAGGAAGATCGCTGTTCTGACAGGAGGGAAGACATTAATCCTGTGTCTCTGCAAAGCAGATGACTAGGATCCATGTCTTCCCATAGTAAAAGCACCTGCCACGGTTTAGAAAAACACTGGTCAGGCACACAGTTAACCCGTTGATCGCCACTGATGTTAACCCCTTCCCAGCCAGTACAGTGACAGCGCATATTTTTTAGCACTGATCACTGTATTAGTGTCACTGGTCCCCAAAAAGTGTCAAAAGTGTCAGTTAGGTGTCCGATTTGTCTGCGGCAATGTCGCAGTCCCACTATAAGTCGCTGATCTCTGCCATTACTAGTATAAAAATAAATACATTTAAAAAATGTTAAAAATACCATAGTTTGTAGACACTATACATTTTGCACAAACCAATCTATATATGCCTATTTTACCTAAAATATGTAGCAGAATAAATATTGGCCTACATTTTACGAAGAAATTTTATTATTTTCAATTTTTTTTTTTTGGATAGATTTTACAGCAGAAAGTAAAAAATATTGTTTTTTTTTTTTTTTTAGTTTCAAAATTATTAGCCTTATTTTGTTTATAGCGGAAAAATTAAAAAACACAGACATGATCAAATATTACCAAAAAAAAGCTCTATCTGTGGGGAAAAAAGGATATAAATTTTTATTTGGGTACAGCATCATATGACTGCACAGTCAGTTAAAATAATGCACTGCCGTATGGCAAAAAATGGCCTGGTCATGAAGGGGGGTAAATCTTCCAGAGGTCAAGTGGTTAAACACCACTTAAAGTATGCTAAGAACACTTTACTCCATACCTACAGTATCTGATTAAACTTTTTACCAGCTTCCTTTATAATCAGTACAGTTTTTCATACTTTCGCATATGATCAAGCAATTTCTTTTTGCTGATGATCATATGGTTTCTAACAATTTCCTTAATACCTTATATCATTTAAATTTCAATTCACAAAAACATAACTTGCTCTATTATTGTAATTGTAAAGTCTTGTTTAAAAAAAAAAAAAATTTATAAAATAACAAACATGTTATACTTACCTGCCCTGTGCAGTGAATTTGCACAGAGCAGCCCGGATCCTTCTTCTTCTCGGGTCTCTATTCACTGCTCCTAGTGAGTGACCCCACAGCAAGCAGCTTGATATGGGGGCACCTGAGCCGAGTCACAGCTCCCTGTGCCCATTCAGACACAGAGCTGTGGTTTGGCTAACTGACTTTGATTGACCTTGAGGGGGGCTTCTACACACAGAAGGCTTTTTAACTTAATGCATAGAATGAATTAAGATAACAATCCTGCATTTACAACCACTTTAAGCCTATTTGTTAAGCATTGGTAAAATAAAACTTGAACTATTATATCACTGTCAGTGTTATTTCATTATCTCTCATGAATCAATGTAATGTTGGCCATACACTATGCGAAAAATCGTTCAAACTAATTTTCGAAAAAGGAAGGAGAACAGACGATCGTGCCATCATGTAATGACCGCATCTTGAACAATAAATCGCTCAATGGACATAAATTAATCTGTTTTTCGTTCAATTTGTCACATATGCCTCGTGCAAACAGTTCAGGCGAGAAACACATTCATCTTTCAATTTATCGTTCATTTGGCAGAATTTTCCAAACTGTTCCTTCGATTTTTCGGCTCTGAAAAGTTAAAACTGATTTTCTATTTCTGCCCATTAACTGGACAAATAAAACGAACGAACGGACCAAATGACAGATTTTCAAACAATTTTTCGGCTAGTGTATTGCCAGCTTAAAGATGAGCACACAGGATTGTCACCCTTTAAAAATAACACTGGCTTCAATAAAGCAAAAAGTTAACACATCACAAGTTAAGGTAACTAAAATTGAACTCTAAAAAAGAAAAAAAAAAAAAATTGAAAAATAAAAATTATACACATCGGTGAAATTTACATTTGTGAATGTAATCAGGTAAAGTAAGTTGTGGTGTCATAAGCATTTCTCCATCTTAATGAATCAAACCTTCGAATGTAAAGCAGCATTAGCGAACTCTGGATAGGCTATTTATCTTCCATAACCGTTTCGTCCTCTCATCTCTAAATTGTACTCGTTGACAGATTAAACAATTTGCCAAAATTCTCAGTCTGTACACCAGTTCTTTACTATTATTGCAAACAACCACTAATTATCATTGAATTGGACTGATTTTGAGAATTTCCCAATATTCAACTGACCAAAATATCTGTCAAGCACAAAACGGGTCTTTTTTACAGCACCTGTCACTGTCAGCTGTATCAATATTGTCATTGATCTGAGCACAGAATTAGCCTAAATCATTCAGGGTACTAACAGGTGACCAGACTGCATGCAATTATCTCCTAACATTCATTTTTAGCCTACTACTCAGAACTTATTAGCTTATTAGTTTTTTCCAGCATGTCAGACCTTAGAGCCTCATTGTAAATTCTATGTCCTCCTGTAAAAATAATAAACATGATAGTATTTTATATTGCTGCATAATTGTTAGTACTCCTTCACACCATTATTCTATGACGCTAATCCAAACTTTTAAATCAGCACCTCTTTTCCCTTTCTCTGCAGAACTACAAATCTCAGCTGGCCAACTCAGTTTAAATCTGAGGATACATTCTGAGATATTTTTACAGTCTGGGGGTCTAGCAAAAAGTCACACATAGATATTTAAAACCATTGACACCCCTCCTCCCCCCCTTCTCTCAGAATTTCCCCTCTGAAGCCTGAAGCTGAAGCTATAATGGCTTCCACTGAATGCAATAGCATAAATACAAGAAGGACCTAAACTTTCTTCTTTCTCATCATATCAATTGTTTTACAATATTATTACTATTTTTATTTTACCATCTGTACAGTCCTGCTATACTCAGATGAACACTGATTAAGGGTTACTCTACTTATAACAAACAAATAGAGCAAAAGTTCATACAACAGAGTGGTTTTAAACCTCAGTCATTAAATCTTAACAAAGTATGTGTGTCTGTAGTGTTTATTTGTCTATCTCCAAAGCTCTAAGTGTTGTTTCTCTCTGTTGCTTCGTTCCCCTGTTATCAGCATTAATCAATTCTGACAAGTTTTCCTGACACATGAGATACATTTGTGATGGAGAGGAGAGCTCAGCACACAGCTTATATAACCTTTGTGCCTATGTAGTGTGTGGAGGGGGTGTGTCCCTTTCCTCCAATCAGCTCTCACACAGTGTATAAGAGCTGTAACTGCAGCTCTCCACCCCCTCCTCTGTGTTCCTCACAGATGCAGATGCATTTGATCGCAATTGTGCAAGTCTTCTGTCAGCCTGTTTCATCTTAAAGGAATTCTAAAAAACAATTTGCAGGGTTGCGATACCTCTATGAATTCTTTGCCCTTTTAAGGATCTAAAAAATTGACCAGTGCCTCCTCCTCAACAGCCAGATCAGATCACAGGGGTCCCCCAATTATCAGAGATATTATCAACAACAAACTATTTTTTATTCATGTGCAATCAGAGTCAGCAAGACACACAGCAGGAGGATCTGTAGCGGAGAGGGAGTTAAGGAAGTATTCTGAATTTGCGCACACAATCGTATCGGGCCTTTCATAAACGCAGAACATGGCGTCACTGAGAGATCCCAGCCAACTTTTCCCTACTTGGGCAACACATGTATGTGTGCTGTGTATTTGTCACAAGGCCACTCTGTTCTCACTCCGCTGCTAGATCGACACTGGGCATAACAGCTTATTTTCATTCGATACCTATACACCCAGTCTAAGACGTCATTTATGAGGCCACCCCCCTTTTATCTGCTTGGAACCCTGACAACAAAATTGCTTGAGAGAGTAAGATAGCAGAAATTGCTACTTGAAGTTAATCAAGTTCAGCCAAATGCCGTTGAAAGGAGGACATCTTCTAAACTGGTCCTGTAACCAGGCTTAGAGACCCACTAGTAGTTTTATCTCCTGATACTCCTCACCAATTTACTCTTCAGCAATCCTGTCAGACAAGACAGACGTTGTGAAAATTCAGGCAAAACCGCAGGTACAGGTGGACCGGAGTGACACAACGCACTTCCAAGAGTTGCCACCCACGTATGATTCCAACCTGGGGCCATTTTCCCAATCAAGCACTGACATTGAACAATTAACAATTGTGACCAACTGTGATCCCCTTGCTCTCCAATAGAGAGGCCACTACTCTTTGATAGGGATGATCGAACGGTTCGGGTCCACCATCGGTTCGGCCCGAACATTGGGTGTTTGAGGTTCGGCCGAATTTAGAACTTTTTGCCCAAAAAGTTCGGAATTCGGCAACCAGAACCGCCCAAAATGCAATGCTTCAGGAAATGGGCTTTAAAAGCCGTGATTGGACCAGAACCATTAGCAAAAGCCAATTGAGGGGGCAGGAGAATGCTAGGAATGTGATTGGAGTGACTAGGGGGTCCCTAGACCAATCATTAGTGAATACGCCCCCCAGTATATAAGATCGCCCCCCGCCATATTCCTAGCATTGTTATACTGGATATGGAAGAGAGTGGAAGCAGTTCTGTTAATTTTACTTTAAAAGTGTCATTTAGCTATTTTTAGTGTGAGGAAAGGGATATCTAGTGTAGTTAGAGTGCTCCTTTACACTTAAGTTAGCTTCAAAAATTGAGTTTCTGTAGGGAAAGTGTTAAGTGTAAGGGGACCGTAGTGTAGTGTAGGGTTAACTGCCAGTGACTGCTATGACAGGGTGACAAAACCCTTCCATAGCAGGGTGACCGCTATAGAGAAAAGATAATTTTTCTGAATAGCTTCAGCACACCCATATGGCTTCTCACCAGCCAAGCATTTTTTATGCTGCAGGGGCTGCCACTGCCAGTGCTTTTTTGAGGACATGTTTGATGTCAGACATGACATCTTAACATGTGTATAGGGGGTATATATAGACATATATGTCTGTATATATACCCCTAGACATATATAGGTGTGATAGTAGCAGAAATAAATGCTTGCGCTAATGAAATAATTTACAGTAATATATTTCTGCTACTATCACACCTATATATGTCTAGGGGTATATATTCAGACATATATGTGTATATATACCCCCTATACACATGTTCAGATGTTTTGCCTGCCTCAAAAGAACCCCAAAAAATGCCAGAAAAACGCTAGCGTCAACAAAAAAAAAATGCCCAGGTGTGTTTTTGCTGGCATTTTTTGGGGGGTTTTGGAGGCAGGCAAAACATCTGAACATGTGTATAGTGGTGTATATACACATATACATATATTTATATACACACCTAGACATATATAGGTGTGATAGTAGCAGAAATAAATGCTTGCGCTAATGAAATCATTTACAGTAATATATTTCTGCTACTATCACACCTATATATGTCTAGGGGTATATATTCAGACATATATGTGTATATATACCCCCTATACACGTGTTCAGATGTTTTGCCTGCCTCAAAAGAACCCAAAAAAATGCCAAAAAACCGCTAGCGTCAAAAAAAAAAATGCCCAGGTGTGTTTTTGCTGGCATTTTTTGGGGGGTTTTGGAGGCAGGCAAAACATCTGAACATGTGTATAGGGGGTATATATAGACATATATGTCTGAATATATACCCCTAGACATATATAGGTGTGATAGTAGCAGAAATAAATGCTTGCGCTAATTAAATCATTTACAGTAATATATTTCTGCTACTATCACACCTATATATGTCTAGGGGTATATATTTAGACATATATGTCTATATATACCCCCTATACACATGTTCAGATGTTTTGCCTGCCTCAAAAGAACCCAAAAAAATGCCAAAAAAACGCTAGCGTCAAAAAAAAATGCCCAGGTGTGTTTTTGCTGGCATTTTTTGGGAGTTTTTGGAGGCAGGCAAAACATCAGAACTTGTGCACAGTACCACTATACACAAGTTCAGATGTTTTTCCTGACTGCAAAGAACCCAAAAAAATGCCTGCTATTAAACCGGCAAGGTGTGAAAACCGAGAAGAGAAGCCAACCCCCTGAGCTGAAAGTGTTCTAATACAATCCTTTTTTTTTCTGGTTCTGGACATGCTACAGAGCTGAAACTTCACAGGTACACCTTTTAGACCCCCCAGACACAAAATCACACAAAAAAAGTTCTTAAAAATTGTCATTTTTGATAAAAAAAAGCCAATTATTAAAAAAATTAAAAAAAAAAGAGATTTTTTGATTTTTACTATGGATTTCGTATCTGGGGGGTCTAAAAAGTGTACATGTGAAGTTTCAGCTCTGTAGCATGTCCAGAACCAGAAAAAAAAAAGATCGTTTGTATTAGAAACCTTTCTGACAGGGGGTTTGCTTCGCTCCTGTAACACCATGCCGGTTTAATAGAAGGCATTTTTTTGGGATCTTTGCAGTCAGGAAAAACATCTGAACTTGTGTATAGTGGTACTGTGCACAAGTTCTGATGTTTTGCCTGCCTCCGAAAACCCCCAAAAAATGCCAGCAAAAACACACCTGGGCATTTTTTTTTTTGACGCTAGCGTTTTTTTGGGCATTTTTTGGGGTTCTTTTGAGGCAGGCAAAACATCTGAACTTGTGTATAGTGGTATATATACACACATACATATATTTATATACACACCTAGACATATATAGGTGTGATAGTAGCAGAAATATATTACTGTAAATGATTTCATTAGCGCAAGCATATATTTCTGCTACTATCACACCTATATATGTCTAGGTGTGTATATAAATATATGGATGTGTGTATATACACCACTATACACAAGTTCAGATGTTTTGCCTGCCTCAAAAGAACCCCAAAAAATGCCAAAAAAAACGCTAGCGTCAAAAAAAAATGCCCAGGTGTGTTTTTGCTGGCATTTTTTGGGGGTTTTTGGAGGCAGGCAAAACATCAGAACTTGTGCACAGTACCACTATACACAAGTTCAGATGTTTTTCCTGACTGCAAAGATCCCAAAAAAATGCCTTCTATTAAACCGGCAAGGTGTTACAGGAGCGAAGCAAACCCCCTGTCAGAAAGTTTTCTAATACAAACGATCTTTTTTTTTCTGGTTCTGGACATGCTACAGAGCTGAAACTTCACATGCACACCTTTTAGACCCCCCAGATCTGAAATCCAAAGTAAAAATCAAAAAATCTCTTTTTTTTTTTTTCAATAATTGGCTTTTTTTATCAAAAATGACAATTTTTAAGAACTTTTTTTGTGTGATTTTGTGTCTGGGGGGTCTAAAAGGTGTACCTGTGAAGTTTCAGCTCTGTAGCATGTCCAGAACCAGAAAAAAAGATCATATAGGTGTTAAAGTTAAAGGAGGGTCCCGACACACATCCCTGTTCTACTGAAAAATTATCTTTTTTTTTTTTAATGGTTCTGGACATGCTACAGAGCTGAAACTTCACATGCACACCTTTTAGACCCCCCAGATACTAAATCCAAAGTAAAAATAAAAAAATCTCTCTCTTTTTTTAAAATTTTTTCAATAATTGGCTTTTTTATCAAAAATGACAATTTTTAAGAACTTTTTTTTGTGTGATTAATAGTTAATGGGGCATGACCCAGAACCCAAGGCCCTTTTTAGGGGCATTTATTGGGTTTTAGGGCTTCAAAATGGTGTTTTTTGATTACCTAAGTTCGGGTCCCATTGATTTCAATGGGGTTCTGAAATCCGAACCGAACTTTTGGAAAATTCGGGTGTTCTGGTCGAACCGAACTTTTCAAAAGTTCGATCATCCTTACTCTTTGACAAAGATATTTATACAGTGTAGAAAGCACATACAGTACATGATTGGTCAACAGTGTTAAACGATGGAAATGCGGATAATACCAGCACTAGGAATACATTACAGGTAAAGCAGCTATATATCAATCCCTAAACCAAGGAATATTTAATACTCCTTCACACTATATATACAGCGCTGACCTGTGGCAGTAATATTTGGAAAAGCAAACAGTGTATTCCTTTTAAATTTATTTTTATATATATACAGTATCTCACAGAAGTAAGTACACCCCTCACATTTTTTTAGAAATATTTTATTATATCTTTTCATGTGACAACACTGAAAAAAATGACACTTTGCCACAATGTAAAGTAGTGAGTGTACAGCTTGTATAACAGTGTAAATGTTCTGTCCCCTCAAAATAACTCAACACACGGCCATTAATGTTTAAACCGCTTGAACACAAAAGTGAGTACACCACTAAGTTAAAATGTCTAAATTGGGCCTAAAGTGTCAATATTTTGAGTGGCCACCAATATTTTCCAGTACTGCCTTAACCCTCTTAGGCATGGAGTTCACCAGAGCTTCACAGGTTGCTACTGGAGCATTCTTCCACTCCTCCATGACAACATCACGGAGCTGCTGGATGTTAGAGACCTTGCGCTCCTCCACCTTCCATTTAAGGGTTTAGGTCTGGAGACATGCTTGGCCAGTCCATCACCTTTACCCTCAGCTTCTTTAGCATGGCAGTGGTCATCTTGAAGGCGTGTTTGGGGTCGTTATCATGTTGGAATACTGCCCTGCAGCCCAGTCTCCAAACGGAGGGGATCATGCTCTGCTTCAGTATGTCACAGTACATGTTGGCATTCATGGTTCCCTCAATGAACTGTAGCTCCCCAGTGCCAGCAGTACTCATGCAACCCCAGACCATGACACTCCCACCACCACGCTTGACTGTAGGCAAGACACACTTGTCATTGTACTCCTCACCTGGTTACCTCTGCACACGCTTGACACCATTTAAACCAAATAAGTTTATCTTGGTCTCATCAGACCACAGGACATGGTTCCAGTAATCCATGTCCTTAGTCTGCTTGTCTGTAGCAAACTGTTTGCGGGCTTTCTTGTGCATCATCTTTAGAAGAAGAATCATCTTTCTTCTGGGATGACAACCATGCAGACTGTTTGTGTGCGACGTATGGCCTGAGCACTGACAGGCTGACCCCCCACCCCTTCAACCTCTGCGGCAATGCTGGCAGCACTCATACGTCTATTTACCAAAGACAATCTCTGGATATGACGCTCAGCACATGCACTCAACTTCTTTGGTCGACCATGACAAGGCCTGTTCTAAGCGGAACCTGTCCTGTTAAACTGCTGTATAGTCTTGGCCAACGTGCTGCAGCTCAGTTTCAGGGTCTTGGAAATCTTCATATAGCCTAGGCCATCTTTATGTAGTGCAAAAAAAAAAAATTTCAGATCCTTAGAGAGTTCTTTGCCATGAGGTGCCATGAGAGTGAGAGCGATAACACCAAATTTAACACACCTGCTCCCCATTCACACCTGAGACCTTGTAACACTAACGAGTCACATGACACCGGGGAGGGAAAATGGCTAATTGCGCCTATTTTGGGCCCATTTTCACTTAGGGGTGTACACACTTTTGTTGCCAGCGGTTTAGACATTATTGGCTGTGTGTTGAGTTACTTTGAGGGGACAGCAAATTTATTTCAGTGTTGTCACATGAAAAGATATAATAAAATATTTACAAAATTGTGAGTGGTGTACTCACTTTATGTGAGATACTGTATATGATCAGAATACACTGTTTGCTTTTTAAATAATAATGCCACAGATCAGTGCTGTATATATAGTGTGAAATAGTGTTAGACACTAGCAGCTTGTCACCATGTCTAATTTGGAATAGATTATCAAGTATGGCATGTCACATTATAGATAGGCAAAACAAACAAGGATCAGAAGACCTTTGACATATGTTCCCAGATGGCCATGCCATAAAACATTCTCAGCTTGCTTGTCTTAGCTACCTAAAAAATCCTAGGGTGGTCATGACATAAGTTTGAACCATAATATTTAAAGCAGCAGTTATAGTTTAGTTATGTATCTTTGCTTGATAATCAGATTCATTTCTTTATCACCTACTACTTCTGAACTGGCTGTTTTTCATTCCCAGTCTGGCCCTTCTTTCCTGCATCTCAGATAAGCATTAATGGATAAGTCCAACAGAATAATATGTATTTTGTTCAAGCTGTTGCATCCCTGCTGTCTATTGTTTGTGATTAAAAAAAGTTACCAAGAATTTTGAGGACCCCCCCCCCTTCAAAATCTTACTATCACTAGTATGGAATTCTCCAAAAGGGGAAATTCCTGACCAACATGTGGTCTAAATTACAATGAGACAGAAGTGGCTTTACACTAGTGGTTTATGTCTGTGCACCTTGCTGTTTGTGTACCAAGGTAAATAATAGGAATCCATGAGCATTTAGGTAGGTGCAGTCTACTTTCTCTACTGCAGGTGGCGTTTATCCACAGCGGCACTGCAGTGGGAGAGAAACTCAAAAAGACACAGCTCCTCTGTAGTTTCCTGGGTCACTGGGGAAACTATCCCATTGGATGTGGCAGCCACATGTGACGCCTGCAGCCATCTTGCCTCAGGCAGTGCCCATTTATGGCCCTGGCTCCCAGGTTTGGTGCGCATTTGCGAGTTGATAAAGTAGGGACAGGTACCCTATCATGTAGGAACAGAACTAGTGGCAGGGAAAGGTTCCTGATGAATAGGGAAAGTGTAGGGTTCACTACTTCTCTGGACACCTGACTGCTTGAGTGTACCATGGCCAGGCCGCATTCTGCCCTTTTCTACAGGCACTGCCAGTCTGGCTGAAACCTGCTTTCTACACGCTGTTAGACCTGAGAGTGTTCCTGGCTGGGCTGCCTTTTCCCAGCAGGGTATTTGTGAACTGTCTTTGCATTGTTTTATACAAGTTCTTTCACTGCACTGGGATAGTATGTGTTATTGGCACCACACCCCGCAGCATCCCACCTACAAGCATATCGGGTTTAGGTGGACATTAGGTTGTCATATACATTGAGAATGCCCCTCATAACATGACCTTTGACTGTCACAGATTGACTGATATCTGGACAGATACCACATTTATCTAAAGCAAAAGGTAGGGAAGAGAACAGTCAATGACCAGGCCCCTGTATATAAAAATAACCGATCTCTGTGTAATATTAAGCTTCTCTTTACTAATCAAGGTGTTCATTATATCACCTTGAAAGTTTAGACTTGGCTGAAGTCATACAAGCAATGCTTGAAGTCAAGGTCATCACTTGCTATTATTGGGTTGTTTGTGTGGGTCCCTCTCACTTGATTTTTTTCTTAGGTCTACTGTCATCAACCATTCTGCCCATTCAGAAATTCTCTGGGCAGGTGCAACAACTAAAACATACACATCAAGGGTTTGTAGAAGTGTCTTTGTCCTTTCCTCCATTCATTTCAGAAACAATGTTCTGACTTTTTTTTCCCCCAGATTCATCAATCATCGACTGAAATAAAGAATGTTTTATTTTTGCTACTACCCAGGTTACAAACTTCAAAGTGCAGCCTGGCATTCCCATTGTTTGAGGATATACATATAATATATAAAAGAAACATGGCACGATCTATGTTTGATCTGTGGAATAAAAGATGATTGTGTATGTCTACAATGGATTCTTTGTGCCCATGTGAACTCAATCTGTCTTGGCAGGTGTGCTAATATTAAGAACAGTTTCTCTAGGTTTACAATGGAGAAAAATTCAAAAACGCATTTTTTTTTATAGTATTTTCTTAATAAAGGGCTTTGGTTGACCTGTGTTGCTGCTCCTCCAGCCTTATCCAACAGAAACAGTTTTTCTACCTAGCAACGATGAGCACTAACAAGCTTAAAACATCTGTAAGAAAAAACGTTGTACTTTTATGTTAAAAGAGATAATATAAGAATATCTTTTTTTTTTCAAGAAGGCAAAGGGCTCCTAGCACAGTGAAACATTTGTATAATTACCAATAGAAATACATTAGGCATTACGGTATTTATGGTCTATACATGGAAAAGGTGACAAATGGAATCTGACTGTCTGTCCTGGGAATGGACCCTTATACCTTGGTCTTTATATATAAGGCCTTGTAATGTTTGATGTAAAGGAACAGCTGATATAAGTTCAGGCTTAGTTAGGAACCCCTTGAAGGTCTTCTGTAAGTGGAATTGGGATTTTTTTTTTTCACTCAGTATACAGAGAGGACAGTACTTTATAAATAGTATAAAATAATTCACGCCACTCTCTGTTCCCAAAAGTGATTAATAACAATCTAATCTAACTGTCATACACACATAAACTCTAGCATCAAATTGGGTTAAAGATAGTTGTCCTGAAACATTTTCTTTTTTTCTTTTGGAGAATATCCATGAAAAACAGGAAAAGCATACAAACTCCATTATAGAGTGCCCTTGGGAGAGGTGAAATAAGAGCCCAGTGCTGCAAAGAAGTGCTAAGCACCTAGCTGTAGTCCATGCTACCAATTTTCTCCAAAGGAGGTGTGGTCAAGAATGTAAATTTAAAGTAGATCTAAACCCAAATACAAAATGTAATACATTGCAATTTACGAATCTCCAGATGTGGCTGCGGCATTCCATTCCTACTTTTATTTTTATTTATTTATTTTCACTTGGTAATCCTGCAGATAACATACTTTTTAACTTTGGGTGGCTACGCTCATTTCTTCATTGTATGGAGGGAGCCATAAGTGTCACACAGGCTGGACTTTTTTTTAAACACGTCTGCCTTTTTTAATTTCCATTATGGTGGATTTATAGGACTAGTAAATAATACAATAGAGATAAAAGTCAGATCCTTATCTATTTTCAAGCGACTGTGATCAGACTTTCCAGGAAGAAGAAAAAGATTACCCAGGCATTCCCCACAGACAAAGTCGCCTATCTTCCAAGTCTCTTCCAAGTCTCTTCCAAGTCTCTTACAAGTCTCTGCTAAAAAGTCGCTCCTTCATTGGGCGACTTTCTGGTCGGGGTAGTGTGAACCGGCTCTTAGCCTGAAAAGTAGAATCGAATGCAGCCACTACATCTAAGGGCTGGCAGACTACAGTATACTACATTTTTGTTTTTGAGTTTTGATATACTTCATGTAAGTAAATGAAAGTTTAAATGTAGATTGGTTTTCTTATTAAAAATGTTATCTTAATAGAGAATTTAAATTAATAAATAAGATTCATCAGTGGAGTGAGTTTTCCAGCAAATTTATCTGAGCGCCTTTGCACAGGCAGGATAATTGACCAGCAACTGTGGTTTCTCTTTGCCTTCTTCTGGATAAACAGCACTTAAACAGATTTAGAAATGAAATAGATGGAACATTGCTATTTTTTCAGCATTATTTTTTGTATGTTGGTTTGATGAAGATTACAAAGTTGCACTGTTTTAGTCAATATGCTTTGATAATAGCACTCTATTCTTCTGCAGCTGATGAAAGCAGCTCAATTTTGGCTAACACAGCCCTATTAAGTGCCTTGCTGAGTGTTCTGTTTTACTATTAGCATTAAAAACCCTGTCGATTTTTACACCTTGCAGTATAGTTTATTGACAGAATACTTGTCACCAAAAGCAGATTGTGTTACTGTTGACACTGCATGAGCTGTGTGTTACCCAGTCATCTTATTTATGGACCGGAATGCAGCTAAAATAGGTTCTGTCTCTCAGCCCCGCACATTTGTTGTGTTTTTTTTCCTGTTGCCAAATTCATTTTATAGGCACAGATGTCAGGCTGTTCATCCCATTACTGGGCTTGTTTATAAGCCCTAAAACACAAATAAAGTTTTCCTTGACTGGTGACTCCTTCTTAGGTTGTTATTTAGTAAATGTGAAAAGTATATAAACTGGACTACCGTAAACTAACCAATGAACACTTGTTGTTGTTTTGACTACCTTAAACTAACCAATGAACCCTTTTTCTTTTTTTTTCAAATTCTTTATTGATCAAACATAAACAGAAAGGTAGCGTGACACATAATAACACAGCATACACATTAAAATGCAGGCATGGCATGAAAAAGTAAAGTGAAGGCATGGCAATGCACAAAAAGAAAGAAAACTAGGAAAAAAGAACCCCGTCAATGAAGTGCTAGAGCAAATCATCAAAACAGACAATTATCATAAGAAAAACGTAGTATCCGCACCATACGATAGTGAGATGCAATAAAAAGGGAAGTCACACCATTGCGAGTACATGCTAAACTTGAAGATAGAGATAACACTTTTCTCTGAAGGGAGGGGAAAAATGGAAAACCAAGAGGGGAGGGAAGTGAGCAGACAGAAAACAGCTAGGTGCAGAGAGAGGAAAGAGGGGGGACAAGGGGGGGAGGAAGGCCAAGGATAGAGCAAAAGAAGGTGTCCCACGCGAGTGACCCTGCCACATCTGGACTCCTTCTCAGGAGCCAGGGGCACTCAGCGCCTGACCCTCGTCCGACAGAATAAATGCATTCCAGCATGCACAGGTTTTGGAGTATCGTTCCCAATGAACCCTTTTCATCATTGTGACTATTCTAAACTAACCCATTAACTCTGTTTAATGTCTTTTTGACAATACTAAACTGACAAAAGGTAAAATTTAACTGGCTGCTCTCAGTCATTGAACAAGTGCAAAACCTGGAGACAACATCCCTAACTAGACTTTCAAAATATGGTTACCAAACCTACTGATTTATCATATATTTTGATTAAACCTTTATGTTTGGGCTTCCACAATTCCAGAAATAACTGCATAGACGCAAGTAGACGCATAGCATACAATTTTAAAATGGTCGAGCGACAAAATTTTACTTAACATCAGTGTTCTTTTCACCACCTGATGCCCAGAGGGACAGTTTCTTCATTGGAAGTAATTGTTTCAGTTTTAGTTCTCTCACTATCCATTACCTTGCCCATCCTACTCCTTGATAGTGAGAGAACCAATACTGAAATAATTACTTCCACTGAAGAAACTGCCCCTCTGGGCACCCACCGTGTCTAGCCATGAGACCAAATTTCCATTTGATCGCATCAGTTCAAAAGTTGAGATTGGTTAATCCTCTTCTTTAACAGAGATCATGGGACCAAATACCCTAGACATTAACTGCCAAGGATTCCCAAAACAATGGTTTCTGCAGTGAAGATAAGTATTTCTAAACCTCAGGGAGCAGGATGGACAAATGAGCTACTGAGTATCTTATTTGACAGTAGATCTACTATAATATATAAACCTGAGTTTGTACGTTATTTCTTCATGTGGTAAAATACAAAGGATAAAAATAAGGCGTGTATAAGAAATAAAATATATATATATATATATTTTTTTAGGTCATCCACGTTTTTTCAATCAGCTCTCAACTGGACTGGACATTATTGGTTTGGCTGGAGAATGGTTGACTTCGACAGCAAATACAAACATGTAAGTTTTATATTTTTAAGTAAATTTTAAGGAAATGTATACTTTTACTGAACTTAGTTGTAACATGGCTCCCTGGATCGCTCAAAACTGGTAGGCAAGAAGTGGTTTGAAATGATAGTTTTTTCATGATCTTCAAGACTTTTTGAAAATCCAGTGACCAATTTGACTAGTGTTCACCCAAAATTATACAAATAATGATATTAATATAGTTATCTACATAGTCCCAGGATTTTATCATGTAACTTTGCATAAGGGTCTGTGTATATAAAAATCTATAATTTTATTCGGACATGCTTTTGTGAAGCATTTCTAGAGGATTTGGAATGCAGTGTTTGAATTGGATTTTTAATACAGTGTATACTACAATATTGAAACAATACTACCAGATACAGGGGATTTGGGTATATATTGTTTATCATTTAAGTCTCTTAAAGTGTAACTCTGCTCTTTTTCAATAAACACGACCCCCTCTAGGGAATCTATGTCATTGCAAGGGTGTTAACTAACTTTGTTGCAGACTCCTACCTGTTTCTATTCCTAGGGAGAAGCTGTTTGTTTCCCTTTATCCCAGTGATGGCGAACCTTGGCACCCCAGATGTTTTGGAACTACATTTCCCATGATGCTCATACACTCTGCAGTGTAGTTGAGCATCATGGGAAATGTGGTTCCGAAACATCTGGGGTGCCAAAGTTCGCCATCACTACTATATCCTTTCTCAGACTTATCGTGAATAAGAAGGGTCAACCTTCATTATACCCACAAGAGCAAATTGTGTGTTCTAATGAGGAAAGCTGCACATCTGAATCCTTTCAGTACACAAGCCTTAGGTAGTATTTTACCAAAAATGTAATTCCTATTGCAGGGGATGCCTGAAATGTTTCTTTCTAAAGACATTCAGCAAATCAAAGAAGCAGAAAATTTACATATGAGGGGGCATTCAGTACCCCAGTGGTGTACAGAATGCCTTCAGGTTGCCATATTCAATATGGCAACCTGAAGGCATTCTGTACACCACTGGGAATAGCATATTGCATTGCATTTTTAGACAGTTGCAGAAAATTACAGTGGCTGTATACTGAAATAGAAAAGTAATTTTCAATATCATTAAATTTCAAAATGGCTTGTGTAGCATTTTTTAACAAAAGTGGAATTGTCCTTAAAGAAAATCTTTACTGAGAAGAATAAGAAGGTAGCCATTGCTAATCACCTTCTAAAAAGACTTGCTATGCTTAAAATTATTTACTATAAACAGCAATGACGTGCAGAACTTTTTTTAATATCCTCATGGGTCCTCTGGAGTCTGGGTCCCCAAGAAACCACTTATTCTGCCTTTATTATAACTAACTACTGTTTCTTCCTATGAAAACTCAGTCAGAGTCAGACTGGGCTTCAGTGGTTCTGATCAGGTTCTACATATGGGGTCAGTGTTGGCTTATAGGGGGTTGACAGAAACAGAATCTTAAAACCTTTACTAAACTATAATCGTGTCCTTAGTAAGTTCAAAGAGACCCTTTTTTTTCATTAAGAGTTATGTGGCAATATATTTAAAAGGCACTCCCAACTCAACTATCCTGACCTTACCAATGATCCCAGGCTGCTTCTGCCTGCGCTGCAGCTGGTACTGGGATCCACTGAGATGCCTGTGTCTGAGTTTATGGGGAGCAGTGGTGTAACACCCACCGCCATGTAACAGTGTTCGAGCCTAGGGATTGGCTGCTAGACTTGTGCACCCCTATACTCAGAAGTAATAACTTTTCTATCTGCTGGCAGCAAAGGAAGGAGCGTGGGCATGGGATCGCTGGTAATGGTAATTGGGACATGGGAGCCCCTTAAGAAAACACTTTCACTTTGTCTCTTTAAGCCTGAACAAAAGTAAATTCCAATCAAATCATTTTCCCTAGACAGAGGGGGCCACATATTATGCAATTGTAATATAAGCTGTGTGTAATAATTGAATTCATAGGAATAAAAAATATGCATTATTTTATGATGTAGTAAGTAGTAGGTTCAGTGTCCCATAAAACAGCAATTATATTTTACATTAATCACTTTGCAACAGCTAGAAACTTAAAAAAAAAAAACAGAAGGGGAGCCCCAGCACAAACATCAATGGAAGTATAAATCATTTATTTAAAACAATAATTTTTTAAACAATAATAAAAAAACTTACATCTAGGTTAGCAGATGGCTGTGTCAGGTGAGAAAGCTTCCGTGGCCGGCGTGGCCGTCTGGCTGGCAAACTCAGCTGTCATGCATGGATTGCCGGAGCCGCCGAGAGAGTCAGAGGTGGTAGCGGTTTCTCCTTCGGGCAGAGTGACAAGCCACGGGGGTGTAGGGGCACATATAAAATGCATTTTGTAAAGTACTTTGTTTTTTAATCTACATCTAATAATTTTATGTGTATGAACAATTGAGCGCAGAGAGAGTTGTTTTTCTTTTTGGAACAATGAAACATGGTGGCTCAGTGGTTGCTTTGGGTTACAGCACTTAGCACATTTTATTCTTCCTTATTTATTAGCTTCATTTGCTTCTTTTATAAAGCCCTTGGCAATAATGGATACTAATAATAATGGTTCAGTAATAAAGCTGAATAGCTACATTAATCATAATGCAATATTTTTATCTGATATCGAAAACTATTTGAGTCATATGGTTTTATCGCCAAATGCAATCTAAGTGGCAAATGAAAGAAAAGTATATTGTAACTCTCGGGTACATTTACAGCCTGTGTGGTCATTCAAATAAAACAGCTGGTGGCGATTTGAAATTGTATATTGATTTGTGCATGGCCTGAAAAGAAAACAAATAAAATCTAAATATAACGCATTTATTTAACATTATATTTTCCTGTGTGCTGCACTTTTAACTAAACGAGGAGACACAGTTTAATCTTATAATGGCTCAGTCTACCCAAAATTCATGTTTTCAGTTTTGGTTAATGCTAGAGACTTAAAATACCTGTTTTTTATAACACTCAGGAATGATTTCCTAGTTCTTGGGTTCCTGACTCTAGCCAGAAGAGTCACAGGTGCTCTGTCCAGCCCAATGATTGGCTGACAGCTGCTAGAGCTGGACGTGGCTGGGAAATGCAACATTGGCTAATTCTGTTTAGGGCATTATATATGTACTCAGGGATAAATGTCAAGAACACAGGTTTCTTGCTTTCCAGACATGTGTCCCTTGGCACCAGTGGCGCCGTGGCTGGTGCTACATAGGCCGCACACCATACCCCCCCCCCCCGGATCACAGCGAGACAGGAGACAGGACAGAACCGGACAGGACCCCCTGCTCACTCACCCTGCCTGGATATCTGCAGCAGCAGGCGGCGACGGCTTCGGCTTCTTCCCCCTGTCTTCTGCGTCTCCTCCCTCCTCCTCCATGCCCAATGGCATGGCTTCTCTTTTTCGGCCAATTGGGAAACGGGTCTCAAGACCCGCTTCCTGATTGGCCAGGAGGAGGATCCGTGTGACAATAGCGAATTTTCATTCGCTATTGTCACACAACTGGGTGGGCTCGGGGCGCAGTGCTCTGTGCCCCAAGCCCACCCTTTTTTTTAGCCTGGTAGAGCCTCTGGCTCTAGTCACATGGTTAAAAAAAAAGCCCTATTGATATCCATGCGTCCGGCGCCCCGCATGTAGATTAAGATGCTGGACGTATTGATGGGGGAGGGGCGGGGCCCCTGCGCCCCATATGCACCAACCGCCACTGCTTGGCACATAAATGGAAGTAGTGTTGAACTGTTCAGCTGCATCAACTCTCAAATTTGATAGGCTGCCCGCAGCAGGGCTGGGTGGTACACCTGTACTCTCTGCCCACTGCTAAACACCGAAGCCCTATACATCAGCGTTAAACGTCCAGTGTGCATGGGGCCTTCCTGTGAATGCTTCATTTATTTATTGTTATCAAGAATGTAACATTAAGCGTTGAACCACATAAAGGTGAACAGGAACACACAAAACTCCCGAGTGGAAATGAACAGAGTTGGCAAGGAGACTTTGATGTTGGAATATCCAGAGCATATATTAAAATACTTTTTTTTTAGCTGTGGTTTGTTGCCGCAATGTGCATGTTAGCTTAATGCATGTTATATGCATTAGCCCGTTGTAGTGCCATTCACTTTGAATGGCACCTAACACAATAAGGCAATGCAGCTCTAACACATATGCGTGTAGCTCACCACCACACACAGTACCACAGTAGCAGGAGAGCGCTGTCTTTCCAAAAATGGTGCATGTCCTGTTTATGGACATTTTAAAACATTGCCAGCCTATTTGAGCAAAAAAAAAAAAGCACCTTAACGCATGTGCATATTCCAATGCACCAGGACGGCAAGGTGGGAATGGTTCCCTAGCCCACCAGGCTCCACTTATTCACAATACTGGTAAATAAGGCAACCAATTCAAGCTTAGGTGGCAATAATCTGGTAAATATAGGACCATGTAAGTTTAACAAGGGTGCAATCACAAGCGCTTCAGAAGCACGAATGCACATGTCATCCCACAAAAATATTTTCCAGCACTTTGGAAAAGTTCTATTTAAATTATTATTAACGCAAAGCTTTTTTTTTTTTTTCATTTTGGATAGAATGGAAAGGAATTTGAACACCTGTCAAGTTTTTTTTTTTGCCTGTGTCCCCATTAGGGAAGTTCATCCTCCTTAGGTGTCCTGTCTATTGTTGCCATTAGGAGTGAAAGTGTGAGAGAATCCCAAATTTTGGGTTGTCCCCAGAACAGGAATAGAGGGGAAATCCTCAAATAGAGACACTAGTTTTGATGTCCCCTGGGACAACCTGGAATTCCTTCTCTTTAGAGGGATTTCCTCCCACTCTCTGTTTTGGCTATGGGACTGTTAGGGAACACAAATCTCCACAATGGAATAGAGATGACAAAAAAGAACTGACCAATGATATAACCCTCCCTTACTCTCTCAAAATGAAAAAAAAAAAAGTTTTGCCTGTAGTTGTACTTTAACTAGCGCCAATTGTTTTCTTTTCTGTTAAGACAAAGAAATTAGAACTTTCATTAGACATACACAAAGTCCAAACCAGCTGAGTCAGGGGGAATAACTATGTCATGTCTATGGGCATCTTGAGGTCAATGTACTTAAATCTGTTGCATTCGCCATTTTGAGCTGAAAAATAAGAAATAATCATGAGCTGATTAAAAATAAAACACATGTTCTCCTCTGAATGAATATTACGTTTCAGTCGCCCAATGCCTAGAGGTATTCTTCACTTCTATGCATTGAGTTAACACGTGGTAAAACGTGCGTTAAACACATTACTGAAGCATTGCCATTCATTTAGAATTGCATCCCAATGAACAAGTACAATAGGTCCTGATGAAACCACAATATGAGGCATCATACTGCCCATGCAATGCATTATAGTGCACTGTATTTCAAAAAAGGTGCAGGTCTGGTCTTTCTTCTGTACCATGCACTGGCTGCCCATTCTAAATGAATAGACTGCCTTAACACAATGCATATTAAACTGCATAATACCAACAAAATGTATAGGTATGAAAGGTAGCAAAATTAGGACACAATGAAGAATAATTGTAACCTAAGAGAAGTTAAGTCTTAGCTTTTAGGGAAAACCAGCAATATTGCAAATAAGGTTCTAGAATCAATGAATCCTTGCACAAATACTTAAGAGGCAATGGCCATTACGACTACTTACAACATTTTTTCCCTTTGTGGCTGGGGTATCTCTTTAACTAAACTTGACGATTTTTGTCTAGGCATGCATTGTTTCCAGAATGTAACGATGCACATAAAGAAAATTATAAAGTAGATTAGTGTATACATTTTAGATGATCTCGCTAATTGTCTGTTTCTCTTTTCCTCTATCCATTTGACAAAAGTGCCATCCTAATAGGAAACAACACGGAATTCTTGTTGGTCATTAGAACTCTGCACTATACTTCTAAATGAAACTAATTAATAACCATATTGATTCTTTTACCTTACTTTTAAAGATGGATTGCAAATGTACAGGTTGATCCCATTAAATCTATGGCATCTCTCACTCACCGTGAAAGTAGTACATGACAGAAAATCCTACAATGTATGAAGTCTTTCCTCTTCATTAGATGGACATTTAAGCTGGATACATGTCTTTTTGTTTTTGTCACGGATAATTAAAAAAAAGTCATCATCTATAATTACTCCTGACAGATATCGACTGAACCGAACTGTAAAAACAAAGTTGTCCTTGGGGGTTAGTAGATGGCAGACACTACATGAATAATTGCATTTGATGTTTTTTTTAAACTACATTCAATAGTTTTAATTAGATTTGGGCTACTCATTACGTAAAACCTTAACCCTTGTGATGTCAATTCTACTCCACAGTATCCCATTTTCAGCCCCCCCCTGTTGTTGTTGGGTATGGGCTCTGTCAAACTAAATTAGCCCTCTATCCAGAGTCAAAAGTATGTGTAACTAAGTTACCCTTTAACACTTCCTTACCCTATTCCCAGCAATAGCAGCATGCTAGGCACTGGAGGCATGGCTGCTGCAGGTGTAACAGTAAAGATGTTAATAGCACTATAAAGGTCTTAAAGGGTCAATTTGGTGAAAAATATTTAGCTATAGATGGAGCTTGATGACTGAGCCAGGTCCTGAATTCTTATGTCTTGGATATGTCTACAACAAATTATCCCCGCCTAATTAATTCCCAACCCTGTTCCTGTCTGCCTAGGAGTTTTGGATGTTCTTGCCAAATAATTTTGTGTTTTCCTGGCCACAAATCTGTGTTCAAGCTCCCCTGGTACATTCTTGATAGTATAAAACAAATTTAGAACTGCTCAGAACTGGAATGAGAGATATATATATATATATATAAAAAGACACAAGTCCATCTAGTTCAACCAATAGAGATATAAAAACAGGTAGTTTGAAGTATAACTTTGCCAGACTGAGGACAATAAAGTAGTTACATATTCTTAAGAAGCAGTAAATACTTTTTCAAACAAACCCTCACTGACCTTAATAGATGCTGACACTGTGGAGTAATTCATTTGAAGTATTTGAAGTCATTCACTTTGCAGCTCAGCTTACCCCACTTCTTCATTGCTTCTAGTTTTAAATTTAAGGATGAATTGCTCCACTGTGCCTGCCACTACAAAGGTTAGCAATTGTTTTAAAGCTCATCTAGTGCTGACATTGCTATGAGGAAAGCTGATGACTTGACAGAACAAAGGTGTGGTAAAGTATAGGTTTCACATTTTGGTTCTATAATTAATTCACTATATTGTTGAAACTTGTAGTCTCTGAGCAACTGGAGGGCCGCAGGTAACTTGTTTCCGCCTTACTACTTTGCCTTACTTATATAACAAAAGTAACGACTGATATGTAAAGTCTTCCCACAGCCAACATTGATGTCCGGTTTCTGGTTACTATTTGTGCTGAAATCATTGCAGTAGGGGAATATATGATCACTATGCATAAATACTAAGGTCCATATAGTGAACTTGATGTACAGTTATTCACATTCAGGTCATTACAGAGGACAAGGGGGCACTCCTTACATCTGGCAGAAAAGAGATTTAACCTCCACATTCAGAAAAGCTTCTTCACAATAAGAGTTGTGAAAATGTGGATTAGCCTTCCTCAAGAACTTATTCAGACCAGCTCAGTAGATTTTTTATAAAAAGAGTTGGATGCATTGCCAAATGCACAAAATATAACAGGATGTTAACGTTTATAGATAATAACCCCAGGGATTGTTTATTGTGGGGTATATCCAATTGCCTCCTAGGGGATCAGGAAGGAATTTAGACCAAATTGGATCAAGCTTTATTGTTTTTTATTTGGCTTCCTCTGGATCAACTGTTGGTATTGGATTTCGTATATTTAGGCTTTATATTTGTTTATTTTTTCTGTTGGTTGAACTAGGTGGACTTATGTCTTTTTTTCAACCTGACTAACTATGTAACTAAATACCGTAACTATGTACGTAGCAAACAACACAGGAGTTTGCAGGTGCCCTGATGAATAAAGATAATTCAAATTGCTGTGAATTTTCTATGACAATATCATTCATTTTTAATTTAAATTCAGAAATGTTTTTTTATCATTTTAGTGTTGTTACATGCAGCAGCAAAGACCTTTCTTTTTTTTTTTTTTAATTCTTTATAAGGAACTTTCCTATTAAATGATATAGATCTTACCTGGCTTTTCTGTGTATTTTCTCAATGAAGGTTTACCTATGAAATTGCTCCAGTTTTCGTCCTGATGGAACAAATAACACTAAGGAAAATGAGAGAAATAATTGGCTGGTCTGGAAAGGATGGAGATGGTATTTTTTCCCCAGGTAAATGCCGTGAACGACTTTAATGCCATGAAAAGTAATGGGGAATTTATTTCCAATATGAACTGCACATGGAATGCTCTCAAGCACAAAATCTAAGAGTAATAAAAGGGAAGCTAGAAGGCATGAATTCAAAAGAACTGAAAAGCTTTGATATAAATAATGTAAAAACACTTACACTGACATCTAGAGAGATGTAAAAATTGATCATTTATGGTTCAGAGATGTGAGTGACATGGAAAACTGACTGCAGCATAGGTCATGCTAAGGTCTTAATTTTTGACATGGGGTACCAAGTAAAGGCTCTTAAGTCAACCTCTGGCCAGGCTATGGACATCCAGTTGTTTACATACTCTTAACAAGCAGTAAAAAAAGTTTTAAGACAGGCCTTCACGGACCTCTGCAGGCCTTCACTGACCTGAAGCTGCAGAAATTATGGAAAAATTGATCCCCAAAATTCACAACAGAGGCAATGAAATGAGGTTCTAGTCAGTTTCTCAGCTCACTTCGTTTTCTCCTAATGTAAACGTAGAACAATCTTCTGGCCTTCTACAGTAATCACAGAGAAATCATGCCTCTGCCTGTGGGAGTCATGCTTTTAACTGTCAGCCGCACAATGCATCATGGGACTTGTAGTTTGGAAAAAGCTGGATGGCCACAGTTTGACACCTATGCTAGCTGTTTAAAGTGTGTCAGGGCAAAATAAAAAAGCATTTGCACATTTCCCCATATTTTATCCATTTAAAAACCATGCAAGTACAGAGAGAAAGCTGTTGGTCTGCCAGAAATACACAAAAAATCAGCTCTTATTTTCGTTATTTTCCTTGTGGACTGAAATTAAAAGAAGCGGTGTCAGTCTTGTCCTGTTGTCTTTTGTTAAACTACAGAATCCCTCTTGCTCTCCTCATCTCAATAGCATATAGACAAATTGTTGTGCAGTCCTTTATAACAATTAGGAGGTTTTCTTGAGATAACACAAGTAGTATGCACAGGATCCAGGACAACTCTAAATGTCTAACACAAGGAAAAAACAGATATAACAAAACACTTTCAGAGATATATTTAACTGACCAAAAGGGAGTAAAAAAGAGTTTACACTTTAACTGGCATTAGTGTCCAGTGGTACTATAAGTATGCAGCGTTACTATTTATAATTAATATACAGTATTTATATATACAGCGCCAACAGTTTACACAGTGCTTTACAACATAATGGCAGACAGTACAATTACAATAGAGTTTAACACAGTAGGAATCAGAGGGCCCTGCTCGTTGGAGCTTACTATAAGCATGTAGTTAGCAATGCCATAGGCCACTTAACTTATACTGACATCTTTATGTTATTTGTTATTTAGCTCTTGGGTCCCTCCTAGCTTTCTTCCTAGTGGTTTACAAAACATTTAGTTTTACTCTTGCCAGCCCTTCTAAAGCAAGTAGACCTTTTGTGTGCAATACACAAGACACATCAATGGCTATAGAAATTGAGTACAGTTGATCTTGCATTTCTATGTGATAAAAGTGTGTTTGCCTAAGGCAGGTGCAGAATCACTAAGAAACCACATCAAATACATAATAAACATAACACAGCATTATAAAAAAATTCAAGTGAATGAAATAAATGCATGTGTGCCCTCAGGATCCCAAGCATTGTTTAAATATGTTTACTTTCCTCATCATTAATACAACTACACTGGTGGTCATACCAATTCTAGCTGTGTGTCTTTACTGTAGGAAATACCTGGTAATTATATTTATAGATTATTTCTAAAAGTATGCTATATAACGACAGTATTTTATAAAAATATAAATAATAATATACAGTATATGCATAGATTATCTTTCTAATGTGTATCGATTTATATGCTATGTTCCTCTCCTAGGAGGTGCAATATCCAACATGTACAGTATCATGGCCGCTCGCTACAAATACTTCCCAGAAGTAAAAACCAAAGGAATGGCTGCTGTCCCCAGACTGATTATCTTTACCTCAGAGCATGTGAGTTCAAACTAACTGCATTGTTTTCCCAAAAGTATTAGGTATAGAGAGAACATACTCCAACATGTCATGACTTGTATGGGACAATCAAAGTTTAAAGCCTTGAAATTAGTAAAAATTCTGCAAAGTTAGTTAGATTTGTGTAAATATATCTGTGATTGGAAGACTGGGCTGGGTTTGAGCTATTTATTTATTTTATTTCTGAGCTTTGTAGTTACTTGAAAAGCTCATGCTCTAACCCTACTGTTAGCTTGGATCTGTTTGTCTCTCAAAAAGTGTAAGATATTCATAGAGAAAACAATGAATGAGAAAGCAGCACTTCTGGTGTAGTATTGTCAGTGCAAAACAAAGAGTATAGTTGTGGAATAAAGAAAAGTAGAATGTAATAACACGTATCTGGAAGGGTTGCTGGAGACAACCAAGAATGATGACAAATACCTCTTTGAGGTTGAATCTTTGATTGGTAGTTGCACTTAGATGCTAAGGGTAAGACCCAAATCCAGTTTAGCTATGTGAAAGCTTGAAAATGGTGGAGTGCCAGAGCTTCCATGCTTCATCTAACTGCTGAGCACGCTGCAGATCAGCTAGACTAAAGCCCCGTACACACGCGTCGAAAATTGGCAGAGAATTTTCGGCCAACGTCCGATCTGCCGATTTTCGGCTTGTTAGCATGATGCTTCCGACAACCAACTCCGACTTTTCGGCCGAAAAAAATCTGGTGTGCAGACTATAAAATTTTTGTTGGCCGTCAACACAACGGCCGATTTTCGTGCAGTCAGTACAGATTTCGACAGGGAAAAATCCGATGAGCAAGTCTGGGCATGCTCAGTGAAGAAAAAACACAAAGAAAGCAAACCAACACATGACATCACTTCTGAAGTAGAATTTTGTTGGGTGAGAAAATTCGTGTGCAGTCTAGGCACATTCCAACCAACAAAACACAACTTGGACAAAAGTCAGACGATCGGTCGTCCGATAATCATTGCGTGTGTACGAGGCTTTAGTGTCACTTACCTTATGGCACAGCCTGACGTGTAGAGGGAGGCATCTTGTACAGCCCTGGCTCTGAGATCACTGATGTTGCGACAGTGGCCCGTGAGAGCATGGCGAGGTATGAGTACCTGTAAGGTGTTCCCTCAGCCATGGCAGTGGGTAGCAGGTGTGTCACCAGAGACAGGTCAGACTGCTAGTAACAGCAGATGTCAGCAGAGACAGCAGACCCTGAATTGGGCAGACAGCGGGTGGAAGGTGCTTGACAGGCAGCTGGCAGGTAGCAGGTGCAGAAGAACTGGCAGCACTCAGGTGGGAGACCAGCAGGGACCAAGTAGCATGCAGAGCAGGACAGGTGGGTGACTGGATGCAAGGCCAGCAACAGTTGGTCAGATACAGGCATAAATGGCAGGCAGAGAATAGTCAGGATAAAAGCAGAAGTCAACAATGTAGAATCAGGCTGATCAGCAGGAGCAGAGCAAATCCAAAGACAGGCCAAGGTCAGGGCAGGTAGCGTTCAAGCAAGGTCAGGGCATGCTGGGTCATTAACAGAAGTCAACACAGGAACAGATACAGGAACATGGGTAAAAACTGTAGATCAGACAGTACTGGCTAATAGAACTTCTGCAATTTAAATAGTCCCATTGGTGCCAAAATTAGCGACAGGCGTGCGTGCACGTTCACTCATGCGCATACGCATCTGCACACGGTTATGCATAGAGGAATGGGCACCCGCCCATCTGCTTGTGTATGTCTCGAGGATTCATCTGTACTATGTCTAGTGTCTTCCTGACACTAAGCTTGTGCTTTCACCCCATGCCTGAAGAAGTGATGACTAGCCACAAAACATGTTATATGGTGTTTAATAATGTTTATTCTTTAATGAAGCTAATGTCTCACTGAGATATATCTTTTTTCCTGTGATTTTGGCACCTCTGCTACCTGTACTTTTTTTTTTTATTGCATATCTTTCCCTGCGTGTAAGATTTTCCTTTTTGTTTCAGGTCATGGAATATCTAGTAGTAGTTACACTCAGCTAGACTTGTTCTGTAAAGTTGGAGGTGTTTTTCCCAGTCCTACCAACTAAACAAGTCCAGCTAAATGTAATCAACCATTACTAGCCAATGCCCTAATGAACTTACTCACAATTGCACAATCTGGGCTTTTTGAGAGGAAGCCAGTTCATTTAGTAACCTAGGTGAGTTTTTAAAAAAAACAAGGTGCAAAAATGACAGAGATGTTACAGAGTGGTTCGGGTTTCCTTAAAAGGGAGCACAACAGAAATTGTTTGCCTTCCTAATTGGACAGGACAAAGAGGGGTCACTCAGTTATGTGTGTAAATTTGTATTTGGACTATTCCGCTCCATAGAAATATTATTATTTTTTTTTAATTTAGCAACTATTAATAGGCAAGTAAATATGGCCCTTATTCTATGCTTTAAAGCATAGCATAAGGGCCAGATTTACAATATTGTGCCCAAAAACAGAGCAGTGTGAATCTGGCCTAAATGATGGACTGACCATTTATCCTACCAGAGGATGCTCTAGTCAGTCTTGATGGTAAATGTTTTAGTGCAATATTTGAAACATACAGAATAAGTAAATGTATTGCATTTTAAATAAAAAAACAAAAAAAACGAATTTAATCTTAGGTTATTGTGTATCTTGTTATTTACAAGTAACAAAATGAATTTTATATACAATACAATTTTATTCAGTTGTAGGGGCCTTCAAGGCCACCCCTTATATCTCCATGATTCTTTGTGGTGCAATGCTAAAACGGTCTGTATGATTATTTTTGAGCACTGCAACCAGTGGCGGCCCGTCCATTGGGGGCGCAGGGGCACCGCCCCCCTATCCATGCATCCGGCCCCCTAATCTATATGTGGGGCGCCAGACGCATGGATTCCAATTATTTTTTTTAATTTAGCAACTATTAATAGACAAGTAAATATGGGAAAAAATATTCTAGAATTTAACCTAATGATGGTAATCTAAATGATCCATAACCTATATTACATTTTTACAGATTAAAAAATAAAAATAAATAAATATTTGTAAAAAAAAAAAATGTAATCCTGAACATATTAAATAGTATTTTTTGAGTGGAGAAACAACCCTGCTATGTTTTTATCACAATCTGTGTAGGAAGACTGGAAGGAAAGTAAAGCCCCGTACACACGTACCGATTGTCGGACGTAAATATTCGGCCGACGACCGATCGGCCGATTGTAGGCTTGTTAGTATGATGCTTTCGACAGCCGACAGCGCATTTTCGGCCGAAATAGAATCTGTCGTGCAGGCATTAAAATTTTTGTTGGCCAACACCAGAACGGCCGATTGTTCGCCAGTCAGTACAGATTTTGGCCGACAGACAGCAGATTAGCAAGACTGGGCATGCTCAGAAAAGAAAAAAGACAAGGAAAGTTAACCATCATATGACATCACTTCTGCAGGCGGCTGTTGTTGGCCGACAAAATTCGTGTGCAGTCTTTTGCAGTTTTCAACAGACACGACAGCCCTGGACAAAAGACGGCCGATCGTTCGGCCGACGATCAGTACGTGTGTACGGGGTTTTAGGGAACAGCCACAAGTTTGAACTAGAATAGGGATAAAGTGTTTCAATGGGGACAGTTGCATCTGTTAATTTCCCTCACTTTGGAGACATTTATTTTTTTCCCGTGCTCCTCTGAGACAGAAAGTGAAGGGAAACATTTACAACGGGACGCAAATGACAGAATCAAAATTGAACCCTTTCTACTCTATGCAAAACTAAAAGAGAACTTTTTTGGGTTTAAATATATTTGAAATAACCGTAAACTATATATCCAAAATCTCTGTAATCATATTGCAGGCTTCTGATTGAATACTGGGAGGTTTACATTTAAAATAAAAAAGACCCAAGCTTGCATGGGAACCACATTAAAGCCTAGTACACACTAGTAGTTTTTTTTCCACTCAACCCAGCAGGGCTGAACGAAAAAAAAACGTACAGTTTAGGAGGAGCCGCTGTACTAACTATCCGATGTTAGTACAGCAATTTCCCCTGCTGTTCTTTTGTGTTCTGACAGGGGGACAGTCCCCCCAAAAGAACATTCGGGTCAGCACTTTCAGCAAGTGGCTGAGAGTGCTGATCGGGGGCTGATCAGGAGACCTTTTTCGGTCATGCCCCAGCGACAGAGGCCAGCGGAATGGGCAGCTTCTGTCGGACTGGCTGCAGTACACACAGGCCGCATTTTGGCTGGTTTCTATTGACATTTGGCCCATGTGTACTAGGCCTAAAGGGCAGTTTTCAGCCCATTGTATACAAATGTCATACCCTTCATGTTATCGCAATTTCACAAAGAATAAGGTAAGCTTAAAATTGTAACAATTTTACCTCTAGGTTTCATTGCTGAAGTAACATCCATTTCCTACCTTTTCTTGGTAATTAAACTGCTTCACTCTTTCTCAATATACAATATTCATCTTATCCCAGAGTCACTACTCTATGAAGAAAGCTGGAGCTGCACTAGGATTCGGGACAGACAATGTCATCCAGGTGAAATGCAATGAGAGGTAAGCAACTTTGAAAATTATTTCTCAGTAAACCAGAGACAGACTGCCATTACTGGTTTCCTTCTGAAAACACTGCTTTTATGCTATTATGCTATCACAATGCTATTATTCTGACCTTCCCCCAGTATGATAGTCAGCCAAACTGCATTTTTGAGAAGAGAGGTCAGCGGTGGCAACATTCATTTTTTTCTACTGACAAGTTTTCTTTAAAGCAGGAGTCTTCAAACTATGACCCTCCAGTTGTTCAGGAACTACAATTCCCATCATGCCTTGTCCTGTCTGTGAATATCAGAGTTTTACAATGCCTCGTGGGACGTGTAGTTCCGCAACAGCTGGAGGGCCCTAGTTTGAGGATCCCTGCTTTAAAGCATAGCATAAGGGCCAGATTTACAATATTGTGCCCAAAAACAGAGCAGTGTGAATCTGGCCTAAATGATGGACTGACCATTTATCCTATCAGAGGATGCTCTAGTCAGTCTTGATGGTAAATGTTTCAGTGCAATATTTGAAACATACAGAATAAGTAAATGTATTGCATTTTAAATAAAAAAACAAAAAAAAAATGAATTTAATCTTAGGTTATTGTGTATCTTGTTATTTACAGGTAACAAAATGAATTTTATATACAATACAATTTTATTCAGTTGTAGGAGCCTTCAAGGCCACCCCTTATATCTCCATGATTCTTTGTGGTGCAATGCTAAAACGGTCTGTATGATTATTTTTGAGCACTGCAACCAGTGGCGGCTCGTCCATTGGGGGCGCAGGGGCGCGGCCCCCCCTATCCATGCATCCGGCCCCCTAATCTACATGTGGGGCGCCGGACGCATGGATTCCAAAGGGGATTTTTTTTTTTTGAAGCACCTATTTAGAGCCAGATGCTTTAATAGGCTTCGAAAAAAGGGTGGGCTCGGGGGCCAGAGCACTGCACCCTGAGCCCACCCAGTTGTGTGACAATAGCCAATGAATATTTGCTATTGTCATATTGACTCTCCTCCCAGCCAATCAGGAAGAGGGTTGTGAGACCCCTTTCCTGATTGGCCAAAAGGAGAAGCGATCATATTGGTCAGTGGCCAGGAAGAGGCAGAAGAGACACGGCTGAAGGAGAAGGAGGAGGTAAGGAGGCAGGCCGTTGTCGTCTGCCAACTGACTGACGGTACAGACGGACGGACCGGGGGGTGCGCATTGGTTTGCCCCCGCCGCACCCCACCCCCCCCCCCCGAATTACTGATCGCCATCCGCCACTGACTGCAACTCACCTTTCTCACAAAACTGATATTTTAGTTTTTAGTATATACTTTAAAGTTATACTGTTTCTTATAATTCTTAGGAACTGGGCTTGAGCTCCTTGGTCTGTCAGCCTTCTATGGCCATTATGGGCCTCTCAACCTGCTAAATATTTTATTTTAAATTACTCAGGATGCAGCAGGGGATGCTAAAAACACTAAAAACACTAAATGGGAAAATAACAGAGTGGGGATTATGGAAGAAAGATTTCACTGTTGGAGTATTCAGTATATAAGAAGCCAGGGGCTGACTCAGCCTACCATTTTCCACCTATAACTAAAATATACATTTTATGTGGATTGTCCCTTTATTTATGGGAGTTGATAAAATTACAGACTTTAGGGGTCTGTAATGCGTATTTCAAGGCAATGCTAAATTTGTATACGATATTCTATATTTTAGGGAACTGTAAATTTGAATATGGTGTTGGCATCAACCACATCCAGTCACCTTCAAGTTGCCAACACCTTGATAATATAAACAAACATTTGGCAGCATCTCCATTTTTATGTTTTTCCGTTTTAAAGAAAATCTATGTTTTCTATATAATTGGAAAGGTTTAAAGAATGTGTTACCCCAACATTTCCTATTCCTAATATGTGCTTGCAGCACCATGTACTTAAATGAAAAAGTATCCTGTGGTCTTGTAATGCATCCTTAGTGTGACATACCTGGTGTTCCTGTCAGTCCCTCTTTTTCTTATTAAAAGCTGACCACACTAGGCATTAAAGCACAACAGTGTAGTCAGATTTCTGCCTGTTCTCCTCCAATGATCTAATTTGTGCTGACATGCCCCCGCCCTGCACAGCCTTTTACTAGGAAGACATGTGAACTGCTGTTCTCCTCCCCCAGCTCTTTGATCTTCTTATGCACCTGAGAACATAGGATATGTGATTACTTATAAAAAAATGGGGGAAAACATATTTATAATGGTTTTTATAGGTATACATAAATGTTTTGCCTTTATTTTCTATTTAAAACTAATTAGGTTGTTTTACAAGGTGAGGTTCACATTTACTTTAACCACTTGTTGACCAGCTGCAGCACATATACTGCAGCAGGTCAGCTCTATTGCGCGAATCGATGGACCTGTACGCCGTTTCGTGCATTAGCCAGTGGGGCCGCGCGATGTCCGCCGGCCACCCACAATGGTTCTCCATAAAGACAGAAGAGCAGTCTGCCTATGTAAACAAGGCAGACTGCCGTCCTGTCACAGATAAACACAGGGATCCTGTGTTCCTGTTATTCAGGAACACAGATTTCTATGTGCATCTAGTGAGTACATCTCTCACACAGTTAGAAAGCACCCCCTAGGGACACACTTAACCCTTTGATCGCCCCTGGTGTTAACCCTTTCCCTGCCAGTGTCATTAGTACAGTAACAGTGCATATTTTTACTGTAGTAATGTTACTGGTCCCCTCAAAAGTGTCAATTAGGTGTCCGATCTGTCCACTGCAATGTTGCAATTCCACTAAAAGTCACTGATCATCGCCATTGCCAAAAATGCCATAAATCTATCCCCTAGTTTGTAGACGCGATAACTTTTGTGCAAACCAATCAATGTACACCTATTGAGATTTTTTTTTTTTACCAAAAATATGTGGCAGAATACATATTGGCCTAAAATCATGAAAAAATTTAGATTTTTTAATTTTTTTTTATTATTGGCTGTGTTTTATAGCAGAAAGTAAAAAATATTGTTGTTGTTTTTTTTTTTTTTTCCTCCAGAATTGTCGCTCTATTTTTGATTATAGCACAAAAAATAAAAACCACAGAGGTGATTAAATACCAAAAGAAAGCTCTATTTTTGGGAAAAAAAAGGGCATCAACTTTATTTGGGTACAGCATCGTACGACCGTGCAATTGTCAGTTAAATTAACACAGTGCCGTATCGCAAAAAATGGCCTGGTCATTAAGAGGGTAAAACCTTCTGGTCCAGAAGTGGTTAAAGACTACAGCTTCTAGTATTTTTTCTGAAATGATCTAGCTCTTTAAATGTATTTAAGGGATAAAATATTTCTTATTGTAGTGAGAGAGGGACATCACACTGCCATGTGTCACATCACTAATGGCCTGTATAAAAAGCCCTATTAAATAGCATTTTCTGCAGCTGATGTTCTCTGTGTCTGTTTCATTTCACACCTGACAATTTTTACTATAATTACAGAGGAAAGATCATTCCTGCTGACTTGGAAGCCAAAATCCTTGAAGCTAAACAAAAGGTTTGTGGAATTAGTAAAAGCTTACTTGTACTGCAATTAGTGACTTTAAACACCGATTAGAGGTAGAGTATGTTGGGGGGAAAAAATCAATTTGGGGCTTCTCCTTTTAAAATGGAGAAACAAATGAGCATAGAAAAACAGTTGGCCTCAGTAATCACTCAGAATTCCATAAAATAAAAGGTGAACTCTGACTGGCTGATATCGAAAAATTTTATTTTTCACTCTTCTGTTAATTTCTTGTTTCCAATTTTAATTAAGCAGTCCCTTTATAGGTTAAATAGAGAGTGAATAAAAAATGACATTATACCTAAATAGTGTGGATTGCCCACTTTGTAATGTGAAATAAAGTGAAATGTACAACCATATTAGCAATTTCATGTTCTGGTATCTAATACCTAACTGCACCTACTCTATTTTCCTTTGCATTCAGAAATGCTGAACTAATAAGACAATTCATAGCTGACAGACCGTTCCTCCCTCTAGGTCAGGGTCTCTCAACCAGGGTTCCGCGGAACCCTAGGGTTCTTCCTGAGGATGCTAGAAGTTCCTTGAGCAAGTAGACAATTTCTGCCTCTCAGATAAGTTTCCAATGAAACCATTGTTCCTTTTAGCTATCTGTAAGGGGGTAATTCTTCCCAATGATGACAAGAGTAAAGTGGGGTACACGCTAGTAGAAAATCTGCTGAAAATTCCCGTCCGAGGTAAAATCGTACGTTTTTTGGCTAGTGCGTACACCACTTTCAGCAGCCGATGCCGACATTTTCAATGAAAAAAACGGAGGGACAAACACCAAAATTTTTATCCTCCGTCCCCAGACAACCAATTATTGTTTAATATGTATGCAGTACATCCGCGAAAAATCGGATATGAAAAACCGCGCATGATCTGAAGTTGCTGACAACCCGGAAGTCTAGGAACAAATGTCCCAAAAAAAAAAAAAAATCGGAGGAGAAATTTCGTGAACATTATGCACTGTCAACTAAAAACGGTTATGACCGCTGAGCATGAGAGAGAAAAATCAGAGGATATTTCTTCCGATTTCCGTCAAGTGTGTACGGGCCTTAAGGAGCATTCGTCCCACTGACTGTCACACTAATGTGTCATGAGTTGTAGATTTATAATTTTTACCAGGGGTTCCCCAAGACCAGAAATGTATTTCAAGAGTTCCTCTGTGTTGAAAAGGTTGAGAAAGGCTGCTCTATTTACTTATTTGTCTTCTCTAAATCCTACATGACCTCAGAGGTGGTGATAGTATCTAAACGTAGGCAGTAAGCTCTCTTAAAAAAAAACAAATCAGTGCATCATTAGGCAAAATACTTTAAAGTAGTTCTAAATGCAGAAGATTGTTTACCTCAAAGCGGTTGTAAACCTGCTGGAAAAAAAAAACCTACACGATAAAGTCATAATGTTTTAGTATGCATCACTACCGTAGTATGGGGAAGAGCCAGGAGCATTGGCGGGGGACCCAAGAAAAGGAGAATTGGGGCTGCTCTGTGTACAACCATTGCACAATGCAGGTAAGTATGACATGGCTATTATTTAAAAAAACAAAAAATGTACGTTTAGAATCACTTTAAACAATTAGAAAATATCACAACAGGTGCAACTGTTCAGGGGGATATACCTAAAATGTGAATTCCAGAACAAATAACTTATAACACCAAAAGGTAATTTAAAATCAAAAGTGTAAGAAAATCTGAAAAGCCACAAAAGAGAGAACCATAAAGAAATCCGCAGTCAAGTGAACCAAGCTTATGGAGATCCAAAAGTGGTAAGGCGTGAGATCTACAGTATTTCGGATCTGAGTTAACCCCTAGGGGGGGCGGGGGGGTTTATTCCTCTTGTAGGGCGGTATTGCAGTTTTTGTCTTAGAACCTATTAACTACTTTGCAGTGCATTAACTGGTTGCCGACCGCCGCAAGTACATATACTGCGGCGGTCAGCCCCGGCCAGGCAAAGTGACGTATGGGTACGTCACTAGCCTGTCGTTTGCTTGTGAGCCAATAGCGGGCGAGTGTGCACCCGCGGAGGCACACGCCCGCCCCGGCTTGTTCCCTGGGAAGTCCGTGCGTGTGACCGGAGGACCCGATGTCCGCCGGTCACTCGCGATCGTCCGCCATGAAGGGAGAAAGGCAGGCGGCTAATGTAAACAAAGCCGCCTGTCATTCTCCCCTATGTATGAATAGTGATCATACGGTTCTACTATGTAGGGCGGTTGATCACTGTTCCTACACCAGTAGCCATGTCCAATCACAGTTAGAAACACGCCCCTAGGGACACACTTAACCCCTCCTTCCCCAATAAAGTTAACCCCTTCCCTGCCAGTGTCATTTTGCAGTAACAGTGCATATATATAGCACTGATTACTGTAGTAATGTCACTGGCAACCCCAAAAGTGTCAAAAATGTCAGTCAAGGGTCCGATCTGTCCGCCGCAATGTCGCAATACCGCAAAAAAAAACGCAGATCGCCGCCATTACGCGTTAAAAAAAAAACACCAAAAATCACAGAAATCTTTCCCTTAGTTAGTAAACGCAATAACTTTTGTGCAAACCAATCAAAATACGCTTTTTGCGATTTTTTTTTACCAAACATATGTAGCATAAAACAAATTGGCCTAAAATGTTAAAAAAAATTTGTGAAAAAAAAAAAATTTGATTTTTACATTTTTTTTGGGGAATTTCATATAAAAAAATTTGAAAAATATTGTTATTTCTGCAAAATTGACGCTCTTTTTTTGTTTATAGCGCAAAAAGTAAAAATCGCACAGGTGATCAAATACCACCAAAAGAAATCTCTGTTTGTGGTAAAAAAAGGGACGTCAAATTTGTTTAGGTACAGCGTCGCACGGCCGTGCAATTGTCCGTTAAAGTCACGCAGTGCCGAATCGCAAAAAAAAACCCTGGTCAGGAAGGGGGTAAAATCTTCCGGGGCTTAAGTGGTTAACATTTGTTACATTATGGAAGCCCATTTAAATTGGGCTGCCAATGCACCCTTACACGCCAAATCTCGGACTTGACACTTCTTTTGTAACACAAAGTGCACTAGGGTGCTATTCAATATGATTGACACCTTGACACAGTAATATATGGTATGTGCATTACCACGGGTTGCGGAAACACACATGAACTTGTTATGTGCTTTACCACGGGTTGAAAAACACACATGATAAAGCACATTACCACAACATGTTAGTATAAATGTAAGTAATATAGTTTTAAATGTCATTACTTTTTTGCTGTTTATTTGCTACACATTTGTTGCAATAAAAATCTTTGTATGTATTATAGATGCATTCAGTGATGTTTGCAACATCTGTGCAGGGGTCCTTCCTTTTTTTACTTTATGTACATAGATCTAGGTCAGGATGTAGTTCAGTATAGTTTTATATATATTGTTAAAATATATTATTTTACAGGATTTATATAGCAATTACAGTACATGTATACTTACATCACTGTGTATATTACAGGGACATGTCCCACTTTATGTCAATGCTACAGCTGGGACAACAGTATACGGAGCGTTTGACCCCATCGATGAAATTGCAGACATATGTGAGAAATATGACCTTTGGCTTCATGTAGACGTGAGTACAGGACACACGTTCTATTTAATTGTCAGTCCTGAAGCCAGTTTTCTTGTCAGTCACTGTCACTTGACATGTATTCTTTTTATTGATACAGGCTGCCTGGGGAGGTGGACTGCTCATGTCTAGGAAGCATCGCCATAAATTAAATGGAATAGAAAGGTAAGCAAGTAAAAAGATTATGAAGATACCTGTGTTCGTCTTAGCACTAATTCTATGATTTACAAAGCAACTTAGCTTGTTTCTATCAGTCACTCGTTATTTGCCCCCTTGCCAGCATACAGATAGAAAAGACAAGGGGTATGACATTGTGTGGTGCCTGCTCTCAGTAAGGCAGGACTAGGCTGGAGTAACACAGACACCCCCCTTCAGCCCAAAGCGAAAGCTGTATGTAGTTTTAGGCTGTGCCTGCAGTCCCACCTGCTGGTGAAATTTGGCATTGCAGATAGTCCATTCTACCTTAGACCAATGAGATTTCCATATACTGTATCAGTGGTTTCCAAACTGCAGCCCATGGGCCAGATGCAGGCCTTTGTTTGCATTTATGCAGACTTTGGGGCACTATTCCTCCCACTAATATGAGGCACTATTCCTCCTACTAATGCAACAACGAGGCATTATTCCTTCTACTGACACCAACAGTGGGGCTTCCCACTCCTACTATTCATTAGTGGGTCACTATTCCTGGGACAAATTTCTCCCAATGACACCACTCTTCTTCCCTTTGATACCAACAATGGGGCACTATTGCTCCCATTGATACCAATGATGGGGCACTGTTTCTACTATTAACACCAAAGATGGAGCAATATTCCTCCAACTGACACCAACAATGGAGCACTATTCCTCCCACTGGCACTAATGATGGGGCACTATTCCTCCCATTAATACAAATGATGGGGTAATATACCTCCTCCTACTGACCACAGGCACTATGTAATTTTTTATTCCCCTGTGACCACTAAGCCTGATGAATTGTTACTCCCACTGATGCTGTGACATTTTCTACTCCCCCTGGTCACAGTTTGCCCCCCCCCCCCAAAGTCTGAAGGACAATAAACTGATCCCTTCTTTAGAAATTTTGGAGACCCTTGCTCAATATGAGTGTTAACAAAAGATAACTCAACCAATTGCCTATTACCGGCAGCCAAAGAAAATACATTATCTGCATTAAATAATGTGAATCTTCTGTAACATTTAATAGGTATTGAAATGAATGCATAAGTACATCTGCTTCCCTGAAGCACATACAGTAAATAGGCATATCTTTGTTCCCTGCTTGTCCATCATCAGTGATCCAGCACTTTAGTATTTCCTCTGGAAGATGTGAAACAGGTCACGTTTTGCAAAGATATGCTAACATGGTCAGAGTGCAGGACATTGTGGTGCCTCTCTTTCTCTATAACGAGAGAAAACCGTCACATGTAATAACACTCTTCTCATTAGCATGTATTGATCAGACAGTTGCCAACGAACCAAAGTTCCTGCCTTGCCCTTTTTCCATTGCCTGTGGGCAAGGCATTGTGACATGACCTGTTTACTTGCCCCACTGAAATTTGACAAAAACGTCAGTAAAAATAAGGCTGCTGAAATAAAATATATGAGAGAACATCTATTGCTATAACCATCAAGGGGTCTATTGTAGCAGAGCATGAGCCCTGCAGGCAAGGGACAGAGAGAACATGCTGTGCTGTGTTATATAAGATACACACATTGTATATTCATTTACAAATCATCATTTTATTCTACAGGAGCCCTTAAGCTACACAGAAAATAAAAACGTGACTGTGCATAGGAAACATACTTCTAAATACCAAAAGGAAACAAAAACATAGTTGGTCTAGTTTATTTTTAATGTGACAAAAGAAACTTCTAGTTTTAAGGCTATAGGAATTTCGGATTCTGTGCAGCAATCATTTGTATGCCATATATCAACCTGAGAGCTCCCAACGCTGTGAGCCAATCATTTGTTTTGCATTGCATAGCATTGTCATTCATACACAGAGGAAGCCTTGCCTATATGATGAGGCTCATTCATGTCATAATGAGAAGAGAAAACCTTGCATGTATGATAAGGCTCATTCATATCACAATGAGAAAACCTCGCCTGTATTATGAGGCTCATTCATATCACAATGAGAAAACCTCGCCTGTATTATGAGGCTCATTCACATCACAACGAGAAAACCTCGCCTGTATTATGAGGCTCATTCATATCACAATGAGAAAACCTCACCTGTATTATTAGGCTCATTCACATCACAATGAGAAAACCTTGCCTGTATTATGAGGCTCATTCATATCACAATGAGAAAACCTTGCCTGTATTATGAGGCTCATTCACATCACAATGAGAAAACCTTGCCTGTATTATGAGGCTCATTCATATCACAATGAGTATTGTGCAGGCAGACAGAAAAGTGTAAACTAATGCAGCAGGATGTGAGTAGTGGTGTGACCTTCCTGGATATGTTGCTTATTTTTTCTAAAGAATATGTGAACCATAAAAATTCCAAACAATATTTTTTCTTATGTAGCACCCTCCTAGGTAAGTGCTAGAGAGAGTATACTTTTGAATCTTTTCTGCTTGCCAGAAGGATTGCCAGGTAAATCTAAATTGTTCTCTGCAGATCAGAGAGCAGAATCTGTTAGTGAGGTCTGCTCATGGTGCTCAGGTGCAGCTCAGTTTGTCTGAAGTGTTTCACACCGGACCAATCGGGAGGCATATTGGACAGTGGGAGGAAACCTGACAAATTAGTGCACAGGCATTTATTACAGCCCTAGTGATTGTCAGAGGAAAGTGCCTATGTGCATGCTGGGATACTGTATAAATGCCAAGAGCACATGTGCTTGGGGTCTTTCATCTGAAGAGCGGAGTCCCAGAGGGAGGGGCGGCTGCCTCCTCCTCTGTAGAAGTTGCCATGTGGTCTCCAGTGGTCGACCTGAGGGCCTTAAGAGTCACAGAGGAACTGAACTCGGAGGTCCTGCAGAGCTGACTGGAAGGGAGGCACTATAAAGGATCTGATTCTGTAGTACAGATCTGTGTCAAGGGAAAAATGTGCACTCACATTTAAAATCCACACCATCGCTTTACTTAATCTAACCAGGCAAATGCTCAAGAGCCAGTTAAAAATGCCAGAAACTGCGCATAATAAAGTCATACCATAAATGATCATCAGGGGACTGACTAGATCGCATCCATCATGCTCATACTATATATATATACATCTGGGAAAACTCAGCCTTCCTGGAAACAAATGCTACTGCATAGAAACCAATATGAAGTGCCATCTAATAAATAAACTAAATACAAATTCTAAACAATTACTGCTGATCTGTTTGTTTGGAAATATACTATAAATCCAAGTAATGTTAAAACCAATAGAGGAGCCAGAAATGAACACATTTTGTTAAAACTGAAATAACTTAAAACAGTATAAAAATATATGTACAGCAGACATTGAGAACCTTAACAGTCAAAATTAAATATAAAATATATTTATAAAACAGACATGAAAAACCTTGGTAGGAAGAAATATATATGCAAGAAAATCAAAAACTTGATTCCCACACTTTTGGCTAATCCATATTTCCATTATGATGGCCCCAGAACCTCTATTAATTGTGGTTAAATAAACGTATTCACATCCTATTCAACATTTAAGCCAAATATTTTTAGGTTATATATCCATCAGGTCTCAAGATAAGAAATGTCCCTTTTAGTAAAGCTCCCTCTCCAATATGGGGAGAATGTATCTATGGCCATAAACATTTTCCCTGACGCATGGTCTTTATGGTATTTCGCATAATGTTTGGGTACTCTATGGCTAAAAGTTTAGATTATATACAAGCAATGTGTTCTTTTTAAGTGGGAGTCAACTCCCATGCATGAGTTTTACCTATAGTTAGGCCTATAATAAGGCTTACCTATAGGTACAGTAAATATCTCCTAAATGTGCACCATTTAGGAAATATTTACTTTAAAGGCAGCCGGTGATATCGCCAGCACATGCGCTCTGAAGGAACGGCATACCCGAGCTGTTCCTTCAGAGTCCTGTGCCGTAAGCGACCGTTCCTCCTCGCATGTGCAGGAGTGAGGTCGTTGCAGCTCCTGCCACTCTCACAGCTGGAGTCCACGAACCCGGAAGAAAGACCAGATGAAGATGGAAGCGCCTTCAGCGGTGACAGCGCACCGCTGGAGGGCTTCGTTCTAAGGCAGTGATGGGGAACCTTGGCACCCCAGATGTTTTGGAACCACATTTTCCATGATGCTCATGCACTCTGCAGTGTAGTTAAGCATCATGGGAAATGTAGTTCCAAAACATCTGGGGTGCCAGGATTCGCCATCCCTGTTCTAGGGTAAGTTTCACATAATGTGCTAGTATGCGATCCCATGTTATAAAGGACTGTATATCATAAACCCTAGAGTACTGTTGAGATTGAAAGGACACCATTTCTCTGCCTTTAAATTTAAGGAGTTGGAAAAACCCCACATTTGGGGCAAGGGTAAAAACCTTTAATACCTTGAAAAAAAAAAAAGGTTTGATTGGGGGATCAATGACATTGGGGGCTATTCTATTTTTCTAATAACCATACCCCCTACTCTTGTGGAATGGATGCACTTGGTAAATAATAACATATGGACATAGGGGACACTTACATTGAATTCAATAAGACCTCCCATGGGAACCATGTGTATCCTCTGTCCTAACCTTTACCTCCAGAACCTGGTGATTCGTAATTTCCACTGTTACCTAAGATATGATGTATTATCCTCTACTTTTTGCAACAAGCTCATTGTGTATGGTCAGTGCCTGTTGTGTTAACTAAATGCCTCAGAAATAGGTGTTTATGGTGTTTTTCTGTAATTTGCTGCTTTGTTTGATTTGTTTTCTTTTGTGGCTTTCTTTTCCTAAATTATTTATCATAAATCATCTGTATACCCTTTGTTTCTTTATTGGTGTGAAATTAATGACCCATCATTTGTACTTATAACATATACTTATGTCTTTTCTGTACTCTAGAGCCAACTCTGTCACCTGGAACCCTCACAAAATGATGGGTGTATTACTTCAATGTTCTGCAATTCTCATAAAGGAAAAGGTAAAATGCTAAGTGGTATGAAACAGTTAAAACGTACAAAACATTTCATAAAAATAATTTCAGAAAATTAAAAAAAGGTCCTTAAATCAAGAAATGCTGCAGAGTGTTTCTATATTTTTTTGTCTTGGTACTCATATTTTTCTAGAAGGTCTTGCATCTGAAGTGACCAAAAATGCAAATTAGTATGTTCATTGGTTCATTTGTTGCTCTGTTTGCAAGCCCTCTGCAGCCTCAGCCTGTACACTGGAGCCCTGGAAGGTTGCTTAATGTGTTGATGGGTTACAGTCCTACCCAGAAGCACAGAAAAAATGCCTCATAAACCTGCCTGCAAAGAAAAATTAAGAGGGCTACTGGAAAATTAGGAGCTGTAACCAGTCACACTTGATACTATGCAGCCACGTATTTCTCTTGTATTCAGCTGAACTTACCCTATCTGAACCTAACACATTCATTTCAGAGTCACCTGATGTCAAACATACCTCACACTCAGAAAATGGGAGACAGCGAGGGGAAATTCAATAAAGACCAATTATAATTTGGCATACAGAGACAGACAAAGTGCTTATCTCTGTACAGTGCATTGTGCTAGCAATTTGGCATGTTTTCTAATACCAACGGTCTCTTAGCAGTTAGTGGCATTGACAGTAGGCAGAACCTAAAGTTGAAGCTGAGGGACTAGTTTTCTATCAGGTCCACTCTCCCCTTGTGATTGACAGCAGGCAGTGGGCAGATTCCATAGGAAATAGCAGACTGTCTGTTGGCTATGGTTGTTTGTGGGCAGGGCCTACTCGCCCTGCACACAGGGCCAGATTAACGTAGGGGCTATTGGAGCTGCAGCTCCAGGCCCCTACCTTTATATACGCCCCAGGTTGGCCATATTCACTGTTACAGCTCTTCTGTCACTTGTAAACACAGAAGTCTGGCTTCTATGCTCGCTTCCCCAGGCAGCTCCCTCAGAACCTCCCCACACAGCATGAAGGCCGGACAAGGAGGGATAGTTGCCGATGCATGGATGTGTTTATGGGCTTCAGAGACAGCATCCCATGTTGAATTAGGCATGCATGGCTGCACCCTTCCTCCTCTGGGTGCATGCCAAGGCACGGCCCTTAAGGCCCTTCAAAATCCTCAGCACCAAGCCCATGATGCTCTTAATCCGGCCCTGCCTGCACATGGGGGCAACTCTTCTTGTATATGCACTCACTAATGCCCAGGACTAGGTGGGGCCTCGTTTATATTGACTCAACATTAAGGTGGAACCCTTGCTTAGAAGTGAGCAACTACACACTTCCCGCCAACTTCTCTGCTGAGTTAACGCTTCCTGATGGACTTCTATTCCTTTTTCTTCACCCCCGTAGGTACTTACAGGCCTTGTTCCTTTAGATACGCGGTGTACCTCCGTGCACCCCTTTTGTAAAAGCTTCAGACCAGGCATGAAACAATTGATCAGACTTTACTGAACATCTTGTTAGTACAGCCCAGCAGCATAACAAACATTCTGCAATGTCTTTTTCTAACTCTCTAACAGTAGGCTGCCCAGTGCATACCTCCCCAAGGTAACAATTTCTAAAGTGCGTGATCTGGCTCAGGCATTACCCCTTGAGGGGCCAATAGTTATGGAAGTTGACTACACTTCAGTTTTCAAGTCCCGGTTCACACTTGTGCGATGCGGGAAGGCTTCGAATTCGCAGCCTGTTCCCGCATCGCAAACGCACCCCTGGCAGTTCACACTGCCATATGCGATACCCAGGGGGTGTCAATGAAATGTTAACGACACCCCCAGTTTGATCACATATCGCAGTGCGATCTGACAGTTCGCACAGGATCGGATCGAACAAGTGTGAACCACTGTGCGATCCGATCCTGATGCGGCTGGAAAAAAGGGTCCTGTGCGTGTTTGGTGCGGATACAGTGCGAATTCAGCCATACAAACTGTATGGCTGAATTCGCATCCGCACCTCCGATCACATGTAATGAAGGAGCAGTGCGCTCCGAATTACATGTGATCGGCGTACTCGCAGGAATGTGAACGGAAAATAATTAGTAACCATTGTTAATTTCGTCGACTAAAACCAGCTAAACCGTTTTCGTCGACTAAATTAACACAATTTTAGTCGACTAAAATACAACTAAAACAATTCAGATGACTAAAATACGACTAAAACTAAAATGGCATTTTAGTCAAAAGACTATAACTAAAACTAAATTGATTTTTCACTCCAGGACCAGCAGTAGAATATGATGAGTTTGGAAATTGTAGAGAAATGCTTAAATAATGCATTACAAATTACAATTGAACTACACCCATTCGATTATAGATGACTAAAATGTAGGACGTTTTAGTCGACTAAAATATAGGACGTATTAGTCGACTAAAATATAGGACGTTTTAGTCAACTAAAATGTACTGGAGATTTAGTCGACTAAATACGACTAAAACTAAAACACTTGCAGAAGACTAAAATGGGACTAAAACTAAAATGCCATTTTAGTCCTAAGACTAAGACTAAAACTAAATTGAAATTTGCTGCCAAAATTTACACTGTTAGTAACTTACTTGGTTACAATATGAGTCATATTAATAATACTAACAATTGTCCTTCCTATTTGTGTTTTTTTTTTAATCCACTAGGGTATTCTTCAAGGATGCAATCAGATGTGCGCAGGATATCTCTTCCAACAAGACAAGCAGTACGACATATCATATGACACAGGAGATAAAGCGATACAATGTGGTCGCCATGTAGATATATTTAAATTCTGGCTCATGTGGAAAGCAAAGGTATATAAAGTGTTTTTTAGGGGTTTATCTGGGACACAGGACACCAAAATGTTTGTTGAAAAAAAGGGACTTTTATTGTGACTTTGGCAGACTTGTCTTCAGCCACGTGAAGAAAACATGCACAGTGCTTCTAATGGCAAACTCATAAAGTCCTGCACACAAACACTGGCTTATTTTTGCCACATAATCTTTATACAGCAAACAAAAGACCAAATGCATACAGGTTAATATACCAAAGGCAAATAGACTTTGCACTTTGCAAGTGCAAATTCACTTTGGAAAGTGCAGTTACTCCAGAGCTTAGTAAATGAGGCAAAGCTTTACTGTGCAAAGAATACCCAACCACATGCAAGACAAATAAAATAAAACAGCATTTTTACTTGCACATGATTGCATGATGGAAGTCCGCAGAGCTTCCTCTTATTTACTAAACTCTGGTGCAACTGCACTTTGTAGAGTGCATCTTCACGTGCAAAGTTCGAAGTTTGATTGCTTTTAGTAAAAGTAAAAAAACCCTATAGTATGTTAAACCCTATAGCAATTCACACACTCCCAAGACTCTCTACTCCTCTTCCTTAATCCTTTTCATCTCTCCAATTTATTAATCCTGCATTGGCTCTTAACCTTCTTAGCGGTATTCCCGAGCATGGCTCGGGGTTAAATTTCAGAGCTAAAAGCGGTAACCCCGAGCCACACTCGGGGTACCGATAGGAAGATCGCTGGATCCTGAAAGCAGGGTTACTTACCTTGTACCGGGATCCAGCGATGTATCTCGGCGGTGTCTGGCGACGGATCTTCCTCCCGATCCTCTCCGTGCCCTGGCTTCCGTCTCCTGCGACGTGACGTTCGCAGGGGGGTGGAACCGGCAGCAAATTCAAATGTAACACATACCAAACACACTAATACAATGCAAAATAAAAAAAAAAATCATATTAGTTTGCACCCCAGTGCCCTTTCCTGCAGTTTTACTGTACTTTTTACATACATACATACTTTAACTTATTTATAGTTTTTTATTATATTATAATTTATAATTTTGTGTTTCAAACTTTATCATACCCGAGATGTTATAAAGAAGAACGCACAGTAAAAAAAAAAAATCATATGTAAATAGTTGGTTTGGGCTGCTCATTCTTAAGAATTACTAGCAAAATAATGGTACCGCTTTCAGCACCTAAAATCCAAAAGAATCATACTGCCAGGGAAGTTAAGGCTGAACTCCAGGCCAAACAAATATTGTATCAATACAAGAGGCATGTGTAGTCTTATTTGAATCTTGGTGTGTTTTGTGTATTTCTTCCAGATCTGTGCAATAATCAGTTTTAAACGTTGCCTCTTTGGCAAGAGCTTCCTGTAATAAAGACCAGTTACTGCAGCTCCCTCTCCCTGTGCAGGGTGACTGGTCTTGTCTCTGCCCCCTCCTCTAGTTTTCTGCGAACAGCATATAGCAGGTGGAACCGGCTGAGCTCTGACCACAGCTCTGCACTCTGCCCAGGCTATGTCCATTAAGTCATTATGTCACTGCTACTTTCACAAGGTAATATCTGAGAATGAAAAATAACTTAATGAGCACAAAATGAACTTGCATCATTTGTAGCTACTGAGGAATATATTTAACTGAAAGTTTGTGTGCCTGGAGGTCAGCTTTAAAGCACCCACTTCCAAAAAGATAAGGGGATATATACCTGACATTCAGGTTATATCTCTCCTGACTGGCACAATATATATATATAATACTATATTGCCAAAAGTATTGAGACGCCTGCCTTAACACGCACATGAACTTTAATGGCATCCCGGAAAAAAGTTTTCCCCTTGGGGTGGGACTTTAAAGGCACAAAAAATAATATAGAACTTGAGACAAAATATACAATTAAATAGTTTTATTAAAGAACATAAGTACAAAAATTATGTGTTAAAAGCATATGGCAAGCTATCTACAATTCATGATGTCGTGGGGCAAGAACAGATATCGCTGTATTGAAGGTGAGTGCCCGACGCGTTTCAGAGACACAAATCAGAATTCCTTCTTCAGGGGCAACCTTTAGATAGCGGTCTGTAAGTGATCAATCACATATTTGTTAATTGATGGTAGGTGTATCAGAAGTTTACATATATACAAAAAAATGTTGTAACATGAGCAATAATTTAGTAAACGTTGTATTGCATGAACATTTCAAACAAGTTTGATATTAGATTAAACATGATGTAATGAAACACTTACAGTATCTGCCGAATGACACTTTAGAATATGAGCCTGCCAGTAACATTAAAACCAAGAAGCTGGATTGCTCTCATCCTTGCATTGGGGTGCCTTATTCAAAGAAATGGAAGAAATATAAAGACACGTTCTTGCGCCTGTGTGCCCATCAGCTAAAGGCTGAGTGGGGACAACTGGAACCCACAAACACTGGGAGATCTGCCAGGCAAAAGGGAGGAAAAAATTACCAGGGAACAGAAAACAGAAAGGGGATTTATTTCACTTGTTCTGATAATAATAGAACAAGGGGTTAAATACTGTGCTATCCTATGAAGTCTGTGTCTGCATGGAGTGCTGCATCCATATAGGGAATTAAGATGTCACCTGGGTCAGGTGTAACAGAGATGAAATAAATAATTTACATTTGTTCAATTAGAGATTGGAGAATTAGTAAGAAATGTTAACAAAAACCTTTATAAAAAAGGAACAAGAAAAAATCTTGACTCAGAACAACCAGACTCAGGTGAGCAGCAGTAGTCAATGGCATCCCAGTTTAATGGCATCCCAGTCTTATTCTTTAGGGTTTTTCTATTGAGTTGTCCCTCTCTTTGCAGCTATAAAAGCTTTATCTCTTCTGGGAAGGCTGTCTACAAGGTTTAGGATTGTGTCTATGGGAATGTCTGACCATTCTTCCAGAAGCAAATTTGTGAGGTCAGGCACTGTTGTTAGAGAGAAGGGCTGGCTCACATTCTCCTCTCTAATTCATCCCAAAGGTGTTGGGAGTCAAGTCAAGTCAAGTTCCTCCACCCCAAACTCGCTCATCCACGCTATATTGCCAAAAGTATTGGACCACCCCTCTAAATCATTTGAGGGCGAGGGGGGGGGGGATTATGGTGTGTGGTTGTTTTTCAGGGGTTGGGCTTGGCCCCTTAGTTCCAGTGAAGGGAACTCTTAAGGCATCAGCATACAAAGAGATTTTGGACAGTTTTATAGTTCCCAAATTCGGGGGAACATTTTGGGGATGGACCGTTCCTGTTCCAATATGACTGTGCACCAGTGCAGAAACAAGGTCCATAAAGATATGGATTAGCGAGTTTGGGGTGATGGAACTTGACTGACCTCAACCCGATAGGACACCTTTGGGATGAATTAGAGCAGAGACTGCGAGCCAGGCCCTCTTGTCCAACATCAGTGCCTGACCTCACAAATGCTCTTCTGGAAGAATGGTCAAACATTCCCAAAGACCCACTCCTAAACCTTGTGGACAGCCTTCCAAGAAGAGTTTAAGCTGTTATAGCTGCAAAGGGTGTGCCAACTCAATATTGAACCCTACAGACTAAGACTGGGATGCCATTAAAGTGCGTGTAAAGGCAGTCGTTCCAATATCTTTGGAAATATAGTGAATATATATATATATATTTATTTATTATTTACACTGATCAGCCATAACATTGTGACTATTGACAGGTAAAGTGAATAACATTGATTATCATGTTACATATATTAGGCAGCATAAACTATAAACAATACACAACTGGGACTTTAAATATGCCATAAACAGTCAGTGACCAACAAGGTAATGTATAAAAAGTTAACTTTTTTCCAATATCTTTATTTTACAAAAGTTAAGAACAGTTTTAAAAATAACAGCCATCAATGCCATAGCTTACAATACCAGGAAACATAATTTAATCAATTAAATGCTCTAACAAGATGGAGATTGGAGCCCTATATACATGTCAACATGTTTCACGCAATCATTCACTTCCTCTGGTTCTTCAAACCTGGATAGAAATGTAGTTAAAGCTAAAATAATATTTGTATACCGTACAAAGCATCAAATAAGACTGCCCGGGCACTGGGCAGAGGACTTTTACAAGAAAGGAAATCTGGCCAACCAGCAACAGGACCATGGACGGCCAAGGCTCATTGATGCATGTAGGGAGTGAAGTCTGGCACATGTAGTCCGATCCAATAGAAGAGTTACTGTAACTCAAATTGTTGAAAAGGTTAATGCTGGTTCTGAAAGAAAGATGTCAGAACATATAGTGCATCGCAGTTTGTTGTGTATGGGTCGGAATCTCTATGTCCACAGCCAAAAGTGCCTTAAATGGGCACATAAGCATCAGATCTGGACCACATCTCACATTTTCTTTTACATTCATGTGGATGGCCAAGTGCATTTACCTGGGGAAGAGATGGCACCAGGATCCACTATGGGAAGAAGACAAGCCAGCGAAGGCAGCGTGATGCTTTGAGCAATGTTCTACTAGGAAATCTTGGGGTACTTTGACATGTACCATGTACCTTTACATTGTTGCTGATCAAGTACACCCCTTCGTGGGAACAGTATTTCCTTAAGGCAATGGCCTCTTTTAGCAGGATAATGCAAAAAATGGTTCAAGAATGGTTTGAGAAACACAACAATAGGTTGAAGTGTTGCTTCAGCCTCGGAATTCTCCAGATCTCAATTCAATCAAGTATCTGCTGGATATGCTGGAAAAACAAGTTTGATTCATTAAGGCCCAACCTCACAACTTACAGGATTTAAAGGATTTGCTACTTACGGCTTGGTGCCAGATACAACAGCATACCCTAAGAGGTCTAGTGGAATCCATGTCTTAACAGATCAGAGCTGTGTTGGAAAAAATAGGGGTAAATGCTCAATATTATGTTGGTGGTCATAAAGCTATGGCTGATCAATGCACATAATAAAATTATTATTAACACATGTTTCAGTTATCCAAATGAAACTTGCAGTGCCACTAAGCTTAAACAGAAATCTCCCTACCAGTTGCAGTAAAGGGAGCCTGCATCAGTGCACCATTAAGAGGTGTAAGAGCATTATCACAAAGAAGAATGGGCACCACTCACTAACCCAGCGCATTAGTATGTAGATGAATGGGGCCTCAGCCAGTGTAGCTCCAGCCATGTCCCTTTGACATGTTTTGCCTCACTCACAGAGCACAGGCATCCCCATGTAGGCAGTCTCATTCATGTCAATTAAGATGCAGCGGATGCACAGACACAGCCCCTGCTCCAAACTTGACAGCCGCAGAGCCCTAAACGCAGCCTAAATCCCTATGTGGGCAAACACGGCCCTTGCATGAGTGTACACTGTGGTACGCACGTGTGAATGAGGCATACAATTAAATTTAACGGCAATAATCTTCTCTGTGAAACACGTCCAACATGATCAAAATAATAATGACAATAGTAATGCTAGATAACCACAAGCTCCTGCATGTTTAATTAAGGACAATTAAAAACAGGTTATTGATTTGATCTTTCTTTCTTTTTCAAACAGGGCACTGAAGGGTTTGAACAACAGATCAACAAATGTTTGGAGCTCTCAGACTATTTATACCAAAAGGTCAGCAATCGGGAAGACTTTGAGATGGTCTTCAAAGGAGAGGTCAGTTTCTCAACATTCCAGTAAATAGGAACAATCACGGCACATACAAGTTATATCTGAATGAATAATATGTAACAATATTGCTAAAACTGTGTTTCCCCAAAGATCTAACAATTTCCCAAAGAACTAAAAATTCAATGACTGTCCTATTAGGGCCAATTGCCTAATTCTAGAATACACTTAGTCAACATAAAATATCAGGATGAGCAAATTTTTAACACTTTGGAATGTTCATTAAAATTTATATTCAAAGACTACTGAAAAAAGCTTAGTTTTGGCTCCAAAGAAATTTGTTTGGGGCTCATGTACATGGGCGCATTTGCCCATATAGTGTTGACAAATGTGTTTATTTTAGTGCTTGATGGCTCCTTGTGTTGTGTAGAGCCAACCGTAGGCATGAATGGGTGAAGGCGGCTGAATGTAGTTATGCGCCACTATTTGCGTAAAATGACTTGCGTACACAAACGCAATGTCCCAAACACACACTACCTGCAATTAGTATGTTACATCTGCTCGCATTTGACACTTTATGCAAGATTAGGGCCTCATACTTGCATATGGCCGCCTTCACACATTCATGCCCGTGGGTAATGTACGCAGCACCATTAGTTCCCAGAAACCAAGATATTTCAGTCTGTTTACGCTACATGGGCAAATATAACCTTGTGCATAAGCCCTAATACACCATATATCCATGTTACGTTGTGTGAAACTATAACATTTCTATATATTTTCCAGCCTGAGCACACAAATGTTTGCTTCTGGTATATCCCCCCAAGTCTTCGGGGAATGCCTCATTGTGATGAGAGGCAAGAGAAATTACACAAGGTAAGAAATTATCAAATCTGCAATAAGGTATTGTAACAGTTTACACACCACTGCATAGATGTTATGGCTGTAGATGTGGTTCTTAAACCAATAATATATGAATTATTATTTGACAGAATGTCACTAAATACAAAAATGGTTAAGCCCACTCACATTCTCACATGAGAATGCTGGGGAAGTAAGCCACCAGGCCATTTCCTAAATCTCTTGGGGATCTCTGTTGGTGACATCTGCAAATTTTGCAAAGGGTTTTGCAAATTTTCATTACTATAGAAAGAAGTAAAACAACAAATGGATTCTACCTTCTCTCTCCAGTTAAAATAAACCAAGTGGAGTCCTTGAATTTCCACCTGGACTCCAGGAGCTAGTTAAAGTGGAGAAAAAAAAGGCTAAGTAATGGAATTCCACCCATGGACATTCTGTTGCTGTCAGCATACAGGGACATGGCAGGATGAATAGATGTTGGGGTGCATTTGCAAAAACTGAAGAGTGCACAATCTGGTGTACAGTAGTTGTACATGGTTTCTAACGTCAGCTTGTTCAATAAAGCTTTTATAAAAAAAAAAACTGGAAGCTGATTGGTTTCTATGCAGAGCTGCACCAAATTTTGCACTCTCCAGTTTAAGAAAATCAACCCCATTGACTTTTTCTTTATAATCTGTTTTTGAATTTTTAACAGTACAAGACAAAATATATATACAGTGTATATTAACAGAAAATAAATGTATGAACACAAAATTACAATCACAATGAAAAAAAAAAAACATGGGTACTACATAACATGACACAATATTTCTAAGGTACCGAAATTCCAAAGCAATGGAGCCATCCAACAGGAGGAGTAGTTCCCCCCCATGCACAATGACAAAATATGATTGTAAAAAAGGGGGGACAGTCGGATGGTCAAGATACAAAAGCAATCAAAGGGTGTCATGCATAATACCACACATGGATACTAGAGATGGTCCGAACTGGCCCCAAACTGCAAACTCTTTTAAAGTCTATAGGACCTGAACATGAAAAATCAAAAGCCCCCATTTTGAAATCTTATATGCAAGTTATTGGCCATCAAAAGGGTATACTGAGCCTGGGTACTGCCCTGGGGGACATGTATTAATGCAAAACATTCTTTTAAAAACTATCATTTTTAAAGGAGCAATGATTTTATTGATGCTTAAAGTGAAACAATAAAAATAAAAATTCCTTTAAATATAGTGCCTGGGGGAATGACATTTAAATTGCCAGCAATACAATACCATTGCAGGCAATACAAAAAGGTTACAAAAAAACTGTGTGGGGGTCCCCCTAATTCATACCAGGCCCTTCGGGTCTTCCTGCCCACCCCAAAGCACCTTGTCCCCATGTTGATGGGGACAAGGGCCTCTTCCTGCAACGCAGGGGTGTGTTACGGGGGTTTGTGGGCAGGCCTCTTACATATTTAAGAACTGTCAAACGGCGGAGCAGGCATTTGGAGGTCAGCCGTCCTCCCGGGCAGAGCTTTTTTTTTTTTTTTTTTTTTTTTCAAATTTGGCAGGCGTTTTGACTAGCAATGGATCTACACTGGTAAACATTATTTTTTAAATTTTTTACATTTAGGACTTGTCAAAAAACATTTACAGTTTTTCTTTATTTTTGACACATTTTTTTGATGAATGAGTAGGGGTAAAATGTACCCCTACTCGTTCACATAAGGGGGCAGGATCTGGCGGCCCTCTTGTTAAAGGGGGCTTCCAGATTCAGATTAGCTCTCTGCCCGCGGACCCCCAAATCTACCAGCCAGGGTTGTGGGGAAGAGACCCTTGTCCTCATCAACATGGGTACAAGGTGCTTTGGGGTGGGGGGTTGAGCCCACCCCTTCCCCAAAGCACCCCCATGTTGAGGACATGTGGCCTGGTATTGTTCAGGAGGGGGGGCTCACTCATCTCTCCCCCCTTTGTTTGCCTATCAGGCTACATGCTCGGATAAGGGTCTGGTATGGATTTGGGGGGGCATTTAAAATTTTGGCATGGGGTTCCCCTTAAAATCTGCACTAGCCCTGTAGGGCCTGGTATGGATTTTAGGAGGGGACTGCATGCAGTTTTTTTTTCACTGTTTTTAATTGCTGGCAATGGTTTTATTTTCATTCAGCTGTCAACAGGAAAGCCCATTGACAGCTGATGACCTATTCATTGTTAGGAATGCAGTGGCCAGCTTCCCGGCCCTGCTCCTTAACAACTAGCTATTCACTGTGCCCTGATTGAGCAAAGCTTGAATGTACTGTGCAGCGCACAAAAAATCAGCTGGCCGCCGAACAAGTGAACAGGCGATGTTCGGGCCAAACTTTTGCTCAGCCCAGTATCTTCATCTAACTCTATTGGATAAAGGAACAGCCATTAAAACTTAACTTGTCTAGAAACCTTACGGTTGCAAAACATATCAGGGCAAAAAGAAAAATGAAAAGGGGGGGGATGCTAAACCAGCTGTGCATAATGAGTGGGGGACGCTTCATGACAAAGAAATAAACATTTATGCATTAGGTATCTCATTGGAGTAGTACATCCAACGCATCCATACATCCCTGAATGTATCCTGTTCATTTTTAACTGTGTGGATCCAACGTTCTGCCATTGGATCAATTACTTCCCTTGTCCAATCAGTTAATGAAGGACATCTTGTATGTTTCCAAAATCTGGGGATTAAGGATTTTGCTGCCTTTAACAAATGGGGGGTGGCACTCTTCTTATATGATTTAATGGAGGAGGAGACATCATGAAACCAGAATTGTAAGGGAGTGCTGTTGATGGGTCTAAGGGTCATTTTTTTAATCCATGGGGTAATTGTCTCCCAGAAGAGTTTAATCATCAGGCATGACCACCATAAGTGAAGGAATGCACTCCTTTGGCCACAGCCCTGCCAGCAGTGGGTGTTGACGTTAGGAAACAACTGGGCCAAGTGGGAGGAGGTTTTGTACCACCTCATCAGAATTTTATAGAATTTCTCTTGGATCTGAGTACAAATGGAGGATATATGAGTAATTTTATTATTTTCTGAATTTGAGGTGGGGTAAATTACAATCCAGGTTCCCTTTCCCATTCCCTAATGTAATATGGGACAGGCCCTGAATATGTAGGAAGGACGAGTTTGTACGTATGGGAGAGGAGATGCCTAATATTGGAGTTTAACCCACATAGACTCAAATTGGGAAAGAGCATCCCGCAAATGCAACTTAGGTACCAACTTACTAAAGAAATCCCTCATTTGTCTATATGTCCAGTCCGGTACTGGAAAAGACCCATAAGAAGATTGCAGAACAGTGAACAGTAAGAGTTTACCCTGAGGGACAAATTTAGCACAGGATGTATCTTCATCTGCTACCCAGTAGCAGAAGAAATCAATATCCTCTCCTGGCAAAAACCAAGGGAAGCCCCCAAGGTGCGCTAATGGGGATGTCAGAGAGGTGAACTGTCCAGTCACGTTTAGTCTGTCCTAAACTGTCAGCCATTGCCTTATTTAATACTGAAAGTCGTTAGTGTGAAAGTTCCTCATACAAATGATCTGCAACATCTAAATATTTTTTCTTAGTGTGTTGCCTTTATTTATGCCTAAAACCTGTGTGTGACTTTTATTGTAATTTGTTTAAGGTTGCTCCAAAGATAAAAGCTTTCATGATGGAGTCCGGAACAACAATGGTCGGATATCAACCACAAGGGGACAAAGCCAACTTCTTCCGGATGGTCATCTCAAACCCAGCAGCCACCAAATCTGACATCGACTTTTTGGTGGATGAAATTGAGAGACTTGGGCAAGAATTGTAATAGTTGTGCCATGTACAGTTAACCCCCTCTGTGCTGGAGAAAACTATCCCACCTCCCAGTTGTTTGACTACTAGTTATATATATATTTTTTTGTGAATGAAAACAGAACAGAAATCTTAAGACGATCCCCTCAGTGCGGTTCTCCTCTGGCACCTTAACAAATGTAGAATACAGAACAGTATATGTACATCATTCAAACACAAATAATAATATCTAACTTGTGTACAGTGAATCCTTATATAAATGTATCTGTTAAGGTTGTCAGAAGCATAAAAAACCACAGTAACTGTAACTGTCGTAATCTGTAACCACTTGTATGTCTGTGTGTATATATTTGCAGTATGTACAGGGCCGGCCCTTGACATAGGTAACATAGACCATTCCTTATACATGCAAATGCTGACAGGGCAGGATTCCTAGATTGCTGAATGGCAGTCAAACTCCTTACAACCATTCCTATATTACTGAGACAATCTCAATTATCAAACCCCTCAAAGGCAGGACATACGGAGAATGGATGTGACTCAACAGAAATATAGGTGTAAAATGGTGGATTGGAGAAAGAGAAGATATTTGTCTTCATATGAGATCCTGGAATTCTGGGAAGGATAAGAAGAAATAATGTTTTTACAAACCCAAGGAGCATAGAGTAGATTATTAGTTATAGCCATGATAAAATTATACACTGCATTGGCTGGAAGAGGAGTTGAGTGGGGCGTGGAGGATTATTAAATATGAGGTTTCCTGGATCAGATTATTGAGATATAAATATCCTTATCAAATTGTCCTGGAAACAAAATTGCCTAATGTTAATGAAAATGTTATCATCCATTACAATTTTACAAATCATCCCTTAAAATAGCTTTATGGTTAAGTTTTGGTTAGAATGTAACAACACAGGCAGCTGTTTTAGAACAGGGTGAAAGAAAATTTTGCCTGTTACTGGGTCTATTCTGCTTTGGGACTTGTAAGACCTAAAAGTCACCTAACCAAGAGCAGCCCTAGCAATGGGTATAATTGTACAAAATGTCTGTATTAGTATTGTTATAGAGCACAGACACACGACACATAAGGTGCTACAGCTCATACGTATGTAAGAATATATTTGAACTTACATCTGAGTGAAAGGCTGGTGGGGGAATTGTGGTATCTCTTTATGGCATATTTGTATCTATTGAGTTGTCCAAATGATTTGGTTAACTCTTCTGCAATGTTTTTTACAAGTATGTCCATACATACAGTATATCAGTCATGCTGTATCCAGAAATGCTGCAACAAAGATCAGTGATGATATACAAGTTAAACTTGCCCATGGCAAGTAGTCAGAAACCATCTTTAAATAACCTGTGTACAGTAAACTAGATATCACGAAGAGCAGTCTCAGTAGTTGTAGGATGCTACTGTCTTTCACATTATCATTACTCATTAATGAGTTTCACTTGCCTTTCTGGGTTAACCCGTCTGTATGCAAGTAAACTCAAAAAAAGCAGTCTAAATGGATAAAATCCTGCCTTGCAGCATTTAAGCTCCTCAAATCTGTTTCCCCATAGCCTAACCATTCTAAAAGGCATTAACCAGTAGATAGTTGTGTATCCCCGTCTTACTATTTTGGGGGTCATGGTAGCACAGTCCTTGTAAAAGGTATATTCTTGCTGTATTTCTAGGAATTATTTTGTGTAGATTGTGTACATTATTGTCAGACAATTTTGTGAGCTGGGAATAAATGTCATAGTTTTACAGCAATTTAACTGTTAGAACATAGGTATGATGAAGATTCTTGCTTATTTATATGCAGAGATTTACCATGTTAAAGAGGTGTCTTGTATTTTCTTCCATTTGTATTGTATTCTATTTATATATATATAAATATATATAGTATATATTATTGAGGTAAGTTCTAAATAATGTTTATTGTAATTTTGTGTCTTTGTGAGCCAAAGAAAACTAAAAAAAAAAACCCATATAGTTGATCCTGTATCTATAATCTAGTGCCCTGAAATGTAGTTTGGAAATATTAAATATATACCTAGATTTATCAAAGATTTATTTGTATTCATGCCCATTTGCATGAAGGGGGTAAGTAATTTTTAAATAATGCTCCCCTTTGAAAAATCTAGTATGTAGGCTCATAAATCTATATATTTCCTACCCCTAGCACTTTAAAACCATCAGCATTAAATTACATTCATTTTTCCCCAGCTAGCTGGTTCAATTCAAACTAATAAGTTAGAATGTATTTTTATTTGTTTGCCTTTGAATAACAAAGTCATGTACTGATACTGAATTTCCACACTTAAAATATCACCTTTTTTGCTTTATTAAGACTTTCTGCATCCAAAATGGTTATCAGGGTAAAAACAAATGATGTTGCTTGGTTGTAATGACATAGGAATTTAAGTTGGGGACCTCTCTGCAATGTAAACTAAAAAAACTATTTTCCAGTATGTTTGGTGTTGTGCCTCTCTGTAAATTTGTTGCAAAGTTTCTCATCTGGAGTTCCTTATAAGAGCACTTCCTGTTTCAGACTGACAACGCTCGGATGAGCCTCACAATTAGCAGCAGCGTTGTCAGCCTGCCAGGTGAACTCTTTCAGTTGGCTATTGGGCTGCCTTTGTTAAACTCCCCCATATATCTACCAGAGTCGCTAAGTCTTGATCAATCAATGAAGGCCCGACACCTTTAGTACACACCTTTTGGTTCCCATGTTGGTTCCTTTTACTGCATGATACCACTACAGTGGTATCTTGCACTGAAAAAGTCTGGTGCCCCCAGCTGAAAGATAGATTTGAAAATAAAAACACTAACTCATTTTCCCCAGAGCTTAGTAAATGTGGTAACATTTCACTTTTTAAAGAATACCCAAGCAGGTGCACGGAAAATGTTTGCTTGCACATGATTGGATAATGGAAATCAGAAAAACCTTCATCAAGTTTGGGGGGAAAATGAATGCAACTGCACTTGCAAAGTGCACAGCCTTTAGTAAATCCACCCCTATGTGCCTCATTTATCAGTCTGTCTGAGGGAAGAATTGTAAATGAGACCTTTGTACGCATATTGCCTTATAGGATTTTTCCACTACAAAACTGCACTAAAAAGGAAATGGAGAAGCTGATTGGTAGGCAAGTCTGAATATCACACAATTCTTTCCTATTGCTAGTTGTGCATGCATCGGTTTGTCTCCAGTATGTTCATATATTTTAATTGAGAAGTAATTGAAAAAGAAAAAGAAACTGTTGTCACTTAAAATCACCTTTCAATTCACCTAATGTTTAATTATGTGAAATTATAAGAAATTATATGAAATGATGAGAAATAATAATGATTACAAATTAAGTTTTATATGTTGCACAGTTTTAAACCTCAGAAAAAGAATTCATGTCTTGCCTTATTGCTGGTTTTTAGATTCAACCAAACTTACTGTAGAAGCAATACAAAGCAATCTATAAATGCCATAAATGCGTGCAGAGAACACTATGCTTGCGTCAAAGTTTCTTAGATACAGTTGGTTGGATCAATCATTTGAACAGGTTGTACAACTAGACTGTAATTTGACTGAACACCTTAATACACATTGATAAATGAGGCCCACTGGCACTAGTTATTTGAAATTAAATGTGTACAGAAAGCAAAGGCAGACACTGGTCTATAAACCAATAAACAGATTAATATTCATAAATGTTCCTTCATTTTTTTGTCATTTTAGTGCACTTTGTTGTTTCTCCACCGTTTCCACTTTCCTATGTCTTTACAACTATGTATAGGTTTTACATTTGCCCACATTTACCATGTCTAATGGCAGTGTCCACTCTAATAAAGACTAATGGAGAATAATTTCATTTTCATCGTAACATTCATTTTTGCCACCCTTTTTATTAATTTTTTCTCAATGGGCAATACGTATAAATCCAAACTAAATTTTGGTACAGTCTTTTGATTGCCATTCCTACTGTTCTTATCAGCCGGTTATAAACAATATTAATGGAGCGATACGCGATCACCCGGTTTTCCCATTACCTAGCCTTCCTCACATCAAACTGCGTTGTGTGTTGTAAATCTACAAGTGTCAAATGTCTCCTGAAGTTTCACTGGTTGTGACAATCGTGTGTCAGTCGTTTTGTATCTTGTCAAAATGATTTGTTACATTCTCACTCATACAGAGCTCAGTAATACTTTCCTGTTAGATGAAAGCACACAGTGGTTCTTTACATATAAACTATAAAACTTGTACAGATTAAGTGCCAATGTAGAAAAAAAGAAATACAATAGGATTTTTTTTGTTTAAGTGGGTTGATCAGTCTGTAACAGTTATTTAATTGATGATAAAGAAGCAAAATCAAAAAAAATATATACAAGTATTTTAGAAAGTTGTTATCATTGGTGGGGTGCTAAAATATGCTTGCTTATTCGATAAATCAGTTTAAAGAGCTGTAATGATGTGTAATGTGCAGTAACCCAAAGAAGCCATTCAGATTTCAGTTTAGTGTAATCATATTGAACCTTGATTACTTGTTATGGTTTACTGCACTATTATTTTTGCCTTAATGTATTACAGACCCCCAGTTTTGAAGAGGGTTCAATTATGGACACCCTTGGGTAGTTGGGGCGAAGGGAGGTGGCAAGTTGAGGGCCATGAGTCCAAATGGAAATGTGTGGAGATTTGTACAGATCATCAAAGATCCACCAAAACCCCACAGTCTGCCCAGATCCTGGCTGCTTATACTTTTCTATGTATATGTATCATCTACAAGCTCTAGAAGCAGCAGCCATTGTGGGCTTATATCTATTTAAACCTGTAATATTACCATAGTGGTTCCTACTGAACAATTAAAAATGTACAAATGTTGGCCCCACATTGCCTATAGGAAGAACTTCTGTTGACCATTGCGTCCAAAATGATTGGTTGCTAATGTCAAGATGACACAAATACTGACCAACATGTCATATATGGTGCATTCATAAAACTCAGACAGGCTTAAAAGATGCCCCTATATTTCTTACAGTACACATTTCCTTTAATATATAATTTATTAAATATTTTTCTTATAAAACAGTAAAAGGCTTTAGCCTATAATTGGTATTAAATCCAAAAGCAAAAATGTATTATATTGCAGCTTACTAATTCTTAGATGTGATGGCTGCATTTGTTTATTCTTTTAGGTTTTCTTTCTTTTCTTTTCACTTGGTGATCCTGCCAGTAAGTCTGTAGGTTTTCTGCAGAACAAGCTTTCCTGCCAAATGTATGAGTTAAGAGTGTTAAGACAAACCATTTACCATTGGCAGGGGTGCTTACAATGACCATCTTTTATTTATCCATGTATAACATTTACCCAAAAAGAAACAAAACTGTTTCCTGTAACAGCTTGTGTAACTTCAGTGTGAGCTGGAGTTTAGCTTCAATTTGTTAGTGTATCTAAATCAGCTAGTATATCTAACACTCCCCTCTCCCCAGACTGACAATTCTGTTGTTCAAAGGTGCCCCTGTGCCTCTTCATCCAGAGTGGAGACACTCTTATACAGAGGGTGTGTTACTAAAAACTGATGCAGCCACTGCATCTAATGATTGGTAAGCTGCAATATATTACATTTTTGGTTTGGGGTTTAATACCGCTTTCAGCTGAATGCTTGTATGTCTCGGCATAGCCCAGAAACCATTCTTGTTCCTAATAATGCCCCCTCTTGTTAGCTGTTGTACACCTATGGGCTTAAAACAAATAAAGCTGACTTCCTAACTCACACACAATGAGTCTATTGGTTTCTTGAGCACATATTAAAGTAGAACTAAAGGCAAAATCTTTTTTTTTTTTTTTTTTTTAGGTTAGAGTAAGGGACAGTTATAACCCCTACCAGGTTTCTTTTGCCAGCTAGATCCCATAAGGGAGATTTCCCATAAACTTCTTGTGCTATAGCCAAAATAGGAAGTGAGAAGAAATCCCTCCAAAGTAAGGGAGTCCTTGGTTGTCCCCAAGGTCACCATAACTAGTGTCCTTATTGGAAGATTTCCCCTCTATTACTGTTCTAGTGACAACCCAGAATTTAGGGTTTTCTTTCACAATTTCTCTCGGTGATAACGGTAAACAGGTCAAAAAGAGGGTGTAAGTGCCGGTTCACACTACCGCGGCACGACTTCGGGGACGACCTGTGAAGTCGCGTGCACCGCGACTTCGGCGCGACTTACACGGACTTCATATAATGAATATCAATGCAAGTCGCTCTGATGTCGCCCCCGAAGTAGTACAGGAACTACTTTTTAAGTCGGAGCGACTTGTGTTGCTCCTATTAGAACGGTTCCTGTAGCACTGCATGGACCGCGACTTGTCAGGCTGACCAGACGCCTGACAAGTCGCGGTAGTGTGAATGGGCACTAAATCTCCCTAACGGGTCACAGACAGCAATAAAAACCATCAGGTGTTATAATCCCTCTCCACTCTATCTGTAAATAAAAGAAAACCGTTGCCTTTACGAATAAGTTAAGTATTAGATCCATTTGTATACTAATTTCTGAGGAAAATACTTTTTGTGAAACGTAGAACTTGCCTAATTTCAACCTTACAAGTTGTATGTGTCTCTTTACAGAAGAAAACGTTGGGCTTGGCAATAACTGTGGTACAACCACAGAAAAATACCAGAATTTCCACTAATGACTAGTCAGGGTAACAAACTTGCTCCTTTTTGGCATTTAAACCAATGTGTTGGAAAACGCAGAGTATCCATGTAGACAAAGGCACTCTTACAGGCTGATAACATACAGAAGTCCATGTTGTCTCAGGAGGAACGTCAGGGATCGTAGCAATAGTTACACTGCCATATTTGGTTCTGTCAGGGCAAAGTATGTGTGGTAAGTGAGAGATATGGTTGTGGTGTGATCAATGAACTCTTGCTATCCTGTGACTTAAAAAGAAATGTTTAACTATTAAAATAATATGCAATGCAGTTTTAATTTTTCAATAAAATTCTACGTTAAAACCCACAAAAATATTTGTTTCGTTTTGATTTCATAATTTAGAGATAAAAAAACATTGAATTTACTATCTATACTGCTTACTACATAAGACTAGAGATGTATAGAACTGTTCGCCGGCGAACAGTTCCCGGCGAACTTCGCATGTTCGCGTTCGACGCTGCGGGCGAACATATGCGATGTTCGGTCCGCCCCCCATAATACATCATTGAGGCAAACTTTGACCCTGAACCTCACAGTCAGCAGACACATTTCCAGCCAATCAGCATACCTCCCTCCCACACCCTCCCACCTCCTATAAATAAGCAAGGGCAGCATCCATCTTAGATCATTCTGAAGCAGTGTGTGTAGTGAGAGTAGGGAGAGCTGCTGCTGCTGCTGCTGCTGCTTTTAAGCTAGGGACAGTTAGTCAGTGTTCCTGGTCTTGCAGTGTTCTTGGTCCACTACTGCTGTAAGGACAGCACCCCAAAAAGCCCTTCTAAGGGCTGGTATTTGTGTAATTTTTATATATATATATATCTAGCGTCCCCAAAAACCCTTTTAAGGGCTGGTAATTGAGTTGTTTCTTCTTATATATATATATATATATCTATCTATCTAGTGTCCCCAAAAGCCCTTTTAAGGGCTGGTAATTGAGGTTTTTTTTTTTATTTATATATATACATATATATATATTTAGCGTCCCCAAAAGCCCTTTTAAGGGCTGGTAAGGTAATAGATTTTTTTCTATATATATATATATATATATATATATATATATATATATATATATATATATATATATATATATATATATATTGTACACTGTGACTGCAGTTGCCTGCCCGCTGTGTGTGAGAGGCCACAGACCTACCACAGACTGTACTGTGTGCACACCACACTCATTTCGGGTGGCACAGGCACAGTACCTGGCATTTTAAAAAATATTTTTTTTTTTCCTCTGTCATAATTGCAGTGAGTGCTGTGTCAGGTCCACAGAGTGCACTGTACCCACTGCAGTGCACTGCCCACCACTGATATATATACGGTGGCACAGCATCTTGTTGCAATAAATTGAAAAAAAAAAATATTTTTTATTATTGCAGTTGCCTGGGCTGCCAGTGACTGTCAGGTCCACAGAGTGTACTGTGCCCACTGCAGTGCCACTGTGTGCCCACCCACCACTGATATATAAGGTGGCACAGCAGCTTGCAAAGTAAAAAAATATATATATTTTTTTAAATTGCAGTTGCCTGGGTGCCAGTGACTGCTGCCAGGTCCACAGAGAGTGTACTGTGCCACTGCCCACCCACCACTGATATATAAGGTGGCACAGCAGCTTGCAAAGTAAAAAAAATATATATATTTTTTTAAATTGCAGTTGCCTGGGTGCCAGTGACTGCTGTCAGGTCCACAGAGAGTGTACTGTGCCACTGCCCACCCACCACTGATATATAAGGTGGCACAGCAGCTTGCAAAGTAAAAAAATATATATATATTTTTTAAATTGCAGTTGCCTGGGTGCCAGTGACTGCTGTCAGGTCCACAGAGAGTGTACTGTGCCACTGCCCACCCACCACTGATATATATAAGGTGGCACAGCAGCTTGCAAAGTAAAAAAAAATATATATTTTTTTTAAATTGCAGTTGCCTGGGTGCCAGTGATTGTTGTCAGGTCCACAGAGAGTGTACTGTGCCACTGCCCACCCACCACTGATATATAAGGTGGCACAGCAGCTTGCACTCATAGTACAACAGTAACAACACATTAAAAAAAAATGACAGGCAGAGGCAGGCCACCCCGCAAGGGCCGTCGTGGTCGTGGTGCTGTGATTTCCTTAGGCCCTAGAATAATGCCCAGTGTTCAGAGGCCACCACAGACCCTGAACTCAAAAAATTCTGAGGCCATAGTTGACTGGCTTACACAGGACACCCAATCGTCTACAGCTTCCGCTCGGAACCTTAATGCACCATCCTCCTCCAGCTCAGCTTCGGGCACCTCTCAATTTACCACTCGCCAGCCCGCCGGCACCACCACCAACACTAGCACCACAGCTGCTTCACTTGATCCGTCAGAGGAGTTATTTTCACATGAGTTGGAAGAAATAAGTGATGCGCAACTATTAGTGCCAGAGGATGTAGATAACGGGGATATGTCTCAGTCAGGCAGCATTATACACTTGGACGTACATTGTGATGATGATGATGATGATGTTGTACCTGCTGCTGCTGCCTTTGCTGAGTTGTCAAGTGAAGCGGCTGATGATGACGATGTGTCTGTGGATGTCACCTGGGTGCCTGCTCGAAGAGCAGAAGAAGAGGGGGAAAGTTCAGATGGGGAGACAGAGAGGAGGAGGAGACGAGTTGGAAGCAGGGGGAGGAGGTCATCGCAAGGAGCTAGTGGCGCAGTCAGACAGCATGTAGATTCGCCACCCGGGGTCAGCCAGACAGCACGCCAATCAACGCAAGCTGTTGCCACCACCAGAATGCCGTCCTTGCAAAGCTCAGCAGTGTGGCATTTTTTTTGTGTGTCTGCCTCTGATATCAGCGATGCCATTTGTAACCTGTGCCAAAAGAAACTGAGTCGTGGGAAGTCCAACACCCACCTAGGTACAACTGCTTTGCGAAGGCACATGATCTCACATCACAAACGCCTATGGGATCAACACATGAGTAAAAGCAGCACACAAACTGAAAGCCACCATCCTCCTCCTGGTCCAGCATCTTCAGCCACGTCAACCACTGCTGTCCTCCATGCCCCCTATCAACAACCCGCCCCTCCGCCTCTCACCTTCAGCAGTTCCTGCTCACCTGCCCACAGTCAGGTGTCTGTCAAGGAAATGTTTGAGCGTAAGAAGCCAATCTCACAGAGTCACCCCCTTGCCCGGCGTCTGACAGCTGGCTTGTCGGAACTCTTAGCCCGCCAGCTTTTACCATACAAGCTGGTGGAGTCTGAGGCCTTCAAAAAATTTGTCGCTATTGGGACACCGCAGTGGAAGGTACCCGGCCGAAATTATTTTTCACAAAAGGCAATCCCCAACCTGTACTCTATTGTGGAAAAGGAAATCATGTCCCGTCTGGCACACAGTGTTAGGGCAAGGGTCCATCTGACCACTGATAGCTGGTCTGCAAAGCACGGTCAGGGCAGGTATATAACTTACACTGCGCATTGGGTAAACCTGCTGGCGGCTGTCAAGCATGGAATGCGTGGCTCTGCTGCAGAGGAGTTGGTGACACCGCTACGACTTGCAGGCAGGCATGCTGCCACCTCCTCTACTCCTCCTACTCCATCCTCTTTGCTAACCTCCTCGGCTGAGTCCTCTTCTGCTGTTGCGTCTTGCTCCACACCAACTGCACCCCCCCAGCTCCCCAGGGGCTATTCCACATGCCGGATACGACAGTGTCACGCTGTCTTGGGGTTGACTTGTCTGAAAGCAGAGAGTCACACCGGACCAGCACTACTGTCCGCCCTGAACGCACAGGTGGATCAGTGGCTGACCCCGCACCAACTGGAGATCGGCAAAGTGGTGTGTGACAACGGCAGCAATTTGTTGGCGGCATTGAATTTGGGCAAGTTGACACATGTGCCGTGCATGGCACATGTGTTGAATCTGATTGTGCAACGTTTTGTGCAGAAGTACCCAGGCTTACAGGACGTCCTCAAGCAGGCCAGGAAGGTGTGTGGCCATTTCAGGCGTTCCTACACGGCCATGGCGCACTTTGCAGATATTCAGCGGCGAAACAACATGCCAGTGAGGCGCTTGATTTGCGACAGCCCGACACGTTGGAATTCAACACTGCTAATGTTCGACCGCCTGCTCCAACAAGAAAAAGTGGTCAACGAGTATTTGTATGACAGGGGTGCTAGGACAGCCTCTGCGGAGCTGGGTATTTTTTTGCCACGTTACTGGACGCTCATGCGCAATGCCTGTAGGCTCATGCGTCCTTTTGAGGAGGTGACAAACCTAGTGAGTCGCACCGAAGGCATCAGCGACATCATCCCATATGTTTTTTTCCTGGAGCGTGCCCTGCGAAGAGTGCTGGATCAGGCCGTAGATGAGCGTGAAGAGGAAGAGTTGTGGTCAACATCACCACCACCAGAAACAGCCTTACCATCGATTGCTGGACCTGCGGCAACACTGGAAGAGGAGTGTGAGGAAGAGGAGTCAGAGGAGGAATGTGGCTTTGAGGAGGAGGAACACCAACCACAGCAGGCATCCCAGGGTGCTCGTTGTCACCTATCTGGTACCTGTGGTGTTGTACGTGGCTGGGGGGAAGAACACACCTTCAATGACATCAGTGAGGACGAGGAATTGGACATGAGTAGCTCGGCATCCAACCTTGTGCAAATGGGGTCTTTCATGCTGTCATGCCTGTTGAGGGACCCTCGTATAAAAAGGCTGAAGGAGAACGACCTGTACTGGGTGGCCACGCTACTAGACCCCCGGTATAAGCAGAAAGTCTGTGATATGTTACCCAATTACCGGCAGTCGCAAAGGATGCAGCAGCTACAAAATAAGTTAAAAAGTATGCTTTACATAGCATGTAAGGGTGATGTCACAGCACAACGGGAATCCAACAGGGGAAGAGGTGAAAGTAATCCTCCTCCTACCACCACAACCACGCCGGCAAGGACAGGACACTTTACAGACGTCTTGTTGATGGAGGACATGCGGAGCTTTTTTAGTCCTATGCATCGCCACAGCCCTTCGGGGTCCACCCTCAGAGAACGACTCGACCGACAGGTAGCAGACTACCTTACCTTAACTGCAGATATCGACACTCTGAGGAGCGATGAACCCCTTGACTACTGGGTGTGCAGGCTTGACCTGTGGCCTGAGCTATCCCAATTTGCCATTGAACTTCTGGCCTGCCCCGCTTCAAGTGTGCTGTCAGAAAGGACCTTCAGCGCAGCAGGAGGTATTGTCACTGAGAAGAGAAGTCGCCTAGGTCAAAAAAGTCTTGATTACCTCACGTTTATTAAGATGAATGAGGCATGGATCCCGAAGGGACTGACAGTGGGGGATGCATTTGACTAAAAAAGGCCTGGTGATGACTGAGATGCCTTGGCCTAAAAATGGTCCACACGCTGCTGTCTTTAATCATTCTCTGCATGCCGGATGACTTACATGACGTCTCCGCCACCAACTACGGTTCAAGCCGCAATGTTTTAGTGCACTTTCTGCCTTAAAACCTCAATTTTTCAGGCCGCTGCTACAGCAGCGGCTGCAACAATACCTGCTTTTTCATGCATGTGTACATGCCTAAGTTTTCTGGCCTCTGGTGCTACACTGTGGCTGCAAAAAAACAAAAAAAAAAGGCACATACATGTGTCAATTCCCCTTCGTGATCGTTACCTTGTCGTGGTGAAGGGGCTTGCGTATCACAATGAAGCGATCACCTCTAGGATTGTGTTGGCACACCCCAGATGATAAGGTCGTTGCTTCATTGTGTACAGACCAAAAGCGATCCGCAGGATAATTTTTCATAGAAAAAACATTCATTTTCTTTCATTCTTTCTGCGGAGCTGGGTATTTTTTGGCCGCGTTACTGAATGCTCATGAACAATGGCTGTAGGCTTATGCGTCCTTTTGCGGAGGTGACAACCCTGGTGGTCACTGGTCAGTCGAACCCAAGGCAACATCATCGACCTCATCCCATATGCGTTTTTTCTGGAGCGTGCCCTGCGAAGAGTACTGGATCAGGCTGTAGATGAGCATGAAGAGGAAGAGTTGTGGTCCCCATCACCACCAGAAGCAGCCTTGTCGTTGTCAATTGCTGGACCTGTGGCAACGCAGAGAGAGGAGTCTGAAGAAGAGAAGTCAGAGGAGGAAGGTGGCTTTGAGGAGGTGGAATACCAGCCACAGCAGGCGTCCCAGGGGGCTTGTTGTCACCTTTCGGGGACCCTTGGTGTTGTACGTGGCTGGGTGGAGGAAGAGACCTTCAATGATGTCAGTGAGGACAAGGAACGGGACATGGCTAGCTTGGTATCCAACCTTGTGCAAATGGGGAGTTTGCGGTTGTGCAAATGGACTGACTGACTGACTGTTGTTAAACGGGGAGTTTGGTCTGTCAGAGTTTGGTCTGTCACTGTGAAGCGGGCGTAACCCTTACACTACTTGACCGATAAAACATCATACCTGATCTTATTCACACACTGGATGTTTTAAAGCACGTTATTCCAAACAATTTAGGAATGTTAGGTGATTTATGCCCTTTATGGATCAAAACCCGACTCTGCGTCAACTACGTAATTTTCCATGGGCGTTTTGCCATGGATCCCCCTCCGGCATGCCACAGTCCAGGTGTCCCTGCTCTACTGAAAAATTATCTTTTGTTTCTGGTTCTAGACATGCTACAGTGCTGAAACTTCACACAAAAAAAGTTCTTAAAAATTGTCATTTTTGATAGAGAGCCAATTATTGAAAAAAAAAAAAAAAAATTAAAAAAAAAAAATTTCTTTGGATTTATTGTCTGGGGGGTCTAAAAAGTGTACCTGTGAAGTTTCAGCTCTGTAGCATGTCCAGAACCAGAATAAAAATAGAATTAGGGTTAGGGCTAGGGCTAGGGTTAGGGTTAGGGCTAGGGTTAGGGTCAGGGCTAAGGTTAGGGCTAGGGTTAGGGTCAGGGCTAAGGTTAGGGTTATTTTTAGTGCTTAGGGTTAGAGTTAGAGGGGTAGGGCTACTAACTCTAACCCTAAGTATCTCACCGTAACCCTAACCCTAGCCCCTAACACTAAACCTAACCCTAACCCTCTAACCATAACCCTAACCCTCTAACCTTAACCCTAACCCTCTAAGCCTAGCCATAAAAATAACCCAAACCCTAAACCTAACCCTAGCCCTAACCCTAACCCTAACCCTAGCCCTAACCCTAATTCTATTTTTTTTTCTGGTTCTGGACATGCTACAGAGCTGAAACTTCACAGGTACACTTTTTAGACCCCCCCAGATGCTAAATCCAAAGAAATTTTTTATTTTTTTTTAAATTTTTCCAATAATTGGCTCTCTATCAAAAAATTACAATTTTTAAGAACTTTTTTTTGTGTGATCCCTCTCCGGCATGCCACAGTCCAGTAGTTTGTCCCCTTGAAACAACTTTTCCATTACTATTGTGGCCAGAAAGAGTCCCTGTGGGTTTTAAAATTCGCCTGCCTATTAAAGTCTATGGCGGTTCGCCCGGTTCGCGAACATTTGCCGATGTTCGCGTTCGCCGTTCGCGAACGGCGAATTTTAGGTTTGCGACATCACTACATAAGACAGATATTATACCTGGCAATTCCCCTGCATTAGCAGAGATGTTCCTATTTTCAGAGAAAATTTTATCACTAGGTACTTGTAGTGGTCTTTCCAGTAATCTTCAAGGACAGTCACGTGGAAAATGATTGGTTCCTCAATCTACTGAAAACACAAGCAGGCAAGTAGGTAAAAGACCCTCCAAACCTCTAACCCTTCAGTTTTTCCCCAATTGATGGAACCACCACCAAGTAAGGGAGAGAAACTAATTTAATGCCAATAGTAAAACAATGAGTGGGATATAGGAATGCTGTCCTGGAAGATTACTGGAAATACTGATAATAATACCAGACATTAAAGCGGACATTCACTTATAGATGAAAGTACCATTCTTCCAGCCAGGGCCAGTACAAGGCAGGGGCGAGAGGAGCTCTTGCCCTGGGCGCTGTGTTGTTTTGTGGAGGAGGGGGCGCTGGCAGCTTGTCAGTGCTCCGTTCTCCGTCGGCATGTGAGGAGTAATCATGCTGCCGTCTAAAGCCTCGTACACACGCATCGATAATTGGCCGGGAATTTTCGGCCAACGTCCGATCGGCTGATTTTCGGCTTGTTAGTATGATGCTTTCGAAACCGACTCAGACTTTTCGGCCGAAAAAAATCTGGTGTGCAGGCTTTAAAATTTTTGTTGGCCGTCAACACAATGGCCGATTTTCTGTCAGTCAGTACAAATTTGGCAGACAAAAATCTGATGAGCAAGACTGGGCATGCTCAGAGAAGAAAAAACACACGGAAAGTAAAGCAGCACATGACATCACTTCTGAAGTAGATTTTTGTTGGCTGAGAAAATTTGTTGGCAGTCTAGGCACATTCCAACCAACAAAACACAACTTGGACAAAAGTCGGACGATCGGTCGGATGATAATCGTTGCGTGTGTACGAGGCATTAGGCAGCTGGAGAACAGAGCACAGGGCAGAAGATGCACCAGCTGCTAGAGAGAAGGTTTTACTCTCTCCTCCCTCCAACAGCGGTGTCACAAGGTGAGAGACAGGCAGAACACAGGCACTCGCAACACTTAATTCCTGGAGGGGAGAAACAGGAAGTGAGGGTGGGCGGAACTTACTGGTGACATCATGCATGAGCCCGGGACGGTGCCTGCTGCAGTTGGTGTGACTGGAGGCGGGAGATTTAGGAAAGAGCAATGCTCTGTCTCGGAGGACAGGGGGAGAATGAAGGCTCCCTCAAAAAGCAAGGAGGGACAAACAGTGGAGAAGCAATGTCTAGGTAAGGAAAGTGATTGAGGTCTTTGACTTCTTCATATTTACAGATGGACACTGATTCATTCATTATTGAAAATATAGTAGTAATCTCTTAGGGAGTAAGGTTATTTAACCACTTGCCGACCAGTCACTGGGACTGTACTGAGGCAAAGTGGCTCGATTCCGTCCAGCGACGTAGACCTACGTCGCTGGACTCCTCCCCTTGTAGGTGGCACTTGCGCGCCGCCGGAGGCTCGCTCCCGCGGTTTTCAGTCACAGTGGGAGTCGGGCCAGGGGAGGAACAGCGGCGATCGCCTCCGCTCTTCACCGATCGTTGGGGAATCGAGTCTGGAGATCCGCCCGCTTGTGTAAACACAGCGGGCGGATCTCCTAAGTGACAAACAGTGACAGATTGCAGATTCAGCATAGCTGAACATGCGATCTGTCCCTGTGTCACTCAGTCACCTCCCCCCACACACGTCGGTAAGCACCAGGCATACATTAACCCCTCCCTCTCCAATAAAATTAACCCTTTCCCTGCCAGTGTCATTTTTACAGTAACAGTGCATATTTATAGCACTGATTACTGTAGAAATGTCACTGGTACCACCAAAAGTGTCAAAAATGTCAGTCAAGGGTACGATCTGTCTGCCGCAATGTCGCAGTCCCGCAAAAAAAAATTGCAGATCACCGCCATTACTCGTTAAAAAAAAAAACACCAAAAATGACAGAAATCTTTCCCATAGTTAGTAAACGCAATAACTTTTGTGCAAACCAATCAAAATACGCTTATTGTGATTTTTTTTACCAAACATAGGTAGCAGAAAACAAATTGGCCAAAAATTTTAAAACATTTAGATTTTTAAATTTTTTTGGGGGGGAATTTCTTATAAAAAAATGTGAAAAATATTGTTATTTTTTCAAAATTTACGCTCTGTTTTTGTTTATAGCGCAAAAAGTAAAAATCGCACAGGTGATCAAATACCACCAAAAGAAAGCTCTGTTTGTGGGGAAAAAAAGGACATAAATTTTGTTTGGGTACAGCGTCGCACGACCGCGCAATTGTCAGTTAAAGTCGCACAGTGCCGAATCGCAAAAAGTGGCCTGGACGTAAGACAGCAAAATCCTCCGGTGGTAAAGTGGTTAAAGGGGAAACTTACCCCCCAACATCTTTGGGCATATACTTTTTTTAGGTACCTACTTTTGATAGAGATGTGATGCATCTGTTGTCTTATCAGTTATACATCACCATTTATATTTTTGTGGTGAAATGTTTTTTTTTTTTTTTGACAATATTTTATTGAAGATTGACAAACCATAATACAAGAAACTTTCGAGCAGGGTCATATAACAAGTGAAAGAGAACAACAAATATGGGTCGGTGGAACCCAAAGATTGTACCTCAAGAGACTTGTGTCAACCCCTCCAGGTACATGGTCACTAGAAGGTAAAACATTCCAATACAGAAAACCTGGAGAAATTTTTTCCTTAAACTGTACAGTGGGGAGGGAATGACATGGAAAGGGCTGAAGATGGGGAGAGGCGGGAGAGGGAGAGGGTGTAATAATAGAGGAAAGAGGGGGACCAGGGGGAGGGAAGGCGGGGACAGGGGGGAAGGGGAGGAGGAGGGGAGAAGGTAAAGGGTGGAAAGGAGGTAGAGGGTGGGGGGGTGTGGGGAGGAGGGGGGGATAGCATATTATCAACTTATCCAAAAACAACTGGTACATCACAGGGGATAATGAATCCCCGTATTGTCAACCTGGTGAGTCATATGTTTGATCGATTCAATATTAGAAACCCATCATTTCACTGTAAGTACTAGCTCTATACAAGTTGTAAATGGCTGGCCTCAAGGGCCCAACACTCTTAAGGATTGTGGAACGTCACGGGGGCATATAAGCTGTGAAATTGTGGAGAAAGTGCCCTCGTTTCGCAGGTAGGCAGTCCATTTCCGTAGGAACTTTGTTGGAGAGGTGGATCTAAGTTGGTGGAAGTCAACCAAGTCCCTCCTAAGGAGCACGCGCAATTCCCCTTTGACTTCCCGCAGAGTAGGGGGACTAGTGTCCATCCAATGTTTGAGTATCACCTGTCTGGCTATCATCAGAGCACTCAAGAGCCAAGGTGTGTGCTGTCGTAACAGTGATTTTTGGCGGTGGGGCAAGGCGGAGATGGCAGCATGCACGTCCCCAAAGTAGGAGGAAGTAAACATCTTTAGGCAGAGTAAGATCCACAATTTGAGAAACGTAGCATAGGACCGCGTCCCAAAAGGCTGATACCTTCGCACATGACCACAGCTTATGGATCAGGGAGGGCAGCTGTTGACCACAAAAAGTACATGTAGAATGAGCTGGAGCGGATGACCATCGGAGGCATGGAATGTAGGCACCATGCACAATTTTAAGTTGCTGCTCCCTCCAAAATTTGTTGTGCACGAATAGGCAGGTATCATTGTATCCTTGCAATATCCTGGTATTGGTTGTGGGAGAAGAGAAGATAGAATTCCATATAGTAGCTACCTGTGACGCTATTGGGGCATATAGTTCCTGGCAAGGGTAGATGTGCGATATTTTGTGAGCTCCCCTCGCCACCCATGAGTCCAAGACAGAGTACTTAAAACGGGCAGCTCTCGGTATTTCCATGGAACATATAAAACTGACACATTGTTGTAAATACAAATAGTGGCTCTGTGGTATTCCATACTTGGTGCCCAAGTCTGTAAAAGACAACGGCCGAACCATTTCGCAATCATATAGGTGAGAAAACATTGTTACACCCCATGCCGCCCATTGAGTAAATATCTGGCCCTGCTGCCCCTGGGGGAAAAGAGGATGACATTGAATGGGCAGGAACCTGGAGATCCTGTGAGGGATTCCCAACTTTCTCCGAACCTCCCTCCAAGCGATCACTGTGTCTGTGAACAGGAGGTTGTGGCGGATGTCTTGGGGGATGTCTCTATTCCTACAGTGCAGCAGGGCCACCAGGTCATAGGGTCGAACCATTTGAGATTCTAGACCATAGTTAGTGTAACTAGAGCGTTTAGAGATCCAATCTAGGGCTCCGCGGAGAAGACAGGTTATGTTATACAATCGTATATCAGGAAGGCTCACCCCCCCCCCCCGGTCCTTTGGAAGGTAGAGTCTGCGCAAAGCAATACGAGGACGCCTACCTTGCCAAATGAATTGTGTAACTGCTCTGTTAAGGCGCTGGATGTCACTGTGTTTCAATAGGAGAGGTAGCGTTTGCATGGGGTAAAGCAGTTTCGGAAAGCTGGCCATCTTGAAAAGGTGACATCGGCCCCTGAAGGAGAGGGGCAGTTTCTGCCAATTGTGAAGTTCGGCAATGATTTTATCCACCACCGTAGTGAAATTTAGGGAGTACAGGGAAGAAGGATGTTTTCCAATTTTAATGCCAAGGTATTTGATGTGAGAGTGAACTATACTGAACGTGGAGCAAGATGCCCAATGTGGGCGGTGAGAGGAATACAAGGGTAGTACTTCACTTTTCGAGAAATTAATGCGTAACCCTGAGCAGGATCTGAAAGTGTCAAAGAGGGTTTGGATTAAAGGCAAATCATGAGGGGGATCGGACGTGAAAATTAGTACGTCGTCAGCAAATAGCGCCTACGTAGTTGTTGGTCACCCACCAGGATGCCCTTAAGGTCAGGGTGGAAAGATAAAACTCTGGAGATCGGTTCAATAGCTACGTTAAACAGGAGAGGGGAGAGAGGGCAGCCCTGCCTGGTGCCCTTGTGTAGTTGAAATACTGCTGAGGTGAGGCCGGCCACCACCACTTGTGCAGTGGGTGATAGGTACATTTCCCGAATTAAATGAAGGAAAGGGCCTGCAAATCCCATTTTGAGAAGGACCATATCCAGCCAGCGGAAACTGACATTATCGAAAGCTTTTTCAGCGTCTACTGTGACAATGGCAGCATCCGCGGCTGGATTGGCCTTGGCATATTCCAAGGCAGTCAGTACCTTCCTAATATTTGAGGTAGCCGACCTCCCCTGAGTGAAGCCAGCTTGGGCAGGGTGGATTAGGGATGGCAAGATTGCGGCCAAACTCAGCCAGCTCACCTGAGTGAAAAAGTCAGCCAGCTCACCTGAGGAGGAAGTAGCTTTGGGGGAGTCCATGCTGCGTTCCCCTGGGCCAGGGGGCTTCACTTTATTTCTCTGTGGTTGTGACTGCAGCGGCACCTTCCCTGTGTGTGTGGAACTGGAGCCAGTTGCCATCTTGGATCCTTTCCCAGATACACAAGGCGAGTAGCGGAGGCTGCTGTAAATCTTCCCCACAGCCACAAAAAAACGCTGGAGCAAGCGGGGGTAGAGGGCCGTGGAGTTCTCCCTCAAGATCCTCAGAGTGCAAGTCGCACCACAAGTCGAATCATCATGATCCGACTTGAATGCGACTTCTATTCAAACCAATAAGCTTAAAGCCGTATCAAAGACGGCTTATATGGAACCATTAATTTTGAATAGAGGCAAAAAAACACTGCTAGAAGCTAACGTGGCTAAACATGCATTAACACCAATAGAAAAAGTTACTAAAAGCACGTTTTTATAGCTGCTTTTTCCTGGCGTTGGTAGTAGCTCTGCAGCTCGTTTTTTTCTAGCACCCTGTGTGCATGAGGCCTTACTGCTAGGGGTTACCCACACAATTTTTCTGCACCTGTTTGACAGGTGCATGTAATTTTAATTTTCTTTAAATAATTTTTAACAGCAGGGCCCGTTCCTGTGGCCAGCCAGAGTAAGTGTGAGGGGTTACAGTGTTCAGACACCACTAGGGATGGGTGAACAGTTAGGGCCGAGCATAAGTCTGGCCTAAACATCGCCCATTCAGGCACTCACCTAACACCTGAACTTTCTGGGCACTTAGTGGGACGTTCGTTTAACAACAATAGGTTGTTAAGGCTTCCCTGCTGAGAGCTGAATTTAACAAAAAAAATTGTAAAAAGAAAATGTAAAAAAAAAAAATTGGAGTAAAAACAGCTTGGTGGGACCCTTTGGGTTTTGTATGGCTTTTAAGCGGAACCCCATGACAGAATAAGGAAAAAAAGCTGTGTGGGATCCGCCCTAAAACCTACATTAGGCCCTTTGGGTTTGGTATAGATTCAAAGGGAAACTCCACGACAAAGTTTTTTTTAAAAAAAGGCATGGGGTCCCCGCCAAAATCCATACAAGGCACTTTGGGTCTGGTATAGATTTTAAGGGGGACTCCATGCCAAAATTAAAAAAAAAATGGTGTGGGATCCCCCCCAAAATCCTTACCAGTCCTTTATCTGAGCATGCAGCCTGGCAAGCCAGGAAAGGGGGGGACAACTGAGGGCCCACCCCTCCTGAACCATACCAGGCCACTTGCCCTCAACATGGGGGCAAGTACCCATGTTGATAAGGACAAGGACCTCTTCCTGACAACCCTGGGCTGTGGTTGTGGGGGTCTGTGTGTGGGGGGCTTATTAGAATCTGAAAGCCCCCTTTAACAAGGGGCCCCCCAGATTCCAGCCCCCTATGTGAATGGGTATCCGGTACATCATACCCCTTCCCATTTACCAAAAAAGTGTACAAAAAAATAACACACAAAAGACAGTTTTTGACAAGTCCTTTATTTAAAAATAAATCCATCGTCAATCACGCCACCTGCTGACCCGAAAAAAAGAAAAAGAAAAGAGCTTTGCTCTCGGTGAACGCTTCCCGTAGACTGTTTATTCATGGTTTGACCGTTTTTATATAGGGAATAGGCGGGCCCGCACCAATGATGTCACCCGGCAGCCTCACCCCTCATGACATCACCGACCCAGCATGCACCGGTCTGTGATGTCACGAGGGGGCGGGGGCACCTGGTGGAGTCACTGATGTGGCCCCGCCCATTCTCTATATAAGAACTGTCAAACCGCAAATAGGCAGTCCATGGGAAATGTTCACCAAGAGCGGAGCTTTTTTCTTTTTTTTTTTCGGGTCGGTGGGTGCGGTGGGAAGCATGATTGATGATGGATTTACATCAGAGGGACACTATTTTTATATTTTTATTTTTGAATAAAGGACTTATCAAAAACTTGTGTGTTTATTTTTTTTGTACACTTTTTTGGTGAATGGGTAGGGGTACGAAGGGGGGAGCCGGGACCTGGGGGCCCATTTGTTAAAGGGAGCTTCCAGATTCTGATTAGCCCCCCACCCACAGACCCCGATAACCATAGCCCAGGGTTGTTGGGAAGAGGCCCTTGTCCCCATCATCATGAGCAGAGCAGAGCCCCCCCCGCCCCAGAGCACTCCCTCCTCATGTTGAGGGGCTGTGGCCTGGTATGGTTCAAGGGGGGCACTCGCTCTTCCCCTCATCTTTTCTGACCTACCAGGCTGTATGCTCGGATAAGGGTCTGGTATGGATTCTGGGGGGGACCTCATGCCGTTTTCTTTTTTAAGTTTGGCATGGTGTTCCCCTTAAAATCCATACCAGACCTGAAGGACTTTAGGGGGGGACCCTACGCTGCTTTTTTTCTTAATTTTTATAATCTGTATTACTGGAAGTAATTGCTGCAGCAGGCTCTATACATGCCACTTTACAGGCAGACTAAGGGGACCCCCCAGGCACTATATTTAAAGGAATGTTAAATTTATATTGTCTCTCTTTAAGCATCATTAAAATCACTGCTCCTTTAAAAACAATTGTTTTAAAAAAACTTTTTGCATTGATACATGTCCCCCAGGGCATTATCCACATTTTGTAATGGCAATAACTTACATATAAGCCTTTAAAATGAGGACTTTTGATTTTTCATGTTCGTGTCCCATAGACTTTAATAGAGTTCGCAAGTTCGCTAGAACTTTTTCCCTGTTCGAGATGTTCTGGTACAAACCGAACAGGGGGCTGTTCGGTCTATCCCTATAAGAGATATGAATAGATTAATATGAATCAGAACAACGACACAAAAAGAAGTTGGACATAGAAACACAGCATGCCCTAGATTTAAAAAGAGATGAGTTAAAAGATCTAATCAAACAAGAAACAAGAAAGGTTTTCAACAGAGTAATTAAAGATAGATATAAATGGGGAAATAAACCAGGAAAATACCTTGCAAGAATACTAGATTTAAAAAGAGATGAGTTAAAAGATCTAATCAAACAAGAAACAAGAAAGGTTTTCAACAGAGTAATTAAAGATAGATATAAATGGGGAAATAAACCAGGAAAATACCTTGCAAGAATATTAAAAAATAGAAAATAGATAAATTTAATTGGGAAAATTAAAAATGGAAAAGGGGAGTTAGTACATACAACTGAAATAGCTAAAGTGTTTCAAGGCTACTATAGGGCCCATATGCAGTGAGAAAAAAAAGTGTACAAGAGGAGGAGTTAAGAAGAACACAAGAATGCAAGATTATTTAACCTTCCTAGCGGTATTCCCGAGTGTGGCTCGGGGTTAAATTTCAGTGCCAAAAGCCGTAACCCGAGCCACACTCGGGGTACCGCTAGGAAGATCGCTGGATCCTGGTAGAGGGGTTACTTACCTTGTCACCTGGATCCATCGCTGTATCCCGGCGGTGTGTGGCGGCGGAGCTTCCTCCCGATCCTCTGTGTGCCCCGGCTTCCGTCTCCTGCGACGTGACGTTCCCAGGGGGTTGGAACCGGCGGAAAATTCAAATGTAAAACACACCAAACACACTGATACAATTCAAAATAAAATAAATTCACATTAGTTTGCCCCCCCCCCCCCCAGTGCCCTTTCCTGCAGTTTTACTGTACTTTTTATATATATATATATATATATATATATATATATATGTGTATATACTGTATATATATGTATATATATATATATATATATATATATACGTGTATATGTATATATATATATATATATATATACACGTGTATATATATATATATATATATATGTATGCATACATACATACATACTTTAACTTATTTATAGTTTTTATTATATTATAATTTATAATTTTGTGTTTCAAACTTTATCATACCCGAGATGTTATAAAGAAGAGCGCACAGAAAAAAAAATCATATGTAAATAGTTGGTTTGGGCTGCTCATTCTTAAGAATTACATGCAAAATAATGGTACCGCTTTCAGCACCTAAAATCCGAAAGAATCATACCGCCAGGGAGGTTAAAGGAAGCAAACCTACCTAAAATGTCAGTAAGGAGATCTTAGAAGAGCCAATACCAACAGGAGATAAATTTAGCACTTAAAACTATAGCAACAGGTAAGAGCCCAGGACCGGAAGGGCTCAAGATTTATTATTATAACAAGTTTAAAGAGCAATTAGTGCCAAAATTTAGAATCTTTATGTATAGACACGGAGAGGGCATAGAAACGAGGAAGGAATCACTGCAGGCACATGTTACATATAATACCCAAAGAAGGGAAAGATGCAACCTTGTGCTCAAGCTATAGACCTATAGCATTATTAGACACTGATACAAAACTATATGCAAAAGTACTATCCACCAGGTTGAAAGAACTGATGCCTGATTGGATCCACACAGATCAGACAGGGTTTATTCCAGGGAGGGAAGGAAACAATAATGGAATAAGAACAATACCTTTATTGAATAAATTGAGAGCTGGCAGATCCCCAGCTCTACTTCTGTCGATAGATGCCAAAAAAAGCTTTGACAGAGTAGACTGGGGATTTATGATGAGCACAATAGAAAGTATGGGAGTTAGAACCAGGATGATGAGGTGGATTAAAACACTTTACAATCATCCTACGGCATCAGTGAAAGTTAAAGGGAGCTTATCGCCTATATTTGAAATGTTCAATGGAACAAGACAGGGGGTGCCCGCTCTCCTCCTTCTTATTTTTATTGTCACTGGAACCATTATTGGCAACTATACAAAATAGTCCAGATATAGGAGGGATGAGGATGAGAGAGGAGGAACATAAAATAGCAGCATATGCCGATGATGTCCTGTTCTATATAACAAATCCTAGAACAACATTACCAAATTTTATAAAAGAGGTAAAAAGATATGGAGAGTTGTCTAACCTGAAAATCAACCCAGAAAAGTCTGAGATCTTAAATATAGGCTTGAGTAAAAAAGAAGAGCAAGCTTTACAGAGAGAATCCCCTTTTACATGGGCAAAGTCAGATCTAAAATATTTAGGGATAAAAGTAACACCTTCTGTAGGAAAGTTGTACCAAACAAATTATATTCCACTATTAAACAAGAATAGGTTTGGATTTACAAATAATAGCTATAAGACCAATCTCCTGGATAGGATGGATAAATATAGTAAATATGGTAATACTACCAAAAATCCTATATAAATTCCAAATGTTGCCAATAGAATTACCCCATATATACTTTAAAACACTAAAAACAATGAGTTCAAAGTGCATATGCCAGAACAAGAAACTGAGAATACAGCTCTCGGTGTTGAGTAAAGACAAAGCACATTGGGGGTTAGCAGCAATAGATATTAAAAGATATTATGATACCATAATATTAGCACGAATGGTAGAATGGACTAAGAAAAAAAGTGACAAAAGATGGGTGGGGATTGAAAATACACTGAGTGAGACACATTTAAATAGGAATATTTGGATTCCATATAAATACAGCATGTTAGGTGTAAATGCACATGGACTAACTAGAAATGTATTTAGGGTATGTGATAAAATACACAGGCAAGCAAAATGAGAATAGAATTCACCTTTAATTTCATTATTGGACACAAATTTATTTTACCAGGTAAAACGGCACAATTTGGAGATTGGATTAGGAACATACAGCTAAAAGAGTGGAAAGCTATGTTAATTTTAGGAATGAAAACATAGAGGTGAAATAAGGAAATTGAACGAATGGAGGTATTTGCAGTTAAAACATTTTGTGACATCACTAACACAGCCTATCAGATCAGAAAAAGACTTGAGCCTCGTACACACGCACCGATTGTTGGCCGACCGATCGGCCGTCTTTTGTCCAGTGTTGTTTGTTGGTTGAAATGTGCTCTAGACTTGCACTGGACTTTTGTTGGCCAACAAAAACCAACTTCAGAAGTGATGTCATGTGATGGTTGACTTTCCGTGTGTTTTTTCTTCTCTGAGCATGCCCAGTCTTGCTCATCTGATTTTTGTCTGCCGAAATCTGTACTGACTGACGAACAATCGACCGTTCTGTTGTTGGCCAACAAAAGCTTTATAGCAAGCACACCAGATTTTTTTCAGCCAAAAATTCGCAGTTGGTTGTCAGAAGCATCATACTAACAAGCCTACAATCGGCCGATCGGACGTTGGCCGACAATTTACGGCCAACAATCTGTGCGTGTGTACGGGGCTTTAAATCCATTGGATCAGCTGTGCAACTCACAAGTGAACGTGAAACATTGTATAGCACAGATATATAAGATACTGACGCGGGGCTGGTGGAGCCAAAAATACCTCCATTCATTAGAAAATGGTAAAGGGAATTGGGAACAAATTTAACAGAGCAGCAAGTAGATAAAATACTGAGAGCTGTATATAGTTTCTCAGCAGATATAAATGTAATAGAAATGAACTATAAGTGCCTTGTAAGATGGTATATAACACCTGTTAAAGAAATATCAATCAGAGAAATCCCCACTGTGTTGGAAAGGCTGCAAAACAATGGGCACTATGACACATTTATGGTGGGAGTGCCCAAAAATATGGGAGTATTGGCAGAAGATGCAGTAACACATAGATGAGATAATGGCCTGGGCATAAAGATTCCAGATGACCCGTGGTCCTGTTAATTCTACAACACAAATAAAGCTAAAAAACAGTATAAGGGTGCAGTGTTGCCGTATTTCTTAAATGCAGCAAAAGGGGTAATTTCAAAAAAAGGGTTAGATTCAGAAAGACCCACAATAAGGGAATGGTTTACAAGGGTAGACTACATATACAATATGGGGTATTTGAGTAGTAGTGAAGAAGTAAAGATAGAAGATTTTTTGAAAAGTTGAAAAAGTGGAAGGATTTTAAGAAAACGAGTAAATATGCAGAGATCAGTAAGGCAAGGGGATAAAGAGGAGGGAGGGGAGCACCTGGCACAGGAGGGAGGGGGAGGCAATGGGTAATATGTTAATGTAAAGAAGATGAGAATTGTTTTGTATTAATCATTTTTTGTATATTAAAAATGAATAAAATTTAAATAAAAAAAAAATGTTAGCCTAATCGTCACTGACCTTCGTGTCCCTGGTGCCAGCATGTTTAGTGTGGGAAGCCGGCTGTGGTTCCTTGCGGCATCACACTGCACATGTGCAAGCCACGCTGCATTGTATGAATGGTCCTGCAGCCTGCTGAGTCCTGTGATGTGTCCCAGAAGGCTGTGGGTGGGGGGAGAACTTCCGGTGGAATTGTGGAATTGCGTAGGCGGTCTGACCAGAAGTGGGAGAAGGTTTCTACCAAAACTAAAGTGGAGCTCCATTCTGGGCAAAAAAAAAAAGTCAGCAGCTACAAATTCTGACACTCACCTGTCCAGGGATCTAGCGACTTCGGCACCCTGAGCCGATTTGTCAGTCAGTTTCAGGTGCAGCCGCCGGCATCTTCACTAAGGGAAACTGGCAGAGAAGCCTTCAGGCTTTACAGTTAGTTTCCCATAGCTTCCAACTGTCCCTGATTTTGAGGGACTGTCCCTGATTTGGAACAAAGTCCCTCTGTCCCTCTTTCCGCCACATGTGTCCCTCATTTTGGTCTGATTTATATATAGTTGAATATAAAATGCACTTTTTATCTTTCAAAACTTGGTGTTACCTGGTGCTTCCCATTGCTAAACCTTTCATTCATTTTTTAAAATTTCTGCATTGGTAAAATACAAAGGAATAGTAGTGGTTAGAGAAAAAAAAAAAACCCTTGTAGGTTTAACTAATCATTTTTTTTTTGTACATTTCTCCTTTGAGGGGGGGGGGGGGGCGTGACAGGGGTGTGTCCTACACTTACTTACATTTGCTAAAAGAACTGAAGAAAAATCCCCTAGGGTATGGGACTTTTAAAGCGGAGTTCCACCCTAAAATTATACTTACCTCCATCTTCATGCCCGGGGTCACCTGAAAAACAAATGGATAATGACAATTTTTTTTTTTACTTACCTGGTTTAGAAGAAAATATACTTACCTTACTTCCTCTTCCTCCCCTCGGCGACCACAGCGATTCGTCACTTCCTGGCTGGCAATGATTCCGGGGAGCTGAACGTCATCGCTCCCAGGAATCAATGCGCCTGCACCGGCCGCTACGTCAGTTCCGGTGCAGGCGTCGTCATACCTTGCTAAACAGCTTCTGGGCATGCCCAGAAGCTGTGCAGGGATGACGCTGAGGCACCGGAAGTGACGGCGGCGCCGGTGCAGTGCATCGTGGGACCGAAGAAGACAGAAGAGGATCGCGCTGGCTTCAAGCTGCCCACACCTGAGATGGCAGCGCTGGACAATACTTTTTCAAGGTAAGTATTTCTTCTAAAAGGTAAGTGCAACCCGGGACAGATCAGAGGCTAGCCATTGTGGAATGCACTAGCCCTGACTGTCCTGGGGGGATTTTTATTAAAAAAAACTTTCCCAGGGTGGAACTCCGCTTTAAGGCAATAACCAATCATTGAGTAATTATCGTAAAACATATAAGTAATTTTAATAATGCTATACAAAATATGAAAAGATGTACAATTCGAAAAGAGAAAATGAAACATTAAAAATGCATGTGGCCATAAATTACATCACTAGAACATGGAGTGGCTGAGAATTCCAATGAATGAGCTGACGCGTTTCGGACTTTGGCCTTTTTCAGAGGTCAAATGGAGGTATAGCTCAGACTAAGGGTACAAAAAGATACACATCTTTAATATTTAGCTATAGATATATAGTATAATATGCTATACACAGAGTATTCATACATATAACAAAATATACAGAGTATCTGCTGTATTTAGGTATGCACCAATATAATACTTTGTGTTGTAATAAAATCTGATGGTATATACGTAACACTGATGCCCATCCATGGGATGTATATAGCCACTATTTTAAAAGCAGACGAAAGGTGTTATGCATCCAAAAGGACTGCCATAACCTTGACAAGGCCAAATAGTATGGCTCAATCAAAGGAAATACTCATTTATTTTTTCACCCCCTTTCAGATGCCCCATTTGGGACCGATCATAGGGATCCTCGTGGGAACCATTGGTAGAGGGTGGCTATCTTTGCCATGAAATGACGGTTTGTCATCTTCCTTCCCATTTAATCGTGGCAATTTATTCTTTTTTCTTTTGATTGAGCCATACTATTTGGCCTTGTCAAGGTTATGGCAGTCCTTTTGGATGCATAACACCTTTCGTCTGCTTTTAAAATAGTGGCTATATACATCCAATGGATGGGCATCAGTGGTACGTATATACTATCAGATTTTATTACATCACAAAGTATTATATTGGTGCATACCTAAATACAGCAGATACTCTGTATATTTTGTTATATGTATGAATACTCTGTGTATAGCATATTATACTATATATCTATAGCTAAATATTAAAGATGTGTATCTTTTTGTACCCTTAGTCTGAGCTATACCTCCATTTGACCTCTGAAAAAGGCCAAAGTCCGAAACGCCTCAGCTCATTCATTGGAATTCTCAGCCAATCCATGTTCTAGTGATGTGATTTATGGCCACATGCATTTTTTAATGTTTCATTTTCTCTTTTCAAATTGTACATCTTTTCATATTTTGTATAGCAAAAAGTTGGGAAGTATGGTTTCCTACTATGCTTGCACAAGTAGCGCGTGAGCTTTCTGAATAGTCCTGCCCTCTTCTGGGATCTGTGTGTGTCCCAGAAGGCCGTGGGGGGAAGGGGCTGGAAATAATCGGAGATCGCCGTGACAATCTTACCAGGAAGTGGGAGTGGGTACCCAGGGCCGCTGATAAAGCAGTACAACTGGTCCTGTTGTACTGGGTCCAGGCCTCATCAGCTAAACAAGGGGGCTTTGTTGTTCATATTTGCCTAAATGAATACATTTATTTTACTAGACCACACCCCCCGCTCTTACTTACCAGGGCTTAAATTACATTTCCTTGGGCCCCCGTCATGATGTCAACAGAGGGGCCCAGGAGTTGGACTGTTATTTTCATTTTTGGGGCATAGGCGGATAGATAGTGCCACTTTTCTGCTACACCTCTGGGAAGGTGGATGCGGGGTTGGGGGGGCCCTGGGGTTGGGGGGGGCCCCGTCAGGAAGGCTTTACAGGGCCCGATGATTTCTAACAGCAGCCCTGCAGGTACCTGTAAAAACCAGGTACCTCCCCCCACTGGAAAGTGCCAAAAGTGGCAGTGGAGGTAGGGGGTGCGAAGAAGCGGATCTTCTCCTTTTGGGTGGAGCTCCTCCTAAGTACTTGTTGTTACCCCCAAAAATAAAAAGGTGTTAGAGGAGGGGGAGGGGACATAAAGCCGAACTTCCATTATAGTGTACTCTACATACACGGCTTACAGCTGTCATATTAATCAGGTTTTGTTTTAATGGTGGTAATTTGTTAATATAAAACTTTACTGTAAGTGCAGGCGACACAACACTGCCACTGAGCTCATTCATTACCGTTTCCATTAAAAAGTTAAGTTGACCTGGATTTTCACCTTTTTTTCTGAAAAAAAATGATAAAATGAGCTGGAAAATCCTGATGGTGATGTTAGATGACCAATAATATCAGCCTGTACCTTATAATGTACGGTGCTTCATCAGAACTTTATTTTATACATCCAATGATCGGTAAATTCATGACAAGCCAACACTGCACAGCTCGGCCTATGCTAAGACAGAGCCGGCCGGCAGGTGGCGCTGTGCGGAGATCTCCCCGAACTGCCTGGCAGTCCCAGCGGTGGCCAGCAGATGCCGCTGTGTGTGGAGTGTGAGGCGGCACAGTGAGCTCCCAGCATTCCCCGGATTGGCCTGCGTGTGCCACGTAAGAAGCTGCCGCTGCAGTGCGTTGTGTCTCCGGGAGCGTCCAAGACAGGGGGTCACCGCCTAAGGGGGGTGCGACATGGGGGGCTCGCAGAGCGTGGAGATCCCCGGAGGAGGAACAGAGGGGTACCATGTCCTACGGGTAGGTGGTGCAATGTGAGGGCCGGGGAGTGGCTGTGCGGGGAGGCCTGTGTGATGTGTAACCCGGCTGTGCTCTGTGTGTGTCTAAGGGGGGGATGGAGGACCCTATGTGTGTGTGGAGGGGTGGAGGACCCCTATGTGTCTAAGGGGGATGGAGGACCCTATGTGTGTGATATCTCTATAACCCCCCCTCTCCTGTGTGTGTTATTATCATACAGGATTTATATACCGCCTACAGTCTGCATGATATAAAGGGAGACAGTACAGTTACTGTACAATACAGGAGTGCCCTGATCATAAGAGCTTACAATCTAATAGTGCAGTGATGGCAAATCTGGGCACCCAAGATGTTTTGGAACTACATTTCCCATGATGCTCCTGTTCTCTGCACTGTCGTTGAGCATCATGAGAAATGTAGTTCCAAAACATCTGGGGTGTCATCTCTGCCCCCCCCCTCCTTCTGTGTGTGATCTCTGCCCCCCCTCCTTCTGTGTGTGATCTCTGCCCCCCCCCTCCTTCTTCTGTGTGTGATCTCTGCCCCCCCCTCCTTCTTCTGTGTGTGATCTCTGCCCCCCCCTCCTTCTTCTGTGTGTGATCTCTGCCCCCCCCTCCTTCTTCTGTGTGTGATCTCTGCCCCCCCCTCCTTCTTCTGTGTGTGATCTCTGCCCCCCCTCCTTCTTCTGTGTGTGATCTCTGTCCCCCCCCCTCCTTCTTCTGTGTGTGATCTCTGTCCCCCCCCCTCCTTCTTCTGTGTGTGATCTCTGTCCCCCCCCCTCCTTCTTCTGTGTGTGATCTCTGTGCCCCCCCCCTCCTTCTTCTGTGTGTGATCTCTGTGCCCCCCCCCTCCTTCTTCTGTGTGTGATCTCTGTGTCCCCCCCCCTCCTCCTTCTGTGTGTGATCTCTGTGTCCCCCCCCCTCCTTCTTCTGTGTGTGATCTCTGTGTCCCCCCCTCCTTCTTCTGTGTGTGATCTCTGTCCCCCCCCCCTCCTTCTTCTGTGTGTGATCTCTGTCCCCCCCCCTCCTTCTTCTGTGTGTGATCTCTGTCCCCCCCTCCTTCTTCTGTGTGTGATCTCTGTCCCCCCCCTCCTTCTTCTGTGTGTGATCTCTGTCCCCCCCTCCTTCTTCTGTGTGTGATCTCTGCCCCCCCTCCTTCTTCTGTGTGTGATCTCTGCCCCCCCCTCCTTCTTCTGTGTGTGATCTCTGCCCCCCTCCTTCTTCTGTGTGTGATCTCTGCCCCCCCCTCCTTCTTCTGTGTGTGATCTCTGCCCCCCCCCTCCTTCTTCTGTGTGTGATCTCTGTGCCCCCCCCCTCCTTCTTCTGTGTGTGATCTCTGTGCCCCCCCCTCCTTCTTCTGTGTGTGATCTCTGTCCCCCCCCCCTCCTTCTTCTGTGTGTGATCTCTGTCCCCCCCCTCCTTCTTCTGTGTGTGATCTCTGTCCCCCCCCTCCTTCTTCTGTGTGTGATCTCTGTCCCCCCCCCCTCCTTCTTCTGTGTGTGATCTCTGCCCCCCCCTCCTTCTTCTGTGTGTGATCTCTGCCCCCCCCCCTCCTTCTTCTGTGTGTGATCTCTGCGCCCCCCCTCCTTCTTCTGTGTGTGATCTCTGTCCCCCCCCCTCCTTCTTCTGTGTGTGATCTCTGTCCCCCCCCCCTCCTTCTTCTGTGTGTGATCTCTGTCCCCCCCCCCTCCTTCTTCTGTGTGTGATCTCTGTCCCCCCCCTCCTTCTTCTGTGTGTGATCTCTGCCCCCCCCCTCCTTCTTCTGTGTGTGATCTCTGCCCCCCCCCTCCTTCTTCTGTGTGTGATCTCTGCCCCCCCCCCTCCTTCTTCTGTGTGTGGATCTCTGCCCCCCCCCCTCCTTCTTCTGTGTGTGATCTCTGCCCCCCCCTCCTTCTTCTGTGTGTGATCTCTGTCCCCCCCCTCCTCCTTCTGTGTGTGATCTCTGTCCCCCCCCTCCTCCTTCTGTGTGTGATCTCTGTCCCCCCCCTCCTCCTTCTGTGTGTGATCTCTGTCCCCCCCCTCCTCCTTCTGTGTGTGATCTCTGTCCCCCCCCTCCTCCTTCTGTGTGTGATCTCTGTCCCCCCCCCTCCTTCTTCTGTGTGTGATCTCTGTCCCCCCCCCCCTCCTTCTTCTGTGTGTGATCTCTGTCCCCCCCCTCCTCCTTCTGTGTGTGATCTCTGTCCCCCCCCTCCTTCTTCTGTGTGTGATCTCTGTCCCCCCCCCTCCTTCTTCTGTGTGTGATCTCTGTCCCCCCCCCCCCTCCTTCTTCTGTGTGTGATCTCTGCCCCCCCCCCCCTCCTTCTTCTGTGTGTGATCTCTGTCCCCCCCCCCTCCTTCTTCTGTGTGTGATCTCTGCCCCCCCCCCCCTCCTTCTTCTGTGTGTGATCTCTGCCCCCCCCCCCCCTCCTTCTTCTGTGTGTGATCTCTGCCCCCCCCCTCCTTCTTCTGTGTGTGATCTCTGCCCCCCCCTCCTTCTTCTGTGTGTGATCTCTGCCCCCCCCTCCTTCTTCTGTGTGTGATCTCTGCCCCCCCCTTCTTCTGTGTGTGATCTCTGCCCCCCCCCTCCTCCTTCCGTGTGTCATCTCTGTGTCCCCCCCCCCTCCTCCTTCTTCCGTGTGTCATCTGTGTCCCCCCCCCCCTCCTCCTTCTTCCGTGTGTCATCTGTGTCCCCCCCCCTCCTCCTTCCGTGTGTCATCTCTGTGTCCCCCCCCCCCCTCCTCCTTCTTCCGTGTGTCATCTCTGTGTCCCCCCCCCCCCTCCTCCTTCTTCCGTGTGTCATCTCTGTGTCCCCCCCCCCCTCCTCCTTCTTCCGTGTGTCATCTCTGTGTCCCCCCCCCCCTCCTCCTTCTTCCGTGTGTCATCTCTGTGTCCCCCCCCCCCCTCCTCCTTCTTCCGTGTGTCATCTCTGTGTCCCCCCCCCCCCTCCTCCTTCTTCCGTGTGTTATCTCTGTGTCCCCCCCCCCTCCTCCTTCTTCCGTGTGTCATCTCTGTGACCCCCCCCCCCCCCAGCTGATGTTGCCCTGTGTTCAGGCTTTGGATTGGTTGTGGAGCGGACTCCTCATCGCTGACCTCAGAAGCTCCCTCATTTTCACTCTTCTTATTTGCATTCTGAGAAGTTTATAATGTCTCATCAATCAGAGGCTTCACACACATGTATTCTGTAACCGCACAGACCATGACCCTTCCATCCCCTGTCCCCTTGTTGCTGTCCCTTCCATCCCCTGTCCCCTTGTTGCTGTCCTTAAAAGAAAAAAATGGCCACCAAATATTATTCTGTCCAGTCTTTGGGAGTGGGGTCTCTTACGGTGGCCATTCACTGTACAATCTTTTAGATTTGCGAGAACAAAATAATAGGGGTATTCTCTGAATGGCTCCTGTGCTGAGCAGCCGACCTTGTGTATTAATATACAGCAGGGCAGCCAATTAGCACAGGACCTGGACACCACTGAAGCAGAGGTGTTTACTCCAGTGATTTATGGCTTCCAGGGGGATCGGCCGGTGTGGTGTATATACATGATTCTATCGCTCCAAGCTGGACCAATAAAACTGTACATTTTTTTTGAAAGAAATCCATACCTGGAATTCTTTAATAAAAGGAAGATGCCTTTTTTTTTTTTTTTAAATGCATACAGGGAGGTGTGCTGCCACTTATTTATAATGATGGGCTGTGCTAGCACGCTCCATAACACAACATTATAGCGGCTCATTTAAAGGATAAGTTCACCTTTTCTAATATTATAAATGCTCATCTTTTTGCTGGTTAAAAATGTGCATTTATTGGTTTTATACACTGGAGCCTGTAAAGCATTGCACCCGCAATCATGAGATGGTGATGCCAGAATCCTGCAGACTCTCTGTACAGGCAGGGATTACTGAACTACAAAAGTGCTCACCAGCGCCCTCTCAGTTCATTGAGAACTACAAGCCATCCGCTGTGGTGGATGATGGTAATTGTTAATTCGCAGAACTGAATGAATGATGCAGTCGTGGGAGTGGAGCCCCGTACAGCCGCAATGTTTTTATATTGTGACAGTGGGTGTAGGGAGATGATCCACTGTCTACTGTCAAATTAGGGAGAGGCAGCAGGAACAGGAACATGTTGTATGGTTCACCCTATATAGAGGAGGAACTGATATCATCTTCCAAAGGTGAACTTATCTTTTAAGAAGCAGTGCTGTGGCTGCATCAGGAAACACAGGTGGACAATATACCGCAGCGTGCCGATGTGCGCAGGTGCACAATATACTGCACTCAAGTCTGTAATGTGTACATTTTTATGGATATAAATGCAGCTGTATGATATTCTATGGTGCACACTGCACACAGCTTTCTTATCCGCATTTAAAAAAAAAATCCATATCCACGGTCCTCCTGTGATCCATATTAAATGATGTACACATGTAAACTTTTGTACTAACATTTACATGCATACAGTATTGAGTGTAAATCTATGCTATCGCCCCTGAATAGCCGCCTACCATTTTGGCTTGCAAGGAAACTTGTGTCCTAGCTTGCATAAATACTAAGTGGCGGGGGCTACTTGCTTCTTAGCAGTCGAGGAGGATAGGTGGTGGGGCTTCCTAGCAAATGGGGTACATTTGCACCTAATGCGTGTAGCATTATCACAGACGTTGCATGCAAACTGTGTATGGACAAGATATTACGTAAGCTATTACTGCCAGCAAGATCACATTATATACAGTATCTCACAAAAGTAAGTACATCCCTCATTTTTGTAAATATTTTATTATATCTTTTCATGTGACAACACTAAAGAAATGACACTTTGCTACAATGTAAAGTAGTGTCTGTAGAGCTTGTATTAGGCCCCTTTCACATGGGCTTTCCGATCAGATCCGCCTGTCAGTTTTCAGGCGGACCTGATTGGATGCTCCATGCACCCCTATGGAGTTGCGGATGTCAGCGGTGACCTCTCCGCTGCTATCCGTTCCTGTCCGTGAAATCCAGATGGATGGAATCCCTATTTTCCATCCGTCTGGAGGATCGGATGTAAACAGACAGGCGGTCCGTTTTCATCCGATATCCCATAGAGGAGAGCGGGCATCTGAGAGGTCTGTCTCTGCACAGTGAGCGGAGACGGACCTGTCATCCGCCTGCTCAGCGGGGATCGGTGGATCGATCCCCGCTGAGCAAAACTGACTCCGCCAGGTGGAAAGCCCATGTGAAAGGACCCTTACAGTGTAAATTTGCTGTCTCCTCAAAATACCTCAACACACAGCCATTAATGTCTAAACCACTGGCAACAAAAGTGAGTACACCCCAAAGTGTCAATATTTTGTGTGGCCACCATTATTTTCCAGCACATGCCTCCTTGGGCACGGAGTTCACCAGAACTTCACAGGTTGCCAGTGAAGTCCTCGTCCACTCCTCTGTGACAACATCACGGAACTTGTGGATGTTAGAGACCTTGCGCTCCTTCACCTTCCATTCTTGAGGATACCCCACAGATGCTCAATAGGGTTTAGGTCTGGAGACATGCTTGGCCAGTCCACCTTTAGCAAGGCAGTGGTCGACTTGGAGGTGTGTTTGGGGTCATAATCATGTTGGAATACTGCCCTGCGGCCCAGACTCCGCAGGAAGGGGATCATGCTGTGCTTCAGTATGTCACAGTACATGTTGGCATTCATGGTTCCCCCAATGAACTGTAGCTCCCCAGTGCAGCAGCACTCATGCAGCCCCAGACCATGACACTCCCACTACCATGCTTGACTGTACACAAGATACACTTGTCATTGTACTCCTCACCTGGTTACCTCCGCACACGCTTGACACCATCTGAACCAAATACGTTTATCTTGGTCTCATCAGACCACAGGACATGGTTCCAGTAATCCATGTCCTTAGTCTGCGTGTCTTCAGCATGCTGTTTGCTGGCTTTTTTGTGCATCATCCTTTGAAGAGGCTTCCTTCTGGGACAACAGCCATGGAGACCAATTTGATGCAGTGTGCGCCGTATGGTCTGAGCACTGACAGGCTGACCCCCCCCCCCTCACCCCACCCCTTCAACCTCTACAGCAATGCTAGCAGCACTCATATGTCTATTTGCCAAAGACAACCTCTGGATATGACGCTGAGCACGTGCACGAAACTTCTTTGGTCGTCCATGGCGAGGCCTGTTCTACTTGGAACCTGTCCTGTTAACCCGCTGTATGGTCTTAGCCACCGTGCTGCAGCTCAGTTTCAGGGTCTTGACAATCTTTATATAGAACAACTATTCTTTTTTTTCACATCCTCAGTTCTTTGCCATGAGGTGCCATGTTGAACTTCCAGTGACCAGTATGAGAGAGCGAGAGCGATAACACCTAATTTAACACACCTGCTCCCCATTCTTACCTGAGACCTTGTAGCACTACGAGTCACATGACACTAGGTAGGGAAAATGGCTAACTGGGCCCCAATTGGACATTTTCACTTAGGGGTGTACTCACTTTTGTCAGTGGTTTAGACATTAATGGCTGTGCGTTATTTTGAGGGGACAGCAAATTTACACTGTTATACAAGCTGTACACTCGCTACTTTACATTGTAACAAAGTGTCACATGAAAATATATAATAAAATATTTACGAAAGGATGCCACATAATTTGATAGAAATGAAAATTATCTCCCTACAGAGGTCTGAATTCAAAGACAGCCTAAAAATCAAAGTGAAAAAATGGTTCAGCAGGCTAGTCCATTTTGCTGAAATTTTCATTGCAGAAACTCCAAATGGTACTCCGTAGCTTGTATTGCTTTTATGCATGCCTGACAGAATCGGGGCATGCTCCTAATGAGACAACGGATGGTGTCCTGGGGTATTTCCTCCCAGATCTGGACCGGAGCATCACTGAGCTTCTGGACAGACTGAGGTGCAACCTTGTGGTGTCGGATGGACCGAAACATAATGTCCCAGAGGTGTTATATTGGATTTAGGTCAGGCGAGCGTGGGGGCCATTCAATGGCCATTCCTTCGTCCTCAGGAAACTGGCTGCATACTCTCGCCACATGAGGCCGGGCAGTGTCATGCATTAGGAGGAACCCAGGGCCCACTGCATCAGCTTAGGGTCTGACAATGGGTCCAAGGAGGTCATCCCGATACCTAATAGCACCAGGGTGCCATTGTCTAGCCTGTAGAGGTCTGTGCGTCCCTCCATGGATATACCATCACTGACCCAACATCAAACCCATCATGTTGAACGATGTTACAGGCAGCATAATGTTCTCTGTGGCTTCCCCAGACCCTTTCACGTCTGTCACATGGACTCAGGGTGAACCTGCTCTCATCTGTGAAAAGCACAGGGCACCAGTGGCGGACATTGCAGTTCTGGTGTTCAATGGCAAATGTCAATCGAACTCCACAGTGCCGGGCAGTGAGCACAGGGCCCACAAAAGAACATCGGGCCCTCAGGCCACCCTCATGAAGTCTGTTTCTGATTGTTTGGTCAGAGACATTCACACCAGTGGCCTGCTGGAGCTCATTTTGTAGGGCTCTGGCAGTGCTCATCCTGTTCCTCCTTGCACAACGGAGCAGATACTGGTCCTGCTGATGGGTTAAGGACCTTCTACGGCCCTGTCTAGCTCTCCTAAAGTAACTGCCTGTCTCCTGGAATCTCCTCCATGCCCTTGGACAGTACTGGGTGACACAGCAAACCTTCCGGCAATGACACATACTGATGTGCCTTCCTGGAGGAGTTGGACTGACTGTGCAACCTCTATAGCAGTGATGGTAAACCTTGGCACCCCAGATGTTTTGGAACTACGTTTGCCATGATGCTCATTCACTCTGCACTGTAGTTGAGCATCATGGGAAATGTAGTTCTAAAACATCTGGGGTGCCAAGGTTCGCCATCACTGGTCTATAGGGTTATTAAATAAAGCTTGGTTGTTAGTTTAAAAAAAAAAAAAAACTGGCTAGATTTCAGGCAAATTTGTCAAGCCCTGTATATAGCAACGTGATAAAGTGTTATTAAACCCAAGACCCTGCAATTCGCTATGTCTTGTCTCCCGCAGTACACAGAACATGGAAATACAATTATTTTAGTAAATATAAACTGCTAAATACCTTTTCTCATCAGCAATTAGAGCAGTCTTGTGACTTCCATCAGTAACCAGCTAATCACTGGTTAAAGCTTGTAGGAGGCGTTTTCTGCAAGGCTTCACTTCCTGTTTCCCTTAGTGCAGATGCCGGTGTTCTAAAATTTTGTCGGACCTATGAAAATTCTAGACCCCGTCACTTCCAGCTGGTGAGAGCCCCGGTGCGCATGCGCACAAGACATTTTCAAGGTCCGATGAAATTCTAAGACTTAGCGAACAGCTGATTGAGAGGAGGAGGGGCTGAATTGGGACGCACACACCGCCACGGGAAAATTGCTGTCACGGCCGAACCAAAGGTGCTGGAGAACCCAAAATTGTATCGCAGGTAGCCAAGACACTTCCCTACAGCTGATAAAAATTTGGGGTCTCGGGGATGAAAGGGCGCGGGGCAGTGACCCCGAGAACCAGGCCTCGGGGTCACTGCTCCACACCATTTCATCCCCGAGACCCCAAATTTTTAGGTCCGACAAAATTTTAGAACACCGGCGCATGCACCCAAAGCCGATTTGAATCAGCTAAGGGTGCCAACATTGTGGGATCCCTAGACAGGGAAGTGTCCTTATAGTAAAAGTCAGCAGCTACAGTATTTGTAGCTGCTGACTTTTACTATATTATTTCTTTTTTTCTTTCAGGCTGGAACTCCGCTTTAAGCAGTTTCCATGATGTATAAATAACTGGCCAGCCAAGAATTTACATATAAAGCAAACTTCCCTAAAAGTTAAGATCAGTTTTATTGGATTAAAATAAATTAGATTGCAGGGATTGGTTTCATTTGTGAAAACCTCAGTGAAGGTATATTGTCTTCACAGCGAGGAGAGAGTTAATAAATGATTGACAAAACAATGAGCTTGTCCTGCCAGCGTGTCCACTTTCAGGTGTGCATGTACTTGTTCATCTCCCATAATACCCAGATTATAGGTATGTATTAGACTGCATATACACTCCAATCCTCAGGCAGAGCAATGGATTTTACTGCACGGAGTATAGAGGCCAGTATTGATGGTGCAGTTCTTTCTGTTCTTAGGAAAGGAACATGACATTCTCCTTCCCCATCCTGAAGAGCAGACATTTTCAGATGAATGTCAGTTTGTTTATATCCAGCACTTTAAAGCTGAACTCTGCCCTTACTTTCTATCTTGCATGGTTGTGCAGGCTTCTCTTCTGTACTCAGATGGCTTAATCTGATTTCACTGCACACGGTGAGGCCTGCCTTATTTCCTGGCTGGAGGACCTTCAGTATCCTCTGACCTTTTCCTCTCCAGCCTGACTCCCTGGCTCACCCCTTTTATTCATTGGTTTTCTGTAGGGATGCACCGAAATGAAAATTTTGGACCGAAACCGAAAATGCAGGATGCCCTTGGCCGAAAACCGAAAATGACTTTTTCCCCCAAGAAAATTTAAAATAGATGGAACAGGGGCATACACCAAAAAACAGGTAGCAACGTACACCTGTCGCTGCCACCCTGTCACAGTATATGTACTGTGATGGGTTGGCAATAGGTTAATGTAATTACCAATGGTATTTGTATTATGCAGCATGAGGGGGTTAATGTATTACCACTGCTGGTCCCTGATGCATTATTGACCGACCAGTGGCAGGTAATTAACCCCTTTGTGCTGCATTAGTGCAACCAGTATCAGTGTTAATTAACACTGGTTGCACTAATGCAGCACAAAGGGGTTAATTAATTACCACTGGTCGGTCACTAATACAGCAGTGACAATACATTAACCCCCTCATGCTGCATAATTAATACAAATACCAATGGTAAGCTGCCTCAGCTATCACCCCCCCCCCCCCCCTTAGCTTAGGCTCAGCGTCCCTCTCCTACTCACTCAGCTCCTCCAGTCACTGTGTCCATTATTCAAAAGTCCCGCCTCTGGCTGGCCGCCCGCCTCCCGGTGATGTCACTACTACTACGATCTGTACATGAATGAACTGACACACCGGGCGGGCGAGCGGCTACTAATAGCTGTCAGTATGTGAGCTTCACTTCTCCAATTCCCTGACAGTCCGGGCGGGAGGGCGGGGCGAGCGGCCGCTAATACATAGTACTATGTGATCCTTCCTGTCAGCTCAGCGGGACTGTGACTATGTGTGAATGAGATCTGATCTGACCTGACACCGGGCGGGGGGGAGCGGCCGCTATTAGCTGTAACTATGTGAGCCTTTCACTTCCTTGTCAGGCATGTATCTCCGCTGACAAGGAAGTGAAAGGTTCACATAGTTACAACTATTAGCGGCCGCTCCCCCCGCCCGGTGTCAGGTCAGATCAGATCTCATTCACACACAGTCACAGTCCCGCTGAGCTGACAGGAAGGATCACACAGTTCTATCTATAGCGGCCGCTCGCCCCGCCCTCCCGCCTGGTATGTCCATTCATAATGCACAGATCGTAGTAGGGACGTCATTGAGAGGCGGGCGGCCGGCCAGAGGCGGGACTTTTAAAACCTGCCCTGCGCTGCGCCCTCCTCCTTCCTCACGGCGGCCATATTAATTTCGGCACTGTTAACCCATTATCGGCCGAAATGAGAGAGGCTCATTTTCGGCCGATAATTAAGGTGCATCCCTAGTTTTCTGCCCTTTTAATCTTGGGGGCTCAGTATAACAGTGACTTTGCAGGGGAGTTGTCCCCTCACAAGGACTAGAAATGCTCTCTCTCCCAGGGGAGAGAACCTTCATCTCTTGCTGGCCCCTGTAATGCCCGGTCACTAGGACAGGAAGGGAAGTTCTAACCCTTTTCTTCTATGTCAGAAAATAAGAAATATGTCTGAATTTGGGCTTTAAAAGCTGTAGTTTAATCTGCTTATGTTCTACCTTTTTTTTCTGATTCCTTCTCCACCCTGATCACACCTTTCCATTTTAATGACATACCTTATTTTAGACTCCGTGACATCATCATCACTAGGTCTCTGTGATTCTGTATGGCAGATCATAGCTGGGCAGAGGGGCTGGCAGGATGCTGCCACTATCTAATCACACATCAATGGCATGACAGCCTGGGGTCAGGACAATTTTGGTTGTACAATGCTGGTCATCATTTAACCAAACATAAAAGAAGTAACCTGGCTTTGGACTTAAGAAGCTGCCCCACCCCCTTTTTTTATTATTTAAAGTAATCATGTTATACTTGCCTGCTCTGTGCGATAGTAATGCACAGAGCAGCCCGGAACCTCTACTTCTGGAGCCCCATACCGGTGCTCTAGACTCCTCCTTCTCTTCTCCGAGTGCCCCCATAGCAAGCTGCTTGCTAGGGGGGCATTGATGCAGGCTCAATTCTTCTCAGCCAGGCTGTGTGCATCCATTGATTATACACAGCACCACTCAGCCCTATCCCCGCTACCTTCCCACTGGATTTGACTGTCAGCAGCAGGAGCCAATGGCTCCCACTGTTCTCAGCCAAGCCGTGAATGCAGGAAGAGAGAGCAGAGTGGCTGCCAGCAGGGACAGTGCTGGATTGAGAGGAGTGGTGTCAGGTAAGTGATTGTGGGGGTAAGGCACAAACAGTGGAAGCTTTTTTGTTTTACCTTTAATGGATAGAATGCATTAAGGTAGAAAATCTGCCTTTAAAACCACTTTAAGTAGTCCACGCTCTTCTCATCCGGTTTAATAATCTGTAGAAATGGTATTTATTCTTGTATAATGTTACTCATTTTAATACAACACAACTAGGTACAGGATTTTGTATACTGTAGATTACCAGGCAGAAGGTAGGCTCGGCAGCAGAAATTTGCATGCGACGTGGCCCTGGGAGTGACTCCATTAGGCTGTGCTTGTCTTTGGTTGTACTCAGCATTTTCCTTGTTGCAGCACAGCAAACTAGACAATGCAAACCTTGCTTAGGAAACCACAGAAGCTTTTAGGGATTTACAGTAAAATTAATAATTAACCTAAGACCAGGAAGAAGAGTGAGCATGTCAGACATCAGGCTTGCATGGTGGAACATATGCTGGAGGGAGGAGTACGTAGTCTCTGGCAGCCAGGCAGATTCTAGCATTTTTCAAACTTTACTGAGAACAGGCCGCTGAAAGTCAAGCGGTTGTTATGGGTTTATGGGTTATGGGTTTTTTACATTTGGGTTTAGTGTGGCTTTAGGAAAGAAATTCTTTTGACATATTTGCAAATTATTATTAAATGTATGTATTGATTTATTGTGCTTTACAGCACACTGCATTCCTGTAGCCCAGGGGTCTGCGAACTTTCTAAACAAAGGGCCAGTTTTCTGTCCTCCAGACTTTATGGGGGCCAGACTGTGGCCATTGGGAGTAGAAATTCTCCTGGCATTAGCAGTATTAGGGGTGTCAGTGGGAAGAATAGTGCCCTATCATCAGTGTCAGTTTGAGCAATAGTGCCTCATTGTTGGAGAAATTGTGCCCCATCATTGATGACAGTTTGGTTTGACCAATAGTTCCCCATTCATGGTGTCAGTGGAAGGAAAAGTGCCTGCTCCAAACAAACAAGGTGGATGAACCACCTATCTCCTGCGCTCAGAAAAGCCGACTCCTTGACTGCTCTGCCCACGGGACTTTCAAAATGGCGTTTTGGATGGCTAGGATCCTGCTGCCTAAAAGGACTGGGGCAGTCCAACAATACTGCAAACAAGAAACACAAAGAAAGGCGCGTCGACCTAGCGCATTATCCTCAATATAGGCTTTATTGTTAAAACATAAAAATGGCTACTCACAAACAAGGTAAAAATCAATCACATCGGATTCAAGATCTTGAGTATCGAGAGTAGTCCATACGAATGTCCCTTGTCCTATTAGGATGACGGCTGACGCGTTTCAAGGCATACGCCTCTTCCTCAGAGCCACTGAGGAAGAGGCATATGCCTTGAAACGCGTCAGCCGTCATCCTAATAGGACAAGGGACATTCGTATACGCTACTCTCGATACTCAAGATCTTGAATCCGATGTGATTGATTTTTACCTTGTTTGTGAGTAGCCATTTTTATGTTTTAACAATAAAGCCTATATTGAGGATAATGCGCTAGGTTGATGCGCCTTTCTTTGTGTTTCTTGTTTGAAGGAAAAGTGCCCCAAGGGCCGGATAAAGGCAAGCAAAGGGCCGCATCCGGCCCCCGGGCCAGAGTTTGGAGACCTCTGCTGTAGCCTATTCACTCAGAATGGGCCCCAGTACAGAAATGTTCTATTATTTCTTGATCACACCTCTCCATCACAGCCAAAGTGGAGGATCGGAGTTCAGATTGGCTTATTCTTTATTTCAGCAGATGCCACGTGATTGTCCTTTTAGAGAAACCTACACTGAAAAATGTGAGGATTGCCATTTCTGACCTCCTAAATTTGCTAGTTGCCTACCCTTTCTTTCAATACTTTCTTGGTCATGGACCTGGAAAAATCCTGCAGAAAGAGACCTTATCATAACTCCTAGTGTGCATTTTTGTTTTGGGTCAGTAACTTTAAAAAGTTGTGATGCCAGAGGATCCGCATTACAGCTGGGCAATAAGTGCACTTGGAACCTTGAAGGAATCATTGACAGTGGCAGCCACTATATTCGCTCTATAAGCCTTATATCTGTTGTTGGTTTCAAGTCAAAGCACCAACAGCCCTTACATCTTACCGTACAGTTCAGTTACTGTGATGATGAATCGAAACGATGACTAAACAGACTCTGCCTCTCCTAACAGGTACAAGAGAACTCACCTGGACACAGAGCTGGGCTTGAACCTTTCTTTGACTTCATTGTTTCAATAAATGGTCTTAGACTGGTAAGTTTTAAAATGTTCTAGTCTGTATTTTATGTTTACACTATGTATATCTTACAACTTCAGACACACAAAAAAATCCCCAAAAAACTCCTGTGCTGCTATGTCCTACTAAACCCAGAACCTGCGTTCACTATATCTGGTCTCCCACAGGACACAAAACATGTAAATGTAAATATAAACTGATAAATACCTTTTCTCATCAGCAGTATATAGCAGTCTTGTGACTTGTATCAGTTCCTAGTAAAGCTTGCAGGAGGTGTTTTCATTCTCCTCTGATCTTCTGTCTGGACAGTGCTGATTGGCCCTGTGCTGAGCACATGAACTCTCCCAAGACATAAACTATCAAGCAATATAAACCAAACTGAGCATGTGCTGCCCACCCCCTGGCTGTGTAAATATCAGGTTATTTTTTGGAGACAGTGAAAGAGCAGGAGGATCAAACAGCCTTTATACACAATGCAAAGGATTAATCCCTTAGGTTCCACATTGAGTATACCAAACATGCTTTACTGGATATACAGACTGATTTTACTGTTGTGGGTTTAGTAACACTTTAAGTGCTTGTTTAAACGGAGTAGCAGCTCACACTTTATTCCAATCACCATAGTTATGTTCAGACAAACTTCAGGAAAGATGGGGAAAATCCATCCACCTATGGCCTAATACAAACTTGCTGGGTGGCACGACTGGAAAGACCTGTTGATCTTGTAGTGTCAGGTGCAGAACAAAATGGTGTTGTGTGGAGACTCCTTTCTGGCTTAGAAATCCGTTACCTTCAGATTTCTCAGCCAGAGCTGTGCCTTGATAAAAAAAACTCCAGCCTCTGAGCTGGATCAGCATGGGGTCTGAATTACCTTTAAGCGGGGCACACTTTGATTCACGATTCATGTTTTTGGAGGGACCTTTGTTTTAGGACTTGTACTAAAGAGCTTTCCTGTTTAGTCCATTCTTTGTCTGGTTACAAAACAACAACAATTTCCCAACACACCAGCTAACCTGCAAGAATAAAAAATTAGCCCTGTCCAACATTGTATAATGCATCCGGAAAGTATTCCCAGTGCTTCACTTTCTACACATTTTATGTTACAGCCTTATTCCAAAATGGATTAAATTCTTTTTTAATTATGATTATTATTATTTGTTCATTGACAGACACAGCTCCTGATTCTTCTTAACCATTAGGTAATACTGCCCCCCTACAGGAGTAGGACACTAGGCAGAAAAAAGCTTGACTACGCCTATGGGCAGTCCCAGGGGGTATACACTCACTCTCCGCTATAGGCACTCAGTTTTTTTTTTTTTTCTGCCTAGTCAGGAGTAAGGACCTAGTTCCTTGCTGGGATTTCTGGTCCTGGCAGTGTTTATTTTAAATGTAAATTGTTTCCTTTTTTTTATTTTGTTCTTGTGAGAGCTACAAGTGCTGGACACGGTGACGAACTGAATATTATAGATCCTTAAGGTCCGGCCAGTGAGTGCGTACAGACTGCAGCTCCGCGCTATGCCAGCCGCAACATAGCCCCACTGGACAGGGGCTGGCCCGCGAGGTAAACATCTTGCGAGGACGCATACGAATGGGTTTTGGCCTGAGTCGCAGCGTTTCTCCTGGCCAGCAGCATCCACATTACGATGGAGCAGTGTCCTGTCTGGAGAGATGCCCACCCTGTTCCTGGTTTGGTAAATAGCTGCCCCCCCCCCCCCCCACTACTCCCTTCCCCCCCAGCTCCTTTACATTTTTGGTCACTTTGGGTCTTTTGGCCCCCCCCTCCTCCCTGGGTGAGGTTATGAGCTTGCTGTTGCCACATGGCTCTTAAGGGGGACTGGTTGGAGTTAATGCTGACCGGGTTTTCCTGGTGCGCAACAGGGGGTTAAGCAGGGTTCCCTGCCATCCTGGGGTTGGTGACTAGGGCATGGTGACTAGGGCAGGGATGTCCTCTGGGCTCCTTGCGGTGGTTGTTGGGCTGGGGAAGCGGATAGTTTAGCATCCACGAGCCACACTCCTTCTAATCCAGCCGAAAATTTAGGCCGCTGCTTTGCGGCATACGACTCGGAAAGTACATGAGGCGGCCCCTGTGAGCGTGGCTGAATCCACTGCCTCCTGTATGGTCAGCTTGGCACATCCCTTGGACCAGGTGGCGCTGTGGGGACGCTTCATTTTAATGAGTCTTGCCGCCATTATTGTGTGGGGCACCTGCCTTGTTTTAACGAGGGTACCCTGCCTGCATGTCCACGTCACGGCGAGAGGCCTCTTTTTAAGGGGGCTATGTCCTCTATGGAGGGCGACCCCCCCCCCCCTAGTTTTTTTGTGGGGTCCAATAGGTGGTCCACTTGTGGACCCTTGGCCGGCGTCCCATTGTGGGATAGCAGTCGACGGCTTCCCCTGATATGTTTTCGGCGTGAGCTTAGTATATAGTGACCCTACTGGGTCTGCGTCCATGCACCCTGAGTGTTCAGATAGTGAGGATGATTCCTCTGCTCCTCTAGCTGTGCTTAAAGAGGCGCTGGTGGATGCACTGTTTGTGTCAGTGCGTGAAACTGTTAAAAATGGAGGTTGCGGTTGATGCCGGGTTGGAGGCACCGGTTCCTTTTGGCACCCACTCTCCACCCACCCTCCAAAGTGGCGAGGGTGAATTTGCGACAGGTGGACTCCAATTAGGTTGTAGAAACATCTCAAAGATGATCCGTGGTAATAGGATGCACCTGAGCTCAATTTTGAGTGTCATAGAAAAGGCTTTGAATACTTGTGATTTCTTTTTTTTTAAATTATTAATAATACATTTTGCAAACTTTACACATTGTCATTATGGGGTATTATTTGTAGAATTTTGAGAAAAATAATTGAATCCATTTTGGAATAAGGCTGTATAACAATGTGGAAAAAGTGAAGCGCTGTGAATACTTTCCACTGTGTATGTCAAAGACAGAGGGTTTAGTTGCACACATTTCCAAATATATGTAAAAGCCACAGTGCCTCACCAAGGCTTCTCTGTATACTGTGGTCCTAACTCTATAGTCTTCACAGTCCCCCAAGTTAGAGGACATATAGCGGTGGATAAATTAGGGCAGGTTTGCCTGGGGGGAGCCCACTCCTCTTCTTTAAAGATGCAGGGACACATTGGACGCCCAGCAAGAAGCACAAAGACAGCTTAATGCATTTAATGTGTCCCCATGCACAATGCAGCTGAAAATTCCCAGCACACTTACCAGTTAGCCTAGATTGGGGTGGTTGCCACTTATCTGCACAGCTAGTCTTTGCCAGGGTTCCCTGTTTGCTGCATGTACAGTTCTCCACAGGTACAGATCTGTAGTGGATGTGCACCTAAAATATTACTAAAAGGGTCTAAGGCACATCAGTAATGATATTTATATGTTACAATAGATGGACTGGTTGCATCTTCTAGGTAGCTGTATAATCAGATATGCTGTGCCTATAAGATGCCAAGTACTAGAGTACCATTGAGAATGGCCCTTACCTTTATGATGGATGGGCATACACTCCATATGGGCACTAAATGCTCATTATGCTGCTAAACATTTTGATGCTCTTATAATCTCCCATGCTGGTGTTAAAAGCCTAACTCACTTTTGTTTTTTTTTTATCAACTTGAAAATTTTAGTCTATACCCCATTGGGTGGATTATTTCTTGTCCCTGTGACACTGACAGTTCTTCTAACCTGCTTCTATCTTTAAGTCTGATAACTAATTTGACTATATTTATATAATATAAATTGGTGGTGTCTCTCCCATAGAATAAGGACAATGACACATTGAAAGATCTGCTAAAAGCAAATGTTGAGAAGCCTGTGAAGATGGTGGTGTACAGCAGCAAGACACTGGAACTGAGGGAGACGACGGTGACGCCCAGCAATTTGTGGGGAGGACAAGGCTTGCTGGGAGTCAGCATACGATTCTGCAGCTTTGAAGGGGCTAATGAGAACGTATGGCACGTGCTGGTGAGTAATTTTAAGGACCATCTGTAGGCTGCCATTACTGAGCAGTACCTTGAAAATTCTAGATGACATGCTGGTCCAAACTCCAAAGACTTCAACAAATTGTGGTTAATTTACTAAAACTAGAGTGCAAAATCTGGTGCAGCTCTGCAGAGAAACCAATCAGCTTCCAGGTTTGTTGTGTTTTTTTTTTTTTTTTTTCTTCCCTCTGTCAAAGCTTAATTGAACAAGCTGGCGTTAGAAACTGGTTGGCTACCATGCCAGAGGTCAGACACATCCTCTGCTGAGTTAGAGCTGTCCAATCGGCAAAGGAGCAGAAGTTTTACTGATTCGAGAGCTAAAGCCTCGTACACACGCACCGATTGTTGGCCGACTGATCGGCCGTCTTTTTTCCAGTGTTGTTGTGTTGGTTGAAATGTGCTCTAGACTGCACACGAATATTGTCGGCCAACAACAACCAACTGCAGAAGTGATGTCATGTTCTGGTCTACTTTTCGTGTGTTTTTTCTTTTCTGAGCATGCCCAGTCTTGCTCATCAGATTTTTGTCGGCCGAAATCTGTACTGACTGAGGAACAATCGGCCGTTCTGCTGATGGCCAACAAATATTTTATAGCCTGCACACCAGATTTTGTTCGGCTGAAAAGTCGGTTGTCGGAAGCATCATACTAACAAGCCGACAATCGGTCGATCAGACGTTAGCCGAAAATTTATGGCCAACAATCGGCTTTAGGCTCTGACTCAGTAGTGCATGGATGTGCAAGACTTTTGCAATGAAACCATTGCTTCTCCGCAGACCAAGGGTGCTACTCTGCAGCTGCTGACTTTTCAACTCAAGTGCTTTTTTAAAATTAAAAAAGAAACTGTAAGATGCTGCACACGCCTTTTTAGATGCACCTGAAATGTATTTAGCTGATTTAAACTGAGGGTTCAGTTAGGCTTTGATTTTTTTTTGTTCTGTTAGTGTGAGAATCTTTGATTTTGATTTTTTTTTTTTTTTTTTTTTTTTTTTTTTTTAATGCTTTTTCAAGGAAGTGGAACCAAACTCCCCTGCAGCATTAGCTGGTTTGAGGCCCCATACAGACTACATCATAGGAGCAGATACGGTCATGAATGAGGTAATATGCTTGTTCTATCTATTTTATGGTCAAATCTTATATATGTAAGATCATCCCCTCCTTTTTTTTTTTTTTTTTTTTTTTTCTTTCTTTCTGTAAACTGTTTGGTCCTGTCAGTAGATCCATAGACCCATAGACATTTCTTTAAATAGGTGACATTGCTATTAAAACCCTATCATTGCAGTATTGTCACCCTTGCTGGTGCTGTAGCTGCTGGTATATTTTGGTATGCAATTTCAGTGAATATGCCTAGCTCTGTCCACAGTCATTTTAGATTGACTGACTGCACATTTACTTTATTTTCCTAACCTCCTAAAGATAATGTAAAAACCCTGCTCAGTTCCCCCTACCCCCTGCTGCATTTATTTACAGGGTGCAGGAGAATTACAGCTGGGGAGCTACATTTCTCCTGCAACCTTCTAGTAAGTTACCACTTATAAAGAGGTAACTTTCATTTTAAATGTCAACTTTCTTTAAAAATGAGAGGAAAAACTATAGGCTTTAGGTGGCCTTTAAAGGAGCACAAACGCTTACAAATCCTGATTTGGATGTGCAAGCCTTCTGCATCCTCCACCATATGGAGGAGCTGCACTGATTGTTATCAAATGTTGTCTGTGTTCATTACTTTATTGCCTACATGCATTAGATTGGATGTTATCTCATTTATGTGACCTAAAAAGATGTTCGATCAATTTATGCCTGTTACCTGTCACACATGAGGGTTTTCTATTATGTGGTTTCATAATTTGAGTTTTACACAATATTCGTTTTTGTTGTCGATGAATTGTGAATACAGGCAGCTAACGAGGTTCTGAGGATTCATGTCTCTCTTCTTCTAATTCATCTTTGTCTGTTTGACTTGGATACTATTTTCTTTATAATAATTTTAACCTCAACAACAAATAAGCTGTAACCATGCATTCATTACTTTTCAGTCAGAAGATCTGTTTTCCCTTATTGAGACTCATGAAGGAAAGCCTTTAAAGCTGTATGTGTACAACACAGACACAGACAACTGCAGGGAGGTGGTCATCACTCCAAACTCTGCATGGGGTGGAGAAGGCAGGTGAGTGATCATAGAAAGCTGCTGTATGAATAGGATCTTTTATGAAGAGAGATCTATCTCTCGGTGTTCAGTGCTACTATACTTAGTATATCTAGTACCTATACTCAGTATACTCGCTTGTCCCTAAACCAGCAGGTTATGTGCTGTGCAACTCATTACGGTTGCAAAGCCGCTTGTCAAAATCCTGCTGGTTGGGCTTTGTGTAAGAGCCTGAAAATGAACTCTACATAGGAATCCGTGTAGAGCATACATGCAGGCCTGGCCAGCAGAATTTTGACAAGCTATTGTGCGGTGCTGAAGAGCTGCACAGCTGATCTTGCTGGTTGGGAGATGGGCAGGTAAAAGAATATGTAATTCCCTTTTTTTTTAAAAAAAAAAGCTGCAGGTACAGAAAGTACCCGCTAATCTTACAGGAATCCAGCATGCTCCTTTTTTAGGCTGATGACAGTGGCTTTGCTTTACTGAAGTATCAAGCGATGTTCCTGTCGGACTAGAAGACGCCACATATCCTCCACCTCTTTCTGTGTCACTCCACATGCATAGACTGATTTTTTTATTTTTTTTTAATTGAGTCCCAAGAGCATGTTTACATACTGTGTTCACAGAAAAGGCTCTTGGGAGGTATATTTCTGGGGGTTATGCCTACTTTAGATGCCCCTGGAAAGATTTTAGAAGCCTGGTAAAGCTGTCACAGGGAGCAATACGTTTTTTTTTTTTTTTTCTTACTAATTGGACAAGATTAAATAAAATATAAAAAATTCTGGGACATGATCTGGAGATGAGGGGGAGGTTTTGAGATAAATGCGAGTAATACCTGGATATACAATGGAAGGCTAATACTTTGGCCTTCTGCTACCTAAACAGTCAATTATCTGGCTGTCTTGCTCATTTAGTGACTGCAGTATGTTCTAAGTAGCTTGCATGGAAGAAGTGTTCGGTTTCCATAGAGAATACAGAAGACCCATACATTGCTGCCAAACCCTTCTGAATGGTAGTGTAGATTCAGTTTGTTTTGCATTTATTTTCTCAGCCATGATAGAATTGGTCGACGTATTGGCTGCTTCTGTCAAATGACCACAGGTATGTCCATATGCAGCTAATAAAATTTACGGGTGGCTGTTATTCCTTTTTTTTTTTTTTTTTTTTTTTTTTTTTTTTTTTATACAGCTTAGGTTGTGGCATCGGGTATGGCTATCTTCATAGGATACCCACTCGACCATTCGAGGAAGGAAAGAAAATCTCTTTGCCATCACAGCAGTCTCCGGGGGCTCCTGTGAGTCCTCTAAAGGACGGTTTTACAGAGGTGTGTATTTCTTGATTATTCTTGTCCTAGAAAAATCTTGATTGATTTTTTTTTTTTTTTTTTTTAAGTAGAACTTCAGGCAAAATCTTTCATCTTCACACAGCTCTGGCATTTTGGGTAGCTAGACAGATGAAAAAACGATTTCTGATTTGAGATCTGTTGCATTTTTTTTTTTTTTGGGTCACCTTTCTGCTCACAGGACTGTGAATTAGCATCACACTATTATTCTACAAGATTTATATAGCGCCAGTAGTTTGCAACATGAGGGCAGACAGTACAATACAGTAGGAATCAGAGGGCCCTGCTCGTTAGAGCTTACAATCTAGGAGGGTCACTAATGACTTATTGTCCAATAAGCAGAGAGGTGACACTGTACACTGTAAAGCTGAGTGGAAAATTTATGGTATCGACCGCCTGGCTGTGCCGCGTGGCAAGCAAGACTGAGAAGAGAAATACTAATTCTTTAGTGGGCTTAAACATACATATATTTGTATTTCAGTTTTCCTAGAGATCATAATGCTGCGGAACACAGTGTATGACTGTCCTAAGTTGTCCATACACAATGCAATCTGATTTCAAGTTCCTGCCTGATTTGATACAAATTGAATAGATTTTTTTAGGTTTATCCTCATATTGCAAAGTTTTGGTAAGTCTACAATCAGGTTGTATAGACTGAGTATAGCCAGCTTTAGATAGTTTTCTACTCCTAATGTAGTTTACATGACATTCTTTGTAATGGTATTGTGACATTGATTAATTCGCAAGTCACTATCATAGATAGGCCACAAGCTCATTGAATGTTAGTTATTACTCTAAAGCCATGTGCTGGTAATTCTGGAGCGCACAGTACCCGCCAGTGTCTATGTGGTGTTTTACCTTGGTCTATACTAGACTAAGGAATCCCTATGAGCGGTGACACCCCTTGTTTCCTTTTTTTTTTTTTTTCTCGGTTTTAGCATTTTGGCTTTCAGAATCTACTGTACATGCACACCTCTCCTAGTATTTTTTTTTTTTAATTTGTTTGTTTTGCTCTAGGTCCAGTTGTCTTCTGTGAACTCTGCTCCTACACTACCTGTTGGGACACCGGGAATTGAAGCAAGTCTTTCTGGACTGTCCCTTTCCTCCAATTCACCTGCAGCCACTAGTGCTTTTACCTCAGGTATGTAATGTGCCAAATACAGATTTTCCTGCTGTTACTATTTAGGGACAGCAGGCCACTTCATAGTTGTAGATCACGTTCATATCTAACTTTTATTAGACTTTATAAAATTTAAGTATCACTAAATGTGAATTCAAAGTTGGTTAAGCAGGCCATAGATGGTGTGATATTTATTTTCTGCAACCAGAAAATCGTTCCAACAGTCAGTGTTTGAGGAATTTCTCCAGTGGCGCTATTGTCTTCTCCCAGCGAGGGGGCACGCGGAGCCATCCCTGCCAGGAGATTACAGTGATTATTGCTAGCAGCTATAGCTGCTGGCAACAATCTCATGCAAAATCTGGCTTGCTGGTTGTACCCAAGTCGATCAATGGATCAACTTGGGTACAGTCAGCCTGCCCATACATGATTTAAATAACGGACAGTCCCAGCTGAACCAGCTGAGATTTAAACAGTCTATAACAGGCTTTCGTTGGAAAGGTTTTCTTGTTCAATAATTTTAATTAGAAACTAGCGAATGTACAACATGTATGAAGGCATCAATGTTCATATGGTGTATGGAAGGATTGGAAGGCAAGGACTTTAATGGCACAAAAGTATTAAGTCAATTTTTATTGATAAATTCTTATAAAAACAAGAAGGGGTTTCTGTGTACAGTAAAATATAAATATTGGCCTTAAAAAAGGCACACATTGATTTCCTATAACAATAATAGTTAGTAGTTGCTTAATACAGAATGTCCAACTATATACGAAAAAAGACTCTTAATAATAAAGTACAGGTAAATACTTCACATCAAGGGGATCTAACGAAGGGTGACAGAAGACGAGACTGCCGTCCAACAAGATCAATTGATGCTGTATTCAGTTATTTATATTGTTAATGTTCACATTGCTCGACATGTTTCGCTACAATTAGCTTCATCTGGAGCGTTATAGTAAGGTATTCTGTATAATGCTGTACAGGAAAAAAAACGCAAATAGCGCCAAATGTAACTAACGAGGAGGGTGTCGTAGATCAAAACAGGAGTAGATGGAACATGTAGTAGAATGAAATCTTAGCCACCTAAGATATGGCATCCAAAGGTTAATGGATAATTAGCTGACATCAGTCAGCCACAATAGAAATAGGTAATATGGCACAGATCCAGACTATAAATCCAGAAAGTGGGTACATATGTGCACGATGGTGGCGGTTCCCCATCCGGGGAGGATGTTTCACTTGTCCATACAGGAGTGCACATATGTACCCACTTTCTGGATTTATAGTCTGGATCTGTGCCATATTACCTATTTCTATTGTGGCTGACTGATGTCAGCTAAATATCCATTAACCTTTGGATGCCATATCTTGGATGCCATATCTTAGGTGGCTAAGATTTCATTCTACTACATGTTCCATCTACTCCTGTTTTGATCCACGACACCCTCCTCGTTAGTTACATTTGGCGCTATTTGCATTTTTTTCCTGTACAGCATTATACAGAATACCTTACTATAACGCTCCAGATGAAGCTAATTCTAGCGAAACACGTCGAGCAATGTGAACATTAACAATATAAATAACTGAATACAGCATCAATTGATCTTGTTGGACGGCAGTCTCATCTTCTGTCACCCTTCGTTAGATCCCCCTTGATGTGAAGTATTTACCTGTACTTTAAGAGTCTTTTTTTCGTATATAGTTGGACATTCTGTATTAAGCACCTACTAACTATATTGTTATAGGAAATCAATGTGTGCCTTTTTTAAGGCCAATATTTATATTTTACTGTACACAGAAACCCTTTTTGTTTTTTTTAGAATTTATCAATAAAAATTGACTTTTTAATACTTTTGTGCCATTAAAGTCCTTGCCTTCCAATCTTTCCATATTCTAGTTAATTAGGGATGTGGCACTATGTATTTTTTCCCATATGCTCAGACTGCTGCTGTCTGACTGCATATCCCTTTCATTGTCAATGTTCATATGGTGTCTCATATTTGAACAAACATATGTCCCACAGCCTTCATATCCAGTTTTATTGCACAAGGAAAAATGAGAAAATAGAAGTCACATTGTAAATAAGGTAGAGTGTGGAAAAGGAAAAAAGGGAAGGGGAAAGGAAGAGGAATGAGAGAAACTAACCAGGGTCTCAAGCCAAGGGGTTCTATTATGCTAAAACAAAGTAGTGATGGCCTATGAGGTTTATCAGAGCTCCAGAGGTCGTTTCTCAAAGTCTGGGCAATAAACGGGAGATCCACAGTGTCCATATCATCCTAAATTTTTAGTTATTGTACCCAAAATTTTCACTGTCAAACTTTTCATTAATCATTCTCCAGTTCAACCTTATTTTGACTGCAGTAATGCTCAGTGTGTCCGAGAGCAAGGCTTTTTATTCATTTGCTATCATTTTGCTTTTCTGCTATAAATTCATAAGTCGTAAATATATCCATGAATATTTATGTAACCGGTACAGGAGATTACCAAAACTGATTATATTCTGAAATATGCAGCCAGTGTCCTGTCTAGTAATTTTGTGCATACTGTAATACCATCTTTTTTTTTTTGTGAAATATTTAATTTTCTGTACAAGTGTTTAAAAAAAATAAATAAATAAATTGTTTTTACACAGAGTAAGCCTTTCACTCTTAGTGGCCCATATCAGGGTTGTCAGCCTTGGTTACTTTCTCCATGTCATGGAAATGAAGGGGGTGAGTTCTGCAATCCAGCAGGGGAGAATTCGGAAGGACTGACGACACTGCTTGGGATTTCAATGCAGGGTGTTGTCGGCTCACTATAGAAAGTTAGAAGCGAACTTGATTTCTGACAGAAATTGCCTAGATGTGATTTTAGCCATTCAGCCCTCCCCCAAACATGCAATTTAAACTTCCATCATGCTACAAAAGACTTCATGTACAACTTGATTCCTAAAATGACAGAGGGAGCTTCATATGTCACATGGCAGCTGCAAATCTCTCCCATTTTATCCAATTTATTTCTAGCTATGAAATGTCTTTTGAAACTATAAATCTCTGCCTAATCATTCCATTCAGCATGATAGTCATGACAAACTACTGAAGTTGGCAATTTTTTAGAATTCTTCAGCAGTGTTTGAAGATACTTCAACAATTATTCTATGAAATTGTGGGCTACTTATGACCTAATCCTTTAACTGAGCGCATTTAAAGTTTTCTGAACAGCAAAAAAATAAAATAAAAGATATTTTATAATTGCTCCTAATCCATATATCTACCTGTTGTTGTTGTTTTTTTTTATTGATTTTTTTTTGTGACCGGATCATGTGCATTTCAGCATATAGTCTCCATCCAAATGTTTATTGTATAGCTCTGACGTGTTTTTTTTTTTTTTTTTTTTTTTCCTCTCCTCCCTAGGTTTACCCACAGTTCCCGTATTAACCCCACAAATAAATCATTCCCTCGCCTCTGTTCCTCTAAACCCAGCTGTCTCTTTGCCAGGTAATTTTAGATTGGGCTGCTTTGAAACATTTGATATTAGTGTGTGTGTGTTGATTCTTGTGATATTGTATGTTGTCATGATATATATTCTGCACACTTTAATGCCTTTTATGTGGTGTAACATATTAATGGTGTTTATTATTCAATTTTTACTGTGAATTATAATTGATATAAACCTTGCTGCTAAAGCTTTCTTAGGTCTGGATAAAATCATGGAAAAAATATAGTGTACATTGACAGCCCTATCACACTGATCCGACTTGGACCGCGACTTGGTCAGCCTGACAAGTCACGGTCCGTCGCGTCCCATAGTGTAGTACTAGGGATGCACCGAAATTTCGGCCACCGAAATTATCGGCCGAAAATGAGCCTCTCTCATTTCGGCCGATAATGGGTTAACAGTGCCGAAAATAAAATATGGCCGCCGTGGGGAAGGAGGAGGGCGCAGCGCAGGGCAGGTTTTAAAAGTCCCGCCTCTGGCCGGCCGTCCGCCTCTCAGTGACGTACCTACTACAATCTGTGCATTATGAATGGACATACCAGGTCGGGGGGCGGGGCGAGCGGCCGCTATAGAGAGAACTAATGTGATCCTTCCTGTCAGCTCAGCACGTCTATGTGTGAATGAGAACAGAACTGAGCTGACACCGGGCGGGGGGGCGGGCGGAGCGGCCGCTATTAGCTGTGACTATGTGAGAGCTTCTCTTCACTGACAGGCATGTATCTCCGCTGACAAGGAAGAGAAGCTCTCACATAGTTACAGCTAATAGCGGCCGCTCCGCCCCCCCCCCCCCGCCCCCGGTGTCAGCTCAGTTCTGTTCTCATTCACACATAGACGTGCTGAGCTGACAGGGAAGGATCACATTAGTTCTCTCTATAGCGGCCGCTCGCCCCGCCCCCCGACCTGGTATGTCCATTCATAATGCACAGATCGTAGTAGGGACGTCATTGAGAGGCGGTGCCGCCGGCCAGAGGCGGGACTTTTGAATGCAGGACACCCGAGGAGGAGGACGCTGAGGCAGTGGGAGTGGGGGGAGATGGGGGGGAGCTGAGGCAGCTTACCAATGATATTAGTATTATGCAGCATGAGGGGGTTAATGTATTGTCACTGCAGGTCACTCATCTATTAGTGACCGACCAGGCAGGTAATTAACCCCTTTGTGCTGCATTAGTGCAACCAGTATCAGTGTTAATTAACACTGGTTGCACTAATGCAGCACAAAGGGGTTAATTACCTGCCACTGGTCGGTCACTAATAGATGAGTGACCAGCAGTGACAATACATTAACCCCCTCATGCTGCATAATACAAATACCATTGGTAATTAAATTAACCTATTGCCAACCCATCACAGTACATATACTGTGACAGGGTGGCAGCGACAGGTGTACATTGCTGCCTGTTTTTGGTGTATGCCCCTGTTCTATCCATTTTAAAAAAATTTTTGGGGGAAAAAGTCATTTTCGGTTTTCGGCCAAGGGCATCCTGCATTTTCGGTTTCGGTCCAAAATTTTCATTTCGGTGCATCCCTATGTAGTACAGGAACGGTTCTAATAGGAGCGACACAAGTCGCTCCAACTTAGAAAAAGGGTCCTGTACTACTTCGGGGCGACCTGGAGCGACTTGCATAGACATTCATTTTAGCAAACTTTTTACCAGTTAATATCCACCGCTTCTTTTGTACTGTAATATAAAGACATCTTGCGGTCAATTTGCTAATGAAGGAAAATACATTGTGTGAATATTTACCTGTATTATCTAATGATATAAAAAAGAAAATTCGTGTTCACTTTTTTTTACAAAGTGTTTTATTGATTTTTCTAAATTTTGCAATAAGGATAAATTAGCAGCAAGTAAAGACACCATAGGGTAGTTCAAACAGTGTGGCTAACAAAGGCGCATCTCATCAGGGACTACAGTGTCTCAGTTACATGTATTAACGAGGATGAGTTGAAATTGTTACCTAGCTATGCACAGGGAGGTCAGTACCAAAGAGAGTATTGCCGTGCAATAGTCAATGAAGAATGCTCTTTGTTATTGTGGTGTAGAGAAGAGGAGGGAAAAAGGGGGTAAAAGAAAATCTGTGAATGTTTGTGGAGGCATCTGGAGGGAGAGGAAAGAGAGCAGAAAAATTGGGGAGGAGAAGAGTGAGAGAATAGCGTATAGGAGTCCTGTCTACAACTCACGAGAGTTGTATGCAATCCAGGGATCCCAAACCTTAAGAAATCTAGTATGAATAGAGGTAAGCTTTTAATGCAGCATTTGTTTAACAGCCAGGAACACAAACCCCACCAGCTTTCCGTGATTCACAGTTAGTGATGGAATCCGTTCATGCACCAGGGCCTCTCAGAGGTTGTGGGCTAAAGTGATGTGAAAGACTGATCTGATCATGGTATAGACCCGTGTCCCAAACCGAATGGCCCTGGGACAGGACCACCAAATGTGAAATAGAGTGCCCTGTTCTCTGCAGTCTTGGAAACAAATGGGGGACGCTGTCGAGAGAAACTTGAACACGCAATCAGGGGTCCTATACCACCGGGAAAGCAGTTTGTAATTTTTTTCCGGGGCAAAAGTGTTTCGGGAGCATTTGGAGGAGGCAAGCCAGATTTTGGCCCATGTGGCATAGTTGGGGATTTTGTTTAGGTCAGCTACCTATTTTGCCATGTAAGGAGGTGGTCCAAAAACTCATGTTGATCAGAGAAGCGTATAGGTCTAAGACTAGGCCTCTCAAGTTGGGGTCTTTGCAACAGCGATTCTCAAATGGGTGTTTAGGAGGCCCCCCGTGATATTGGAGGAAATTATGGACATAATAGTTGATTTGAATGTAGCAGAAGTCATTAGGCAGTAGTTTGCCGATGCTATTGCATGTATTTGAAAGAACTTTACCCCGTCCAAGGCAAGGAGTTTGTATACGTACTGAAGTCCTCTCCTACGCCACCATTCATTCTAGTTCGCTTTGAATACTCACCCATGTGAATATGAAATAAGTTAAAAGGAATTTCGATTTCACATAGTTGGATAATGGAAGTAAATATTTACACAGTTTGTTGAGTGGAGATTCTAAATTCCCACATATTGTGTGACCAGACTGTGGGTGAGAATGTGTTGTAATGATCTGGTGGGTCTTTTTTTTTTCTCTAGGTCTCATGCCATTATCCACTGGACTCCCCACATTACAGAATCTGCCCAGTCTGAACATGCCTGCTCCCCACCTCATCCCAAGGCCGGGACTTCCAGACTTGACACACAGTACGTTCATTGCTTTTCAACTTTTTTTTTTTTTATCTTCTGATTTCTGTAAGCAGCACATAAAATAGTGTGTTGTGTTTTTTTTTTTTTTTTTTTTTTTTTTTGTCGCAAAAGTCTGTTTTCTCCTCTTTCGCCCAAATGCCTCACAATATGCTTAAAAAAAGGGTTCCTGTTATGAGGGATGTTATGCTTTCTGGCTGTGCTAAGGCACATCTCTGGGACAGGGCAGGACTCTGTATGTGACGCTGCACAATTTTGCAGGAGTTGGAAAGCCTCATCTACAGAACAAAATGCTTCCGTTCAAAGAAGGTTGGATTGGGCCCTACGCCTTGCAGATGTGTTCACATGCTGCAGCTCTCTTGCATACAAAGCTGGATGCTTGCCCCATTTTTGTTTGTGTTGCTTACTATTCTAAAGTCCATTCCAGCAGGAATATTGGCCATCATACAGCCCCATAGCTAACTCGAGGATTAAATAGCCCTGTTAGTAAATTCTGACACGGAGCCCACTAGCTCAGGGAGCTAATTGCAGAGGGAACCTATATACAAATGTGAAGGAATTCTAAACCATTTGGGGAGCCTGGAATCCTGGTATTCCCCTTTTTTATATTGCTGTGTAGTACCATGCTACATAAACTCATTGTTTGGCCTATATGTCTAAGCTGCTGCAGTGCCTGCCCGAGCTGGTTACAAACTGAATCCTAGTATATGTGCAGAATTATGAATGGACTAGCATTATGTGCAATGGTGAGTTTACTGTGTATATAAAGTAAGACAGAGGCAGAATATCATTGGAAACCTTCATTGCTGTTAGATGAGATCCATGTGAAACTTTGTTACAACTAACCATTCTTTGAAAGAAAACCGTTTTAGCTGCCATAAAGCTGGATAATTTGAAATGATTTTGAAATGTTGCTATCATTTCATTTGCCTTGAGTTTTACTGTTTTGCTTATTTGGCGTTTAGAGATTCTTAGTTAAAGCGATTTTATGAAAGGCTTTTTTAATTTTACTTTAAATAAACCTGTCAAACTTACCTGCTGTGTGCAGTGGTTTTGCACAGAGCAGCCCTGATCCTCCTCGGGTCCCCCCGCTGGCTCTCTTGGTCCCTTCTTCCTGCCAAGTGCCCCCATAGCAAGAAGCTTGCTATGTAGGCACCCAAGCAGACTCTCCTCCAAGACACTGCTCTGTGTTCCCATTCACACATGGAGCGTGGCTCAGCACTGCCCCGCTCGCTCCTTTATTGGTTCACTGGCTTGTGTGTGTGTGTGTGTGTGTGTGTGTGTGTGTATATATATATATATATATATATATATATATATATATATATATATATATATATATATATAAATATAAAGGGCTGCGCATCTTCACTTACCTCACGATTCGATGCGATTACGATTATTAGGGTCGCGATTCGATACAATTCGATTCCGCGATGCATCACGATTACTGCCCCATGCCCAGCCCACTGCCCAATGGTTTTCAAAACTTTATAAAAAAAAAAAAACAAACAATCAAGCAGTCGCAAATAAAAGAATCCTTTTTATTTTCATTTGCTTCAAAGGACACTTTCCTGGACCCTGTCATGGCCTGCAAGCCCTGCATACTTTAGTGCACTTGCACTGCAAACATATAGGAAGGTCTGAAAATGCAAACAGCATAGCAGAGACAGACAACAACACTAGTATTTTACTAGAAGTAACAGTAAAATTAGTAAAAAAACTGTAGTAGTGCAGTTTACTGCTTCATAAAAGAAAATATTAATATAAGCCAGGCCTACCACCATTTAAAGTACAACTAAAGGCAAAACTTTTTGGATTTTGGATAAAGTTTGGCCTATAGTTGTACTTTAAAGGCAAGCCAAGATAGAATAAGCCAGCCAGCCAAGCTAATATTCTTGTGAAAATGGTCATCATAAATTCCCACAAAACATTATATATAAATCCTTTTATGTGAATATGCATTGCAATAAATTCCAGGTGTGCCATAACCTGTCCTCTACAAAACAGAGCACTTCCTGACTAGTAGCAAACATCAAGGGTGAACCTGGCAATAGTGCACTGCTGCATAGCTTCCATGTTCACCGTGATGTTTGTTTCCCTCTGCAACTGCCAGTCAACTCAAGTGAGTTGATGGATTGGCTGCTAGAGGGGAGTTACAAATATAAGCTTTAAGCTTATCAATTCACTTATGTCACTTACTTTACAAAAAACGTTACCTGTCCTGCAGACAGTCTCTCTCTACCACGATTAAACCCAACTGAAGCCAAGCCAAAGCCACCATTAGAGGAAGGAAAACCCTTGACAGAGTAAATCATCAACTGAAGCTTAAACCTTGAGTAAATCTTCATGGGATCACAAAAAAACACACAACACGATTGTCTGCATCAGAATCATGAGAACTGAAGAAAGGTTTGGCATTGGCACACTGGTACAACTCAAGGCATATAGGTTAGGTCAGGTTTGTGTGTATTTGTGATCCAGTAAAGATTTAATCAAGGTTTTACGCTTCAATGTATGATTGATTTAATCTTTCAAGGATGTCCTTTCCTGTACCGTGGCTGCCTGGCTTGCCTTCAGTTGTCTAGATACAATTTTACCTAGACAACCCCCTACACTTGCTATTGCTACAGAGTACAACAGACCAGCAGACAGACATGCGTTGCAATAAATTCCAGGTGTGTGCCATAACCTATCCTCTACAAAACAGAGCACTTCCTGACTAGTAGCAAATATCAAAGGTGAACCTGGCAATAGTGCACTGCTGCATAACTTCCATGTTCACCGTGATGTTTGTTTCCCCCTGCAACTGCCAGTCAACTCAAGTGAAGTGAGTTGATGGCTGCTAGAGGGGAGTTATACAAATATAAGCTTAAGCTTAAATAATTATCAATTCACTTATGTGAATGGACCATTTTTGAAAACAAGCCATTTTCCATCTCTCCAGTGCCAGAAAAGCTGTAAAAAATATAAAATGTTCCAGGTTCACTGCGATTGTGTTTGCCCCTGCCATTGCCAGTCAACTAAACACAGTGTGTGTGTGTCGTGACTCGTGACAACTCAAAAGCTTATACGCAGCCTCAGCATCAACTCAACTGTGTTGAGTTAATGCTAGAGCTGCGTTATAAGCTCTTGAGTTGTCACGACAGTCAGTCACGTTACAGAAAGAAAACTTTACCTGCACTGAGCAGCACTCTACCATGTCGATTACATCTGTAACTGAAGCCAAGCTAGCCAACAAGCCACCATTAGAGGAAGGAAAATCCTTGAGAGAATAAATTGTAAACTGAAGCTTAACCTTGAGGAAATCCTATGGGGGGCACATTCACAAACTCACAAATATAGTATATTACACAAGAATCCACAATTGGTGTATTTATTTGTGATCCAATAAGATAAGATTTACTCGAGGTTAAGCTTCAAATGTACAAGTTATTTCTCTCAATGATTTTCCTTCCTATAATGCTGCACCGTGGCTGGCTTTGTGTCAGTCAGTTGTCTAGAAGAATATACACTTTAATATTATTTATTAGGTTGAGGGTTAAATGAACCCCTGCCTACTTGCCTAGACACTTTTAGTGTGAAGCAACGGAACGGATTATGGATTGGAAATGGACACATTGGACAGGACAGTCTTCAAAAACAAACCATCAGTGCTATAAAACAAGACTGGTGATGTGACTGACTGGTGACTGGCGGCAGACTGAATTAGTAATTACAAATTCATTAAAAACATGAATTAGTAATTATTTCAGTGCTTAGCATTTGGGAACATATAGGTTTTTCTGTAAGAACACTAGATGATCCACATGCTCAGGTTTAAGACTGCTTCTTTTCGCTGTTATAACATCTCCTGCAGTAGAGAAAACCCGCTCTGCAGATACACTTGTACCTGGGATACACAAGTAGTGCTTGACAGCTGAGAGAGGAGGGGATATATGACCTCATGCTCACGCCACCATTTTAAAGGGTCCTCAGTGAGAGGCAGAGGTGGGGCTTTACAATATTTTTCCATTTCGTCTTCTGCCTTGGCATAGGGGGTCTTAGGTTCTATTGCACCATCAGTGAAAGACTGCCCCAGCAAAGTCATGAGCAGCGATGTTGTGGCCTTTTTTTTGGGAGGAGAATGGCTGTCCTCAATGGGTGTTTCTTCTTCCACAGTTGCCTTTTCCCTAGGCACTTCATCCACATTTGTCCTTCTATTAGATGTAATCTGTGTGTTTGAACAAAAGATAATAGTGTAAGAAGAGCTGAACCGACTAAGAGTGTGATTCATTGATGAGGTGTGGGAAACTGCACGGTAATCCATACCATACAGTTCCACTTCCCACACCGCATCAGTGAATCAGGGCATGTTATTACACAACACAATGTAGCTGAGCTTCTAGCTGTCTGGCAGGAAACATGATGAAATTCTAATTACCTCCAAAGATGCAGCCTCCTCAGTCACTCCTCTGTATATCTCTCCTCCTCTGTGAGAATAAAAGGCAGTCCTTTAAAGCGAGGATCCAGTGCAGAGGCTGTATGAAGGATCTTCTTCTCTGCCTCACTGCTGTACCTCTTCAGGAGATCTGTTTTGATGGCATTCTTGATCTCATGGGTCATGGCTGTGTCTCCCATGGTGTCTGTCATGCTCTGGAGCAGTTTTGCATTTAGAGGGGCAATGAGAGACAATGTTGGGTTGCGCTCTTCTGACATCAGCAAGGTTGCATCCTTCATTGGCTTTAATGCACTCACAGCGTCCTCTGCATTTGACACATCTGTTTCATTGAGAGTGCAGAGATCACTCTCCTTTTCTGACTTCTGGAGACAGCAAGGTGGCACAAACTGCGGGTTGTTGTTCTAAGAACCTCTCGACCATGTCATATGCGCTGTTCCATCTTGTTGGCACATCAGTTATTAGCTTATGATTCTTCAGGCCCAGACATTTCTGTTTCTCTTTTAGACAGTGGCTTGCTCTAGTGCTGCGATGGAAGAATGTGGATATTCGTCGCACTCTGGCGAGAAGCCTGGAGAGCGTGGCCCCTTTCAGTGCCCGCTGACATGCAAGATTGAGTGTATGGGCAAAACATTTAACATGAGGAAATTTACCAACTTGAGCTGCAACTATCATTTTCGCCGCGTTGTCGGTCACAAGCACTACAGATTTATCAGACAGCTGCCATTCTTCCACGACATGAGACAGTAGCTCTGCCAGATGAGCACCTGTGTGAGACTCATAAATGGCTCTTGTTTGCAACACATGTGACAAGACCTGCCAGTCCTTAGTAACGTAATGTGCTGTTATTGTAACATAGGACTCCGTTGTGACTGATGTCCATGAATCACACGTTATTGCGACTCGACTGGCTTGGTTCATTGACGCAAGTACCTGAGCTTTGGTGTCGTGGTAGAGTGCAGGTATAACGTTTTCTGTAAAGTGACTGCGTGATGGGATCTTATAACGTGGCTCTAGCGTCTTCACAAGGTAGCGAAACCCGGCGTTGTCCACAACTGAGTAAGGCCGTAGGTCCTTGGCGATGAAAGCTGCCACAGCTTTGGTTAGTTTCTTCCCTTTTTCTGAGTTGGGCGGATAAGTTGACAGTATGGCATCAATTCTTGGCTGATCTTGGTCTAGCAGTCTTTCCTTGGCAGTGGTGGCACTGCTGGTGGCGACAGGTGTTACTAACTCAGAGTGAAAACGGCTAACATGGTTTCTCAAGTTCGTAGTATTCCCTAGGTATTTAATTTTTGTGTGACAGGCTTTACATACGGCGTGTAAACTTGTCCAACTCACGCTTCCCTGTGTGTTCGTAAAATCCGAAATGTGCCCAGATGTTTGCTCTTAAAACGCTAGGTGCATTTTTTATCTCTCGATCTTTTTCTCCTTCTGCCATATTTACCACCATACTACCACGTATGTGACGGAGACGGATGACGTAAGTTGCCAAACTTTTTTTTTTTGTTTAAAAAAAAATAAAAAATAAAAACTTTGTAAACTAAGCCGCAACAAGTCAACCAAGCAACATCTTTCATAAAATATGACTGTCTGTCAGACTCCCTTATGCATGCACTGAGCCAAAACCCCCGGGGCCCCCCCTTACCCCACAGCTGCCTGTGACACTGACAGAGACCCCCCTCCCACCACAGCTGAGCTGACACTGCATCCGGACACACTGACAGAGACCTGGATGTCCCACACCTTCCCCAATCCCCCACAGCACTGACAAACACTGTGAGTCCCCCCCCCCCTGCCCAGACCCCCACAGCTGACACTGACTGACACTCAGAGAGAGCCCCCTGGCTGCCAGACTGCCACAGCAGAACAGTACCCCCGGGCCCCGACCGACCGTCCCCTGTCCCAGGCCCCCCCCCCCCATCACAGACATCCCCCAGAGATACAGACGAGACCCCCATGAATGATTACACAATTATTTGTTCGGACTACATACCTACTGTGTGGGTTGTTGTGCACTGCATTGCAGAGGAGGACAGGTGCTGTGCTGCTCTCTGGGCTCTGTGGCGGGCGGCTGGCGTCACTGGCAGTGGCGTGGCGGCTGGGCCTGCCGGCTACGGTGAGGTGAGGCTGGCGGCGCTGGCTGGCTGCGATGGGGACGCACTTGGGGCTCCTATGTGTGGAGTGTGGACTGGCTTGGCTGGCTGGCTGGCTTCTTGGCTGCAAGGCCGCAGGTGGGACGCCGATACACGCGGGGGATGTCTTGCTGCGCCTCGGCCCGGGTCAAAGAGACGGAAGGGGAGGGGCGGAGCCTTTTTATTAAGCTCCCGCCACTAACCCACCAATCAGCTGCCGATCTTGTGATTTTTTTCTCCCTTGCGCGATAGGGCGTGGCCGCGGCTGATGACGTCATTTCCTAATCGATTATGCCGGCAGCCCGCATCGATGCAGAATCGCGAAGGGTCGAATCGCGATGCATCGATCTTTCGATTATATTCCGCAGCCCTAATATATATATATATATATATATATATATATATATATATATATATATATATATATATATATATATATATATATATATATAAAATTTTATTTCATACATATTAAAAGTAGTAAGAACAAGGCTTCACAAAGAGCCACAGCAAAGGGGACACCCCTTATAGGGTATACCCTCCAAGAAAACACAGGACAAGAGTAACCATAAGGATCCAAAGGTCTGTCACTTGTACATATCTTTCAGATACTCTTGTCTGGTTCTAGGCGTCCCGCTTCTGTCTCAGCCAAACGAGAAGGAAGAGACCTGGGAGAGCTGCTGCTCTCGTGCACATCGCTGGATCGAGATGGGGCGCAGGTAAGTATTTAGGGGAGGGTTGTTGCACACAGGTTTTTGACCTTCATGCATAAAGGTAAAAGAAAAAGAGAAAAACCTTGAGCCTTTACAATCACTTTTGAAAAGAACCTGTTGGGGTTAATAAAGTTTTTAAACTGACAGTACTATTAAAATGTGGCAATGTGAAGTGCCTGGAAGTGATGCCTTTTTGTCCCAAGTTCTTCTTCTTTTTTTTTTTTTTTTTTTTTTTTTTCTTACTGGATTCTGGGCATGTGGGCAGAATTTAAATTTTAGTTGTATTTTCTCTATCTCTTGTATGCACATATGTCTGCTCTAGTGTACATATGTAATATGAACAAGGAGGTAGACCTAAAACGATACAAATAAACAAGAGTTTTAGACACTATACCTAACGGCATCCTCCATGGCCCTGCTTTTATGCCAGAAAGCAGAGTCCTTTTGCCTGGCAATGCTTTGACATCTGAGTAGTATTGAGCTTTCGCTTCTGTCCCCACACATTCCTAATGGTTCATCACTGCAGTGGACTGCCTCACTGACCAATTGGAGTGTGCAAATGGCAGGATGGGGTGGGCAAGCTTCAACACCACCAGGAAGGGCCTGAGTTTTACTGGGAATTCAGGCATATCAAGTTGCTTTAAAAGAGAAGTATGGGCAAACCTTTTTTTGCCATACTTTTCTTGTGGGTCCGAGGAGTGAAGAAACTTTTTGCGCTCCTGTGACCCAGAGTCAGCTTATAGCGAACTATAGTCCACTGTCCGCTTATGTCACAGACTTTGGATGGATCCTGTTAATATTGTCTGACGTATTCTGGCTCTTAATGTACAACTGAGCGCCAAAGCCGCCATGGACAGTCCTTGCTCTCCACTCAGAGCAGACTGAGAACTGAGCGATCAGCAGTCATATGATTGATCAGTTCTCAATCTTAGAGCCAATATGGGACAGCTGCAGCATAGAGGTGAGTGTAAGCTTTTCTAGTTTCTTTTAAATTTCCATACTTCTTCTTTAACACACATTGATAGGATGTAGAGCATGTGACTACTACATCAGTTTGAGACACTTCTGAGATCATTTAGAATTCATTGACAGGTGGTGCATAGGACCTACAGTTAACAACCCTCTGACCCGATTCAAGTGGGTTTTGCATTCCCATAGAGGTGTAGGGAAATGCCAAACCCACTTGAAGTGAGCAAAAGCTTTTCACCCTTTTTTACATATCTGAAAAATAAAAGGCACTGGGCGCTCAACAATCTAACCTATCCTTCAGTCTGACTGTACCTAGAGCAAAATTACCAAATTGGGATTTGGATGCTCTGTTATGTTTCTGTGCATAATTTAAGAAATGTATTTTCTCTTTACAGTGTCAAATTTGCCACCCCTTGGCCCAATGCCGCCACTGAACCTGGCAGGTCTGCCTCCCCTCTCTGTAAACCCTCAGTTTCCAATGTTTCCCCTGGCACCTATCTCTGGTGATCTAGCCCCATCACTGCTGGACCACATCTCTGCACCCCTCACAGAAAACGCCACATCTACGGCCGAAGAGCTGGGCATTGCAGACCTTCCGCCAACGGAGAAAGTTACTGTCAGCAGCACAGAAGCAGCAGTTACAGAGTCTTCATAACGAGGATCCAGGCTGGCTTAGTGTATTTATTCAGCCACACAATGTGTTTCCAGATGCAAACAGTCATTACTTTCATACTAGTTTGTACCTATTTAGGAGATCTGTAAATAAAGAGAAATTTAGGTATGAAGAAAAAAGGTGACTGAAGGTGAAAATTACAGGTGGGAGAATTGCCAAACTTCGGCACAGATGTAAATTATTTTAGAGTTAACAAGTTTCCAGAAGGCGTCTTTAATAAAGGGTTACGGCACGTGCACTCTAAATCTGTGTATGGTTTCTCTGTGTCACCCACCCTGCAGGGCAGCGATTCACTGCTACATCCTTATCTATTGCTGTAGGCCAGTACTATGGAGAAGCTGCTTTACTCTGAGAGTTATCTGTACATGACATGTAAGAGAAGAGCGATCTATAAATGTTACCATTTTAAACTAAAGAGTTCAAGAGCTGCGATAAAAATACAGCAATAAATTACTGGAATTTTACACTATTTTGACTTGCTGTCTTTGCAATGATTTATTATTTTGATGCATACCTAACACTTTCTCCTTACACTATAATCTGACTAAATGGAGATTCAGTCAGATAGACTTTGCATTTAACAACCTCCTTTCGCAGTCTCATCGCCTATATCCAGTAGTTTTGCACTGTATTTAAATTTACTTTGCAGATCAACTGGAATCAAAGTTGGACCTAGGGTACTAGGCAAGCTCACAGACCTGGTCAAATGCTAGCAGGCTTTTAGGGAGCTTCAGCACTACCTGAAGTTCCTGATAGCTCTCTAGTTCCTGAAGGATGAAGGATGTTCCTGAAGGATGAAGGAGTTCCTGAAGGATGTACCCATATGTCCTCCTAGGAGGGTGCGCAACAGTGCGATCTTAGATCGCCATGCCCGGTCAGACATGGCAGACCACCGATTGCGGTACCGGGCTTATGTGAGCAGCCCTGGAACCATGTGACCAATCAGTTTACAGCAGTAAACAAGACTGCCATTCATGATGTCTTGCTTACTACTGTGTAATCTCTGTGATTTGGTCACTGCAATCACATGGTACCAGGACCAATCACAGTGGCCCTGTACCATGTGATGGCTGTGACCAATCACCGTAGTAAACAAAGATTTCATGAAAGAAACCTTTGAACAGTGTTGCCGATTTGCTTATCCAGTGAAGCACCCTCCTAGGTGTATATAGTTTTTGGTTCTCTGCTTAGAAGGGAGACAGCTAGGTAAATCTAAGAGCTGTTATTCATAGGTCCTGCCTAGTGTGCTCTGATGCTGCTCACCCTGGATGTTTCACACTGATCCAATAGTAGTGCAGTTTATTTGGACAGTGGGAAGAAAGCATGCAGATGAGAGCAGGGGATATCTGTACAGCCCTGGACAGCCCAATAGTCTCTGGAGGGGTCCCGGTGCATGCTGGGTCACTGTACTTATATCTGAGGTGTACATGTGGCTCCTGGTTTTTGGCTGGAGAGCTGAGTCCAGGTGGGGAGGGGGCTTCTGCCTCTCCCCAGCGTAGGCTGCCATGCGGCCTCAGGTGGTCGACCTGAGGACCATAGTCAGATGCTGAATGTCAGCAGGCTGGGTGTAAGCTAAAGGGGACACTGGCTAGTGTCCTGAAGATACAGAGTTCATTGAGTCTGCTGCTAACACAAGCAAAGGACTTATTCTTACATGCAAGTGCTGTATGGTTCAGCAGAAGATTTGCTCTTCAGTTCCACTGAAGTGAGGCCAAGTTGGAGTTGTCCTCACCTGTACATAGTTGAATTTGGAGTATCCCGCTAATCCTTCTCCTATCCAAGTTCTCCAACTAAATCAACAAAACAAATACCCTAGACTGGTCATTGAACATAACGAGGGAAAGTGTGTGTGTACCTGGCAGTGTGTGAAAATACCTGGTATATGACAACAGGATAATCAGAGGGAGACCCGAGATAGGAACTGCTGAGTATATAGATCTAAGGGGGCAGTGCTACAACAGTGATCATTACTTTAATAAGCAATCAGTATGTAGAAAAAAAAATCCCTGATCACCCACACCCCTCTAGTAGTGCAGTGTCACTATAGTGCACTGCTATGGTGACAATGTGTAAGAAAAAAATTCATTGTGAATTGATCATGCACAATGATCACTGTGTGTCAGTGCTGCCAAGCCATTATCTCTAATTACCACCACACCAGTACAATGTCACCAGACCAGTGCTGCCAGTCCCTAATCACTGTCGCACCAGTCATATTGTCCCTGATCACCGCCACACCTGTGCATTGTTGCGACTGCCTGTACTTATGCTGGCCTGTTTATTGTCCACATTGCTGCCTGGACCAATCCTTTGCCTTTTTGCTGCTTATGTCTCTGCCTGCAGCCTGAACTGACCCATCTGCACATCCTGCTGACTACGTTCTTGTAAAACAATAGGCCAGTAAATATGGCATTCCTGGGGGCAGTCATGTACCACTAGGCTAGGGCTTGCTTGGCTTATAGGAACTGGGACTGCTATAGGTGACGCTACACTACAATATATATATTTTTTTTTTTTTTAATCAGCAATTTTTATTGAATATTTATAAAGAAAATGACATTACAAGATGGAAACTGAACAATACTATGGCCAACGTCCCTTTTGGGATATGGTACACAAAGTCCATCATATAACCTTGTAACAAAGAGGCCATTTTTATACACATATATATATATATATATATATATATATATATATATATATATATATATATATATATATATATATATCTCCAAAAACCATAGGGAGAGAAAACAAGAAATTAGAAAAAAAAGGACGGATAAAATTCTCATGGGTACCAGGAGTATCTGTATGGCATTACGAGTCTGTTGTATCTTGTGTATTCATATGCTCACAAAACCCTAAGCGCACCAAGATTCCTATTTTCTGTAAAATACTGGCATAGTGTCCATAATAGTATGGTGAACTATTTCCATAAGCTGGATGGTATCCATTTGTTTTAGAACTTGAACCTATGGTGCGGGGTGCGCCAGTGTAGTACTATCGCCCAGTGAACATTGCTAAATAGAGTGTGGGCTAATTTTTGATTTGGGGGAGGGACCTCCCACTATTCCCTGACCACTCGTATAGAGGTGATCATTACAGTACACGTTTTGACGCAATTGGTTGATTTGTGCGTTACATAATATACAATGTCCAGAACATAATCAGTCCAGACAGTGAAAAATCTCACAGTAGCAGAATGTATTTTTTGGTGGTATTCAAAGTATGTCTATGCTGTGTTTGATGAATATTAAATTGCCAGCTTTGTAGGAAGGAAAAAAAAAAACTTTTGTGGCAATAACAGAACGTCTTCAAAAGACTAACCATGCCTCCAACAAATACCTTGAGGTGTTTACTCTCCAAAATGTGGTCATTTTATGGTTGTTTCTACTGTCCTGGTGCTCCAGGGCCTCCAAAAATGTGATGGGTAGCCAGGAAATTAGATGCATAATTTAGGTGTATTTATTCTATTTAAAGGCCAAAAGGTGCAGCATGTTTTTTTGGGTATAATTCCAGGTTTGCCTATGATGTGTGTTGGAAATATCCTATTGACAATTTTGTGGAAAAAAAAAAAAAACTTGTTGCGAAAAATGACATTTTTAAAAGACTCAATTTGCCATTCAGAAAATACCTTGGAGTGTTTTCTTTCCAAAATTCGAGTTATTTTGTGGATGTTTCCACTGTCCTGGTGCTCTATGGCCTCCAAAAATGTGTTCGGTAGTCAGGGAATTAGATGCGTAATTTAGGTGTAGTTAATTCTCAACCGCTACCATAACGGGCAAATTCTGGCATTCTTCTCCTACATGTACCTTTTTTTTTTTTTTGCTAGAAATTATTCAGAACCCCCAAACATTTTTATTTTGTAGCAGAGACCCTGAGGAATAAAATGGTGGTCATTGCAATTTTTCTATGTCACACGGTATTTGCACAGCAATTTTTTTAAGAAAAGAAAAAAACACTTTCATGAATTAAATAAAAAAAAAAAGTTAGCCCAATTTTTATATACTTAAAAATCTCCATAGGCAACACTTAACATTTTTTTTTTTTTTACAGGTTACATAGGAGGTCTTGTGCTAGAATTATTGCTCTAGCCTTTGCAGAGATAAGTCACGTGTGGTTTGAACATCGTTTACATATGCGGACGTGACCTACGTATGCGTTTGCTTCTGCGTGCAAGCATGAGGGGACGGGCGCTTTCATTTTATTTATTTTTTTATTCCTATTACAAGGAATGTAAACATTCCTTGTAATAGGAATAGGGCATGACCGGTCCTCTTTATGGAGAGATGTGGGGTCTATGAGTAAGACCCCACATCTCTCCTCTATACTGGAAAACCAGGGATCAAAAAAAAAAAAAAGCAATCTCAGGTTTTCCAGCTGAACACATGGCAGTGTTTACAACTGCCGGGTCAGACGTGACGTCATAACGTCAGCCTGGCCTCCAGGAGTCATAGAGATGCCCGGGGACCATCTGGACCTCGGTCAGTATAGTAAATGCCGCCAACAGATTCCTTCTCCGGCTCGCTGATCGCGCAGATGAGCTAGTAGAAGCACTGAAGAGCGGCGGGGGAATGTCCTCTACAGCCTGTAAAATCAATCAAGTGGCTGAACTGACCCTATGATTGTTTTTACATTGCAGGGAATCGCTGGCAGAAAAAAAAGGTTTATATGAATGATGCCTGTAGCTGCAGACATCAAGATATCTCCAGCTGAAAGCTCAGGACGTCATATGAGGTTCAGCGGTATGGAAGTGGTTAAAGGCCAAAAGGTACTCTTTGGATTTTGGGCCCCTCTGTGCATCTAGGCTGTGAAAAAGGTTCACAAATGGTATCCCCATACATGGGAGGCATAGCAAAATGTGTTTTGGGGTGTAATTCTAAGTATGCCTATACTGTGTGTGGGAAATAACTTGTTAAAATGGCAACTTCACATTGTCATTCAAAGTGTACCAGTGCTGAAATCTGAAAATTGGCCTGGCCAATAATTGATTATATAGTGATTGTAAAGGGAAAAAAAACCCTCTCCCCATGGGGGGCACTTCTGCGTGCTTGGTCCCAAGCCCCGCTGCTGCCTCTATTGACGCAGACAGCAGGACTCGGTCCTGCCACCTGCTCCCTCATCACTGGCTTTCGAGACCGCAGCGGGAGCCAATCAGTAATCACAGTAATCGCTGTAACCGCAAAGTGTAAACCCCCCCCCCCCCCCAAATCACTATGGTGACATTGAACTATTCAAATAAAGTATGTATAGAAAGAAAATGTTTAAATTTTTCGTTCATATTTTTTTTTTTTTTTTTTAAGCATGTTACACCCTTATTTAGGTGTTCATGTAACATTTTCCAGCAGCTGCAGCCTCTTACGCCAGGTTTCCACTGAGTGGTACGGTACGGTTCAGTATGGTACACTTTGCGTTTCCACTGCCAATAGTAACCTTTCATGATAGGCGTGGTGTAACAGGAAAGCTGTGATAGACGATTCTCTGTCAACCAATCAAAGTTCTGCAGAGTGTAGTTCCACCCTGTTGGTACGGTACTAATGTGCTTGGTACCCCAACGAAAGGGTCCCAAAAAAGTGGTACGGTTTGGAATTAGAGTACCATTCACAATAGAAACGGCATAAATAGCGTACCGTACCGAACCGTACAAGAAAGCTCAGTGGAAACGAGCCATTAGAGTCGGTTCACACTGGGGCGACTCAGTCTCCCCGACTTTGAGCCGCCCCATGCAGCACGACTTCATCGCGGTTTGCAAACGACTTCTATAATAGAAGTCAATGCAAGCCGCTCCGATGTCGCCCCGAAGTAGTGCAGGAACCTTTTTCTAAGTCGGAACGACTTGAGTCGCTCTGATTAGAATGGTTCCATTGCACAGAATGGAGCACAACTTGTCAGGTGACCAAGTCGCGGCGGTGTGAACCGGGTCTTAATGTGACAGCGAGCATAGGATCTTCTCCCTGTGCCCGCTGTCACTATTTGAAAATAATGCAGCCATGCAGGAGTCCGCCCTGTGAATACATGAGCTATAACTATCATCGGCCTGCGAGGTTGCTGATGAGTGGCCTCGTAATTCATTCACAAATCCTGCAGCTGGTAAACAGTGCCTATGGAAGTATAGGCTGAAAGCTGCAGGGTTTGTCTGCAGGGATTTCCTGCAAAAATATGTGCATTTATTATTTTTTTCCCCAAAAGGTGAAATTATTCATTATTAATTTTTTATTTATTTTAATATACCGTCATGGGGATAGTATCTATGATCACTGCCACACAAGTCATATGATGACACTGTACTGCAGTGCTGACATGTTAAAAAAAAATAATTTTGAAAAATGTAATTGCTTTTTCCAAAAAAATAAATCTTACAAAAATTTGCAATGCCTCTTACTAAATACCTCAGACTACGTTCCAACAAAGGCGTCATTTGGGGGGGGGTTTACTGTTCTGGTATTTTAAGGGCCTTAAGAAATTAGATAGACCACCATTACGTCAGGATTGTTTGATAAATTTTTTTTTAAGTATGTACAGTGGGTATAGAAAATAATCTCCCCCCCCTTTCAAATAATCAAGTTTTGTTGCTTTACAGCCTGAAATTAAGACAGACACAGTTTTTGTTTTATCAAGCTGCATTTATTCAGTGCAACTTATAACATCCAAGTGAAAGATATAACCCCAACATGTAAAAAAAGAAAAAATCAAAAACAGATTTACTGAGTTGGAAAAAGGATCAACCCCTTGTGTCAGTACTTTGTTGAACCACCTTCTTCAATACCGGGCACTTTTCCCCCTTCCCGTCCAGGCCAATTTATAGCTTTTAGTGCTTGTTGCAATTTGAATGACAATTGCGTGGTCATGCAACACTGTACTGAAACCAAATTTGTCATTTTTTTCCCCACAAATAGAGCTTTCTTTTGGTGGTATTTGATCACCGCAAGGTTTTTTCATTTTTGCTAAACAAATAAGCACTGAAAAGTTTGGAAAAAAAAAAAGTTTTTTTGTTCGTTATAAAATTTTGTAAATAGAAATGTTTTTTTCCTGCACTGATGAGGCCTCACTGACAGGCACTGTTGGGCGGCAATGATGGGCACTGTTGGGCGGCACTGGCAGGCTCCCTGAGCGCTGATTGCCATCCCTGGTGGCTCTAGTGGCACCCCCCCCCCCCCCCAAGGGTCTGCACTGGTAATCAATGATCTGATTACCAGTGAAGACCCCCCCCCCCCCCCCCGTCAGGAGAGCCACAGATCGGCTCTCCTCTACTCGTGCCTGTCAGGCACGAACTGAGGAAAGCCGATTAACGGTACTTCCTATTTACTATGTGACCAGCTGTGATTGGACACAGCTGGTCACATGGTAAAGAGCCTTCAGTAGGCTCTTTACAGAGATCAGAGTGACACACCGCAGCACCGATCGCCGCTCTGACGGCGTGTCAGGATAATACAACCACCTTCCCGCCGTCAATTCCCTATAGGGCGAGAGGGAAGTGGTTAATTACAGCCTTTAGTCTGTTGGGATATGTCTCTACTAACTTTGCTCATCTACAGCCGTGGCCAAAAGTTTTGAGAATGACACAAATATTAATTTTCACAAAGTCTGATGCTTTCTTTGTTTTTAGATCTTTTTGTCAAATGTTACCATGGTATACTGAAATATACTTTACAAGCGTTTTATAAGTGTCAAAGGCTTTTATTTGACAATTACATTAAGTTTATGCAAAGAGTCAATATTTACAGTGTTGACCCAACACGGGTTTACAAATGGGCGTTCTTGTCAAACCAATCTCTTAGCATTCTACGAGGAAGTGAGCTGTGAGCTAGATAGGGGCAGACCAGTGGATGTGGTGTACTTGGATTTCGCTAAGGCGTTTGATACAGTTTCCCACAAGCGCTTAATTTATAAAATAAGGTCTGCAGGTATCGACAGCAGGGTTTGCTCTTGGATACGGAACTGGCTAAAAGGCCGTGTCCAAAGGGTGGTAATAAACAGCGCATACTCAGACTGGGCTGAGGTAGTAAGCGGGGTGCCCCAGGGCTCAGTCCTGGGACCAACCTTGTTCAATTTATTCATAAACAGCATTGAGGACGGGATCAGTAGTTCGTTATCAATTTTTGCAGATGACACAAAATTGGCCAGGGCAATAACTGCACAGCATGAAGCAGATATCCTACAGAATGACCTGGACAAAATTACGGAGTGGGCAACGACATGGCAAATGAGGTTTAATGTGGAGAAGTGTAAGGTTTTGCACTTGGGGACCAAAAACATAAAAACACAATACATGTTAGGAGGGGAACCCTTGGGGGACTCAAAAATGGAGAAAGATCTGGGAGTCTTGGTTGATGATAGATTAGGCAACAGCATGCAATGCCAAGCGGCAGCTTCCAAAGCCAACAGAATATTAGCATGCATAAAGAAAGGGATGTATTCCAGAGATAAGACTATAATCCTTCCACTTTATAAAACTCTGGTCCGACCGCATCTGGAGTATTCTGTCCAGTTCTGGTCGCCAGTCCTCAGGAGGGATGTGTTGGAGCTGGAGAGAGTCCAGAGAAGGGCAACTAAACTAATTAGGGGATTGGAGGACCTTACCTATGAAGAGCGGCTGCAATCGCTCGATTTATTTTCCCTGGAGAAGAGACGTCTGAGAGGGGGACATGATAGCAATTTATAAATATCTTAATGGGGATCTCAGCTTAGAAAAAAAGCTGTTCAAGCGAAGGGATTGCACGAGGACTCGAGGGCATACAATGCGATTAGAGGAGAAGCGTTTTAACCTCAGGCAACGTGGGGGGTTCTTTACTGTTAGGGCTACAAGATTGTGGAATTGTCTACCACAAGAGGTGGTTTCTGCGGGTAGTATGGTGACTTTCAAAAGACTCTTAGACTTACATCTCAAGGATCAGGAGATAAAGGGCTATGTTAGATGATTAGTCACACACACCTACACAGGTTGAACTGGATGGACTATTGTCTTTATTCAACCTCACCTACTATGTAACTATGACCCTTCTTTTTCAAGACCTCTGCAATTCGCCCTGGGATGCTGTCCATCAACATCTGGGCCACAATCTGACTGATGGCAGACCAATCTTGCATAAACAATGCTTGGAGTTTGTCAGAATTTGTGGGGGTTTTTGTTCACCTGCCTCTTGAGGATTGACCACAAGTTCTCAATGGGATGGGGAGTTTGGTCATGGACCCAAAATATTTGATGTTTTGTTCCCCAAGCCACTTGGTTATCAGTTTTGCCTTATGGCAAGGTGCCCCATCATGCTGGAAAAAGCATTGTTCATCATCAAACTGTTCTTGGACGTTTGGGAGAAGTTGCTCTCGGAGGATGTGTTTGTACCGTTCTTTTTTCATGGCTGTGTTCTTAGGTAAAATTGTAAGTGAGCCCACTCCCCTGGCTGAGAAGCAACCCCACACATGAATGGTCCCAGGATGATTTACTGTTGGCATGGCACAGGACAGGACTGATGGTAGCTTTCACCTTTTCTTCTCCGGACAAGGTTTTTTCCTTAATGCCCCAAACAATTGGAAAGGGGATTTATCAGCAAAAATTACTTTACCCCCCAGTCCTCATCCTGCAAAAGGTACAGGGATTGGACTGCTATCAGTCTGTCCCTGATGGATGTTTTTCCCGGACAGAAGTGGCTTCTTTGCTACCCTTCTTGACCTCCAAAAGTCCTTCCCTTTTTGTGGCATGCAGATGTACTCACATCTGTTTGCTGCCATTCCTGAAAAAGCTCTGCACTGGTGGTGCCCCAATCCCGCAGCTGAATCAACTTTAGGAGACGGTCCTGGTGCTAGCTGGACTTTCTTGGGTACCATGAAGCCTTCTTCACGAAAGCAGTGGAAATGTTTTCTATGGGATTAAGTTCATTTTCATGGCAAAGAGGGACTTTGCAATTCATCTGATCACTCTTCATAACATTCTGGAGTATATGCCAATTGCCATCATAAACATGTCATTCTCAAAAATTTTGACCACAGCTGTAGGCTGTAGACTTTGCAATATTTGCCCACTCTTCTTTGCAGAATTGCTCGAGTTCAGTTAAATTTGATAGTGAACATTTGTGGACTGCAGTCTTAAACCCCATTGAAAATCTCTGGAACGACTTCAATGATCAAATCTGGGCTCTAAGCCACGCAGGAGCATTCACCTTTTTCTCCTCCAACCACTGTGTGGTCATTTTTGATGTGTGCTTTGGGTGATTGTCATGTTGGAAGGTAAACCTTCTTTCCATTGACAACTTTCTGTGAGAGGGCAGCAGATTAATCTCAAGAATTTGACAGTATTTTGTCCTATCCAGTTTTCCTTCTATCATGACAAGTGCTCCAGTCCCTGCTGCAGAGAAGCTTCCCTATAACAGGATATTACCACCTCCATGCTTTACTGTAGGAATGGTGTTATTTGGATGGTGAGCTGTACTGGATTTCTGCCAGACATATAGTTTGGTATTGGGGCCAAATAATAACATTTTAGTGTGATCTGATAACACCTTTTTCCATGTCCCCTCATGATCCTCAAGGTGCATTTTGTCAAAGCTCAGTCATGACTGCATGTGGCCTTTCCTGAGAAGTGGCTTTCTTTTTGCAACCCTCCCATACAAACCACATTTGTGATATTGTCACATGCACACATTGACCACTCTGTCATAAATTCCAGCATTTGCTTCAGAGTTGCTGTAGAACTCTTGGTAATCTCTCTGACCTTTTTCCTCCTGGCTTTCATCACATTTGGTGCGACGTCCTGATCCAGCTCTATGTTGTACCAAATACACTTCTTAACCACTTTACCGCTGCTCACTGAGCCTCTACTGCGGCAAAGTAGCTTGATAACGTCTGAAGACGTAGACCTACGTCACCAGACATTCCCCTCTCTCGGCGGCGCTCGCTCCCACTGTATTCAGTCTCAGCGGGAGTCGGGCCAGGGGAGGAGTGGTGGTGATCACCGCCGCTCTTCCCCGATCGTCGGGGAATCGAGTGTGGAGATCCACCCGCTTGTGTAAACAAAGCGGGCGGATCTCCTAAGTGACAGGCAGGGTCATATTGCAGGGTTCAGCACAGCTGAACCTGCGATCTGTCCCTGTGTCACTGTCACCTCCCCCCACACACGTTAGTAAGCACCAGGCATACATTAACCCCTCCCTCTCCAATAAAAATTAACCCCTTCCCTGCCAGTGTCATTTTTACAGTAACAGTGCATCTGATCTGTATAGCACTGATTACTGTAGTAATGTCACTGGTACCCCCAAAAGTGTCAAAAATGTCAGTCAAGGGTCCGATCTGTCCGCCGCAATGTCGCAGTCCCGCAAAAAAAAAAATCGCAGATCGCCGCCATTACTCGTTAAAAAAAACACCAAAAATGACAGAAATCTTTCCCTTAGGGAGTAAACGCAATAATTTTTGCGCAAACCAATCAAAATACGCTTATTGTGATTTTTTTTTACCAAAAATATGTAGCAGAAAACAAATTGGCCTAAAATGATAAAAAAAATTAGATTTTTACATTTTTTTGGGGGGGAATTTCATATAAAAAAAATGTGAAAAATATTAATATTTTTTCAAAATTGTCGCTTTTTTTGTTTATAGCGCAAAAAGTAAAAATCGCACAGGTGATCAAATACCACCAAAAGAAAGCTCTGTTTGTGGGAAAAAAAAGGACGTAAATGTCGTTTGGGTACGGCTTGCATGACCGTGCAAATTGTCAGTTAAATTTGCCCAGTGCCGAATCGCAAAAAGTGGCCCAGATGGAAGACAGCAAAATCCTCCGGTGGTAAAGTGGTTAAAGTGTTACTGAACCCAGGACCCGGCGTTCACTAAATCTGATCTCCTGCAGTACACAGAACATGGAAATGCATTTATTTTAGTAAATATAAACTGCTAAATACCTTTTCTCATCAGCAGTCTTGTAACTTCTATCAGTTCCTGGTACCGCTTGTAGGAGAAGTTTGCATACTGCACAGAGTTGTCCTATCTGAATCCAAGACCCCTGATCCTCTGTCTGGACAGTACTGATTGGCCCGGTACTAATCACATGCACTCTCCCAAGAAAAAAAAAAAAAACTCTCTAACAGTACACAACAAACTGAGCATGTGCAGCCTGTCTCCTAATGCTCTGTCTTATCCGGACAGGTTCTAGAGTCAGTGGTAGAAGAGTAGGATCTGTGCATACAGGATCAAACAGCCTTTTTACACAATGCAGAGGATTAACCCCTTAGGTTCCACAGTGAGTATAACAAGCACATACAGACTAGTTTACTGTTGTGGATTTAGGATCACTTTAATAATAGACTTTACGGTGCTTCTAGGCATTGATAAAGCCTTTACAATTGTTTTGTATCCATCTCCGAAATTGTGCCTGTGCACAACTTTATCCCAGAGATCTTTTGACAGTGCTTTGCACTAGCGCTGACTGGAATGCTCCAGGAAAGCTCTTTTCATGCTGAGCTAATCAAAATTATCATAGTTGAAAGTCAAATTGGTTTGTGTGCCATTGTGCAGGTGATTAGCTACACCTGAGTGTGTTTACAAGTAATTGTTTTAAGGAGGGGGTGATCTTTTCCAACTCAGGAATTCTGTTTTTGGATTTTATTTTATATGCTGGTGTGATATCTTTGTAAATACAGCTGGATCAGGCAAAAACTGTGTGTCTTCATTTCAGGCTACAAAGCAACATAATGTGATTATTTTAAGGGGGGGGGGGGATTCTTTTCTATACCCACTGTATATACCATGGGTTGTAGATGCTATAAAACTTTCACACAAACCCATTAATATGCACTTATTGAGATATCTTTTTTTTTTTCACAAAAGTCACATCGCAGAATGCATTTTTATTGTTGCCTAAATTTATTAAGACATTAGCTTTTATTGGATATGTTTTATACCAGAAAGTAGAATATAGAGACTTTTTTTTTAATGTTCTTTCATTTTTTTGTTTATAGAACAAAAAATAAAAAACCAAGTGGTGATCAAATACTACCAAAAGAAAGCTGTGTGGAAAAAATGGTATCATTTGCATATAGTTTTGCACAACAGCGCAAATGCCAGGTAAAGTAGCACAGGGCTGAATAGGAAAAAAAATGGTCTGGTCATGAAGGGGGTAAAAACTTCCAGAGGTCATGTGATTAAACTTCTCAAAAGGAAGCCAAAGATGGCTTTAAAAGCTTCAACAAACCCGCATAAAGCTTGTGAAAACTTTGCAAAAACTTGCTCTTATACCAGCTGAAGCCTGTGTGAACAAGGCCTTCAAAATAAGTGAAAAAAAGATCAGATCTATTAGCAGGATCAACTGGGGATAAAACTACATTACAAAAAGTGTGGTACTGCTAGTGACATCCTGAATTAAGGGAAAACAAAATAGCATAGGGCGATGCTGGTATCAAATTCCACTTTATTTGAATAAAAACAGTATCCACTTACATAATAGATAAGGAACGTCCAGCTTGGTAATGAACATCAGCTCATGGTAATCCCAGTGGCACCAGGGAAATAAAGTAATGGATGCACACACTGCTGGAGGCTTGTACCAGCAAGGACCAGGGCAAGGAGGGCAGAGCGCAAGCCAGAGCAGCTGCATGGACTGGCAAATGCAGCCAGCGCTTCCACAGTACTAGTCGGCAAACCCGCCTGTGATAAGAGGGGACACAGGGGGAACAGATATGTTTCTGGGCAAGTTTGCCCCTTTATCAAGTCTGGAGAACTTTGGAGAAGAAAATATAAAAAGCATTTGGCAGGAGCCAGGGATAACAGCCACCAAAAGAAAATGGGAAAAAATATTATTGAACTAAAAAAACAAAAAACAATAGTATAATGTTAAAGCGGAGTTCCGGGCACAGATGTCATTTTTTAATGAACATACCCCCGGGAACGTCAGGGCTAGCACATTCCACAATGGCTAGCCTCTGATCTGTCCCAGTTCGCACTTACCTGCAAGAAGAAATACTTACTTATAAAATTTCTTCCACAGCATTTCCATCTCTCTTGTGGGCAGCTGAAGCCGGCGCGGTCCTCTTCTGCGTCTTCTTCTCCCAGAATGCGCCGCACCGGCCCCTTTCGTCACTTCCGGTGCGGCGCCGCATTCCTAAACAGCTTCTGGGCGTCGCCCGGAAGTGACGAGCGGGGCCGGTGCCGTCGCATTGATTCCTGGGAGCGATGACGTTTAGCTCCCAGGAATCATCGCAGCGCAGGAAGTGACGGGGTGAGCCGCGGCTCCGAGGGAGGAAGTACCCTGAGGTATTTATGATCGTCAATTACAAGGTGAGTTTTTAAAAAAAAAAAAATCTAACTATCCAATTCCTTTTCAGGTTAGGCTGAACTAGCGGACGGGCACAAAAAAAAAATATCGTTTTTGTGCCCGGAACTCCGCTTTAAAGGCCAAAAAAATAAATAAAGGGTGATTGTTAATAAAAGTATTTTATTATTATTTATATATATATATATATATATATATATATATATATACATACACACACACATAATATATATATATATATATATATATACACACACACACACACACACACACACAGTACAGTCTATATACAGTATATAATGAAAAGGAAGGTGTTATTTAAAAGAGACCAGCAGGGGGAGCAAGAGCACCAAAAGCTTCTTACACGAGAGGAATGTCAGTCAATTATAATGGCAACAAAAGTAGCAATGAGTAGAAACAGCAGAAAAAGTAAAAAGCACAAACTGGTTTACAACATAGATAATGCACTAATGATGATAATTATGGAAAATAATTATAAGTAGGTGATCAAAATGATCAGAATAAAAATGAAAATAAGAATGTAAAATAAAGAAATGACTAAGGAAAAAAAAAAAAAATTAAAAACGAATTTATAAAAATCTACAGAGAGGGAAAGAGGAGAAGTAAATACTGATACATCACCAAAATGTGAGTGGACAGATGGATGGATGGGAATTATAATTAAATAAACCAGAAAAATACACGACATGAGCTATTATAATGAACTCTCGAGTGAAAGTAAAGTTAAAAAGCAGTTGGGGACGGGGTAAAACTAACTGGAGGAAAACAGATCTACAAATGTGAAGATACATTTCTGTTCACAGTATAGTATGAAGCTCAAAGCACCCATTAGGACCATGAAGGGAAGGGGGGTGTTGTGTAAGTTTGTAAATCCAAAACATTTCCTTCTCGCAGAGCATCAGAAAATGCTCCTGCAAAGAGGAGGGCACCCGGTACGACCTCCTCAACCCATTAAGACTAGTGGTGGAACATTTATGGGTTTCCAGAAAATGCCTAGGGACTCTATGATCGTCCTTCCCTTGTTCGATGAAGTGTCTATGCTCATTTATTTTAGACCAGGGGTAGGCAACCTTTGAGAGGTGGCGATCTACCATGACCACATAGAGATAAAAGATCACAAGGGTGCTGCTGCCTTTTTTTTTTTTAGATAACTATCAAGCCCCCAAAAGGTCAGTCAGTAGCATGTAAAGCAGTGTACAGATGTCAATAGTAGGAAGGGCAGCGCACACAGGTCGGCGGTGGGTAGGACAGCGCGCACGGGTCGGCCGTGGGTAGGACAGCGCGCACAGGTCGGCCGTGGGTAGGACAGCGCGCACAGGTCGGCCGTGGGTAGGACAGCGCGCAGAAGTCGGCCGTGGGTAGGACAGCGCGCAGAGGTCGGCCGTGGGTAGGACAGCGCGCAGAGGTCGGCCGTGGGTAGGACAGCTCGCAGAGGTCGGCCGTGGGTAGGACAGCGCGCAGAGGTCGGCAGTGGGTAGGACAGCGCGCAGAGGCCGGCAGTGGGTAGGACAGCGCGCAGAGGGCGGCAGTGGGTAGGACAGCGCGCAGAGGTCGGTAGTGGGTAGATCAGTGTGCAGAGGTTGGTAGTAGGTAGGGCAGTTTTTAGAGGTCAGTAGTATATATTGCAGTGTACAGAGGTCAGTAGGGTGTAGGGCAGTGTACAGAGATTAATAGGCCAGATGACAGAGGTGAGCAGGAGAGAGACTAGCAAGGCAGAGAGCAGGGTGCCTACAGGGCGAAGAACGAGGTCAGCAAGGTAGTGTCAGGGTTCATACACATTTTCACCAATAAAATTCCATGACTTTTCCATGACTTCACGTATATATTCATGACCTAATGTTTCATGAAATGTCTATGTATACATGTTAAATAAGAAGAAAATCTATGTCACACCCAGCATATTTTTACTAAAATAAATGACAATCTTTGTAGTGTACAGTACCTCTGCAGTTTGGGTTTCGTTTCTGGATACAGCGTGACTCAAAATGGTCCCTTGTTTTACAGTGGATGAGATGGAAGCACCACTGCCGCAGCTGGAAGCCGGTGTCACTTCAGGCGCACGGGTGAAAAAGCCAGAGATCCGATTGGAAGCTGTCAAGCACGCAGCTGCAGACTGGTGCTTTGCACCTTTAGCGTGGCTAGACAGCGCTGCCTCTCCCATGTTCGAAATGTCAAACGTTTTACGACACACACTGTACATTTAGTGGACATGATACAGGGGGTGGTCAGAGGCTGCGGACATGATACAGGAGATGGTCAGAGACTGCAGACACGATACAGGAGGTGGTCAGAGGCTGCGGACATGATACAGGAGATGGTCAGAGACTGCAGACACGATACAGGAGGTGGTCAGAGGCTGCGGACATGATACAGGAGGTGGTCAGAGGCTGCGGACAGGATACAGGAGGTGGTCAGAGGCTGCGGACATGATACAGGAGGTGGTCAGAGGCTGCAGACCAGTGGCGGCTGGTGCTCAAAATTTTTGGGGGGGGCACAAAAAGAAAAATGTAACAGGTATTGCTTCGCGCCAAAAAACGCAGTAAAAAATTGCGTGACTTTGAAGTCATGGTACAGGCATGGCACAGGTGATGGTATAGGCATGGCATAGGTGATGGTACAGGAGATGGTAGATATGGTATAGGCATGGCACAGATATGGTATAGGCATGTCACAGGTCATGGTACAGGAGATGGTATATGCCCCCTTTCAATGCAGAGACCAGCGTACATGCCCCCTTTCAATGCAGAGACCAGCGTACATGCCCCCTTTCAATGCAGAGACCAGCGTGCGTGCCCCCTTTAATGCAGAGTTCAGCGTGCTTGCCCCCTTCAATGCAATGAACATTGTGCTGTGCCCCCTTCAATGCAATGAACACTGTGCTATGCCCCCTTCAATGCAATAAACACTTTGCTGTGCCCCCTTCAATGCAATGAACACTGTGCTGTGCCCCCACAATGCAGAGTTCAGCGTGCATGCCCCCTTCAATGCAATGAACAATGTGCTGTGCCCCCTTCAATGCAATAAACACTGTGCTGTGCCCCCTTCAATGCAATAAACACTGTGCTGTGCCCCCTTCAATGCAATAAACACTGTGCTGTGCCCCCACAATGCAGAGTTCAGCGTGCGTGCCCCCTTCAATGCAACTGTGCTGTGCCCCCTTCAATGCAATAAACACTGTTGCGTGCCCCCATCAATGCAGAGCTAACCGTGCGAGCCCCTTTCAATGCAGAGCGCCACAGCATTGTCCCCAATCACTGCAGAGCGCCACAGCATTGTCCCCAATGATTGCAGAGTGCGCCACAGCATTGTACCCCAATGATTGCAGAGTGCCACAGCATTGTACCCCAATGATTGGAGAGTGCCACAGCATTGTACCCCAATGATTGCAGAGTGCCCACAGCATTGTACCCCAATGATTGCAGAGCGCCACAGCATTGTACCCCAATGATTGCAGAGTGCCACAGCATTGTACCCCAATGATTGCAGCGCGCCACAGCATTGTCCCCAATCACTGCAGAGCGCCACAGAATTGTACCCCAATGATTGCAGAGTGCCCACAGCATTGTACCCCAATGATTGCAGAGTGCCACAGCATTGTCCCCCCATGATTGCAGAGCGCCACAGCATTGTACCCCAATGATTGCAGAGTGCCCACAGCATTGTACCCCAATGATTGCAGAGCGCCACAGCATTGTACCCCAATGATTGCAGAGTGCCACAGCATTGTACCCCAATGATTGCAGCGCGCCACAGCATTGTCCCCAATCACTGCAGAGCGCCACAGCATTGTACCCCAATGATTGCAGAGTGCCCACAGCATTGTACCCCAATGATTGCAGAGTGCTAAAGCATTGTCCCCCAATGATTGCAGAGCACCACAGCATTGTCCCCCAATTATTGCAGAGTGCCCACAGCATTGTACCCCAATGATTGCAGAGTGCCACAGCATTGTACCCCAATTATTGCAGAGCGCCACAGCATTGTCCCCCAATGATTGCAGAGTGCCACAGCATTGTCCCCCAATGATTGCAGAGTGCCACAGCATTGTACCCCAATGATTGCAGAGTGCCACAGCATTGTACCCCAATGATTGCAGAGTGCCACAGCATTGTACTGCCACAGCATTGTCCCCCAATGATTTCAGAGCGCCACAGCATTGTCCCCCAATGATTGCAGAGTGCCCACAGCATTGTACCCCAATGATTGCAGAGTGCCACAGCATTGTACCCCAATTATTGCAGAGTGCCCACAGCATTGTACCCCAATTATTGCAGAGTGCCCACAGCATTGTACCCCAATGATTGCAGAGTGCCCACAGCATTGTCCCCCAATGATTGCAGAGTGCCACAGCATTGTCCCCCAATGATTGCAGAGTGCCCACAGCATTGTACCCCAATGATTGCAGAGCGCCACAGCATTGTACCCCAATGATTGCAGAGTGCCACAGCATTGTACCCCAATGATTGCAGCGCGCCACAGCATTGTACCCCAATGATTGCAGCGCGCCACAGCATTGTCCCCAATCACTGCAGAGCGCCACAGCATTGTACCCCAATGATTGCAGAGTGCCCACAGCATTGTACCCCAATGATTGCAGAGTGCCACAGCATTGTCCCCCAATGATTGCAGAGCACTACAGCATTGTCCCCCAATGATTGCAGAGCGCCACAGCATTGTCCCCCAATGATTGCAGAGCGCCACAGCATTGTCCCCCAATGATTGCAGAGCACCACAGCATTGTACCCCAATTATTGCAGAGTGCCCACAGCATTGTACCCCAATTATTGCAGAGTGCCCACAGCATTGTACCCCAATGATTGCAGAGTGCCACAGCATTGTACCCCAATTATTGCAGAGCGCCACAGCATTGTCCCCCAATGATTGCAGAGCGCCACAGCATTGTCCCCCAATGATTGCAGAGTGCCACAGCATTGTACCCCAATGATTGCAGAGTGCCCACAGCATTGTACCCCAATTATTGCAGAGTGCCCACAGCATTGTACCCCAATGATTGCAGAGTGCCACAGCATTGTACCCCAATTATTGCAGAGCGCCACAGCATTGTCCCCCAATGATTGCAGAGCGCCACAGCATTGTCCCCCCAATGATTGCAGAGTGCCACAGCATTGTACCCCAATGATTGCAGAGTGCCACAGCATTGTACCCCAATGATTGCAGAGTGCCACAGCATTGTACTGCCACAGCATTGTCCCCCAATGATTGCAGAGCGCCACAGCATTGTACCCCAATTATTGGAGAGTGCCCACAGCATTGTACCCCAATGATTGCAGAGTGCCCACAGCATTGTACCCCAATGATTGCAGAGTGCCACAGCATTGTCCCCCAATGATTGCAGAGCGCCACAGCATTGTACCCCAATGATTGCAGAGTGCCCACAGCATTGTACCCCAATGATTGCAGAGCGCCACAGCATTGTACCCCAATGATTGCAGCGCGCCACAGCATTGTCCCCAATCACTGCAGAGCGCCACAGCATTGTACCCCAATGATTGCAGAGTGCCCACAGCATTGTACCCCAATGATTGCTGAGCGCCACAGCATTGTCCCCCAATGATTGCAGAGTGCCACAGCATTGTACCCCAATGATTGCAGAGTGCCCACAGCATTGTACCCCAATGATTGCAGAGTGCCACAGCATTGTACCCCAATGATTGCAGCGCGCCACAGCATTGTCCCCAATCACTGCAGAGCGCCACAGCATTGTACCCCAATGATTGCAGAGTGCCCACAGCATTGTACCCCAATGATTGCAGAGTGCCACAGCATTGTCCCCCAATGATTGCAGAGCGCTACAGCATTGTCCCCCAATGATTGCAGAGCGCCACAGCATTGTCCCCCAATGATTGCAGAGCGCCACAGCATTGTCCCCCAATGATTGCAGAGCGCCACAGCATTGTACCCCAATTATTGCAGAGTGCCACAGCATTGTACCCCAATTATTGCAGAGCGCCACAGCATTGTCCCCCAATGATTGCAGAGCGCCACAGCATTGTCCCCCAATGATTGCAGAGTGCCACAGAATTGTACCCCAATGATTGCAGAGTGCCACAGCATTGTACTGCCACAGCATTGTCCCCCAATGATTGCAGAGCGCCACAGCATTGTCCCCCAATGATTGCAGAGTGCCCACAGCATTGTACCCCAATGATTGCAGCGCGCCACAGCATTGTCCCCAATCACTGCAGAGCGCCACAGAATTGTACCCCAATGATTGCAGAGTGCCCACAGCATTGTACCCCAATGATTGCAGAGTGCCACAGCATTGTCCCCCCATGATTGTAGAGCGCCACAGCATTGTACCCCAATGATTGCAGAGTGCCCACAGCATTGTACACCAATGATTGCAGAGCGCCACAGCATTGTACCCCAATGATTGCAGAGTGCCACAGCATTGTACCCCAATGATTGCAGCGCGCCACAGCATTGTCCCCAATCACTGCAGAGCGCCACAGCATTGTACCCCAATGATTGCAGAGTGCCCACAGCATTGTACCCCAATGATTGCAGAGTGCTAAAGCATTGTCCCCCAATGATTGCAGAGCACCACAGCATTGTCCCCCAATGATTGCAGAGCGCCACAGCATTGTACCCCAATTATTGCAGAGTGCCCACAGCATTGTACCCCAATGATTGCAGAGTGCCACAGCATTGTACCCCAATTATTGCAGAGCGCCACAGCATTGTCCCCCAATGATTGCAGAGCGCCACAGCATTGTCCCCCAATGATTGCAGAGTGCCACAGCATTGTACCCCAATGATTGCAGAGTGCCACAGCATTGTACCCCAATGATTGCAGAGTGCCACAGCATTGTACCCCAATGATTGCAGAGTGCCCACAGCATTGTACCCCAATGATTGCAGAGTGCCCACAGCATTGTACCCCAATGATTGCAGAGTGCCCACAGCATTGTCCCCCAATGATTGCAGAGTGCCACAGCATTGTCCCCCAATGATTGCAGAGCGCCACAGCATTGTACCCCAATGATTGCAGAGTGCCCACAGCATTGTACCCCAATGATTGCAGAGCGCCACAGCATTGTACCCCAATGATTGCAGAGTGCCACAGCATTGTACCCCAATGATTGCAGCGCGCCACAGCATTGTACCCCAATGATTGCAGCGCGCCACAGCATTGTCCCCAATCACTGCAGAGCGCCACAGCATTGTACCCCAATGATTGCAGAGTGCCCACAGCATTGTACCCCAATGATTGCAGAGTGCCACAGCATTGTCCCCCAATGATTGCAGAGCACTACAGCATTGTCCCCCAATGATTGCAGAGCGCCACAGCATTGTCCCCCAATGATTGCAGAGCACCACAGCATTGTACCCCAATTATTGCAGAGTGCCCACAGCATTGTACCCCAATGATTGCAGAGTGCCACAGCATTGTACCCCAATTATTGCAGAGCGCCACAGCATTGTCCCCCAATGATTGCAGAGCGCCACAGCATTGTCCCCCAATGATTGCAAAGTGCCACAGCATTGTACCCCAATGATTGCAGAGTGCCACAGCATTGTACTGCCACAGCATTGTCCCCCAATGATTGCAGAGCGCCACAGCATTGTCCCCCAATGATTGCAGAGTGCCCACAGCATTGTACCCCAATGATTGCAGAGTGCCACAGCATTGTACTGCCACAGCATTGTCCCCCAATGATTGCAAAGCGCCACAGCATTGTCCCCCAATGATTGCAGAGTGCCCACAGCATTGTACCCCAATGATTGCAGAGTGCCACAGCATTGTCCCCCAATGATTGCAGAGCGCCACAGCATTGTCCCCCAATGATTGCAGAGCGCCCACAGCATTGTACCCCAATGATTGCAGAGTGCCACAGCATTGTCCCCCAATGATTGCAGAGCGCCACAGCATTGTCCCCCAATGATTGCAGAGCGCCACAGCATTGTACCCCAATTATTGCAGAGTGCCCACAGCATTGTACCCCAATGATTGCAGAGTGCCACAGCATTGTACCCCAATGATTGCAGAGCGCCACAGCATTGTCCCCCCAATGATTGCAGAGCGCCACAGCATTGTACCCCAATGATTGCAGAGTGCCACAGCATTGTACCCCAATGATTGCAGAGTGCCACAGCATTGTACCCCAATGATTGCAGAGTGCCACAGCATTGTACTGCCACAGCATTGTCCCCCAATGATTGCAGAGCGCCACAGCATTGTCCCCCAATGATTGCAGAGTGCCCACAGCATTGTACCCCAATGATTGCAGAGTGCCCACAGCATTGTACCCCAATGATTGCGGAGTGCCCACAGCATTGTACCCCAATGATTGCAGAGTGCCACAGCATTGTCCCCCAATGATTGCAGAGCGCCACAGCATTGTACCCCAATGATTGCAGAGCGCCACAGCATTGTACCCCAATGATTGCAGAGTGCCCACAGCATTGTACCCCAATGATTGCAGCGCGCCACAGCATTGTACCCCAATGATTGCAGCGCGCCACAGCATTGTCCCCAATCACTGCAGAGCGCCACAGCATTGTACCCCAATGATTGCAGAGTGCCCACAGCATTGTACCCCAATGATTGCAGAGTGCCACAGCATTGTCCCCCAATGATTGCAGAGCGCCACAGCATTGTCCCCCAATGATTGCAGAGTGCCCACAGCATTGTACCCCAATGATTGCAGAGTGCCACAGCATTGTACCCCAATGATTGCAGAGTGCCACAGCATTGTACCCCAATTATTGCAGAGTGCCCACAGCATTGTACCCCAATGATTGCAGAGCGCCACAGCATTGTACCCCAATTATTGCAGAGTGCCCACAGCATTGTACCCCAATGATTGCAGAGCGCCACAGCATTGTACCCCAATGATTGCAGAGTGCCACAGCATTGTCCCCCAATGATTGCAGAGCGCCACAGCATTGTACCCCAATGATTGCAGAGTGCCCACAGCATTGTACCCCAATGATTGCAGAGCGCCACAGCATTGTACCCCAATGATTGCAGAGTGCCACAGCATTGTACCCCAATGATTGCAGCGCGCCACAGCATTGTCCCCAATCACTGCAGAGCGCCACAGCATTGTACCCCAATGATTGCAGAGTGCCCACAGCATTGTACCCCAATGATTGCAGAGTGCCACAGCATTGTCCCCCAATGATTGCAGAGCGCTACAGCATTGTCCCCCAATGATTGCAGAGCGCCACAGCATTGTCCCCCAATGATTGCAGAGCGCCACAGCATTGTCCCCCAATGATTGCAGAGCGCCACAGCATTGTACCCCAATTATTGCAGAGTGCCACAGCATTGTACCCCAATTATTGCAGAGCGCCACAGCATTGTCCCCCAATGATTGCAGAGCGCCACAGCATTGTCCCCCAATGATTGCAGAGTGCCACAGCATTGTACCCCAATGATTGCAGAGTGCCACAGCATTGTACCCCAATGATTGCAGAGTGCCACAGCATTGTACTGCCACAGCATTGTCCCCCAATGATTGCAGAGCGCCACAGCATTGTCCCCCAATGATTGCAGAGTGCCCACAGCATTGTACCCCAATGATTGCAGAGTGCCACAGCATTGTACCCCAATGATTGCAGAGTGCCACAGCATTGTACCCCAATTATTGCAGAGTGCCCACAGCATTGTACCCCAATGATTGCTGAGCGCCACAGCATTGTACCCCAATTATTGCAGAGTGCCAGCATTGTCCCCCAATGATTGCAGAGCGCCACAGCATTGTACCCCAATTATTGCAGAGTGCCAGCATTGTACCCCAATGATTGCAGAGCGCCACAGCATTGTACCCCAATTATTGCAGAGTGCCAGCATTGTACCCCAATGATTGCAGAGCGCCACAGCATTGTACCCCAATTATTGCAGAGTGCCAGCATTGTACCCCAATGATTGCAGAGCGCCACAGCATTGTATCCCAATTATTGCAGAGTGCCAGCATTGTACCCCAATGATTGCAGAGCGCCACAGCATTGTACCCCAATGATTGCAGAGCGCCACAGCATTGTCCCCCAATGATTGCAGAGTGCCACAGCATTGTACCCCAATGATTGCAGAGTGCCACAGCATTGTACTGCCACAGCATTGTCCCCCAATGATTGCAGAGCGCCACAGCATTGTCCCCCAATGAATGCAGAGTGCCCACAGCATTGTACCCCAATGATTGCAGAGTGCCACAGCATTGTACCCCAATGATTGCAGAGTGCCACAGCATTGTACCCCAATTATTGCAGAGTGCCCACAGCATTGTACCCCAATGATTGCAGAGTGCCCACAGCATTGTACCCCAATTATTGCAGAGTGCCCACAGCATTGTCCCCCAATCAATGCAGAGACCAGCGTGCGTGCTCCCTTCAAACTTACCTGGCGGCGGCTCGGCTCCCAGCGGCGGCTTCTTCCCTCCTCGATACTTCGTCCTCTTCTGCGGTGGGTCCTTCTCCCTCGTCTCGGCCTCTCCTCTGCGGCGGGAACCAGCGGGCGGCCTCTCCTCTTCTCTGAGCGGCGTCAGCGATGTCCTGGATGATGATTGGTCCAGGCTGGAGACTGAACCAATCACAGCCAGGATATCACGAAGGTTGGGGTGGCCAAGCGCTCTTTCCTGCGCCCAGGTTACGCCCCCAGAAGGCAGCCAATCGGCGCCTCTTCTGGGTCGTAACCCCACCCCCCCTTTAGCAACCACATAGGCCGGCGAACCGATTTTTTTTATTTTTCCAAACTTTATTGTTCGTGTTGTCTTTTTTTTTTTTCTTTTTTTTAGGGGGGGGGCGGCGCCCTGGCGCCCCCTATGCACGGGCCGCCACTGCTGCAGACATGATACAGGAGGTGGTCAGAGGCCCAAGCCACAGTCATGAGGTGCAGGCGGACTGGTATGGATGGCACAGTCAGACAGTGAGATGCACAAAATGCAGCACAGTAATCTTTTAGGCCCAAGCCACAGTCATGAGGTGCAGGCAGACTGGTATGGATGGCACAGATCTGATGGTGCACAAATGCGGCACTTACTCTAGGAGGAAGAACAGTGGTGCTCCTGCTTGCCGAAATAAAGCTGTTCAGGCAGTCATGAAGGTGCAGCTGGACAAAATGCGGCACTTACTACTCTTAGGCCGGACCTAACAGTCCCACAAACAGGCAGAAAAGAGTTCTCACAGAAAGGTGACTCAGGATTGGATGCTTACATTTTTTTACATTTATTTTTTAACATTCCCGTATAGGACTGGTACAGTAGGTGTCCTTCCGGGTCAGCAGTTTGCCCTACTGTCGGTCACTGGCCAGCAGCAGCCGAGGAGATGATCGTACACCAATCACTGGCAGCGGGGAGGGCCGGCCGCGGTTTGCCTGGACGTGACTGGCCAGCAGCAGCAAACCAATCACAGGCAGCGGAAGCGTCACTGGAGGATGGACCGGCCGCATGAACACGATGACGCGGGGTGCGGTAACGGAAACGGTTACCGCCCCCTTCCGCGTCATCATCACGTTCATGCGGCTGGCCCGTCCTCCAGTGACGCTTCCGCTGCCTGTGATTGGTTTGCTGCTGCTGGCCAGTCACGTCCAGGCAAACCGCGGCCGGCCCTCCCCGCTGCCAGTGATTGGTGCACGATCATCTCCTCGGCTGCTGTGGACCAGGAAGACAAATAGTATGTGGCACAAACATTACTGAATAAAATAATAAATTACACTAAAGTCTTTAAGCATCCGCTCCCCGCTCCTCCCCAGTTACATTTCCATGACTTTTCCAAAACCTTTGTGGAATCCTAATTTTCCATGACCTTTCCAGGCCTGGAAAGTGTCATCTCCAAATTTCATAACTTTTCCAGGTTTTCAAGGACCGTACGAATCCTGTAGTGTAAAGGGGGGGCGGGGGGTCAGGAAGGCACAGTACAGAGGGCTCAGGAGGGCCTGGTACCGCAGAGTCTAGAGGGTAGGGCATAGGGGGCTCCCAGAGGGCACGGCGCAGGGGGTCTGGAGGGTACGGCACAGGAGGGCATAATACAGGGGGACTGGAGGGCACAGCACAGAAGGGCATTGTACTGGGGGGGTCAGAAGGGCTGCTGTGGCAGAGCTACCTGTTCTGGCACTCGGATCCCTGTCAGTCCTCCTCTCTGGTCACATCACCCACTTCAGGGTGGAGGAACGGCAGTGGACAAAGGACATCCCATAGTAGGTTTTATGGATGACGTCACCGCCCAGGATCAGCAGCGGTTATCGGCTGAAACTGGCCACTGTAGAGATCAAGCAACCTTAGATTAAGAAAGTATAAACATCTTTCCTTTACAGTAGTGTTAGCATAGGAGAAAAACTGGAGGTGGGAATGGGTTTAAACTTATTTAGGTTTTGACCACATTTCCACTTTAACACCTGTAAAGTGAACAACTGAAAAATCATTAAAGGGCCCCACTTTGGGCTTGAATTGATGGTATTAGTTTTACATTAGTTTGAAATACTGCTGAGATCATTAGGAAATTCATTGATAGCAACATTTAACATGCTGTTCACCTTCATCTGACCTGCTTCAAGAGGGTTTTTATCATTTCAATAGAATTGTATGGGAATGCAAAACCCCTTAAAAGCAAATAACGTGTCAACACAGGACCTTAAGCTAGCCATAGACCGTTCAAATCTTGGCCAGTTCAGCAGGAATCGTCAGAGATTCGAACCATGTAAGGGTAGGCCGATTGTACCAAAGTTGATTGATCAACTTGGGTAAAACCAGCCTGCCGGATTTTACATGCTACTTGGCCGCTAGCAATAATCACTGTGTTCTCCTGGCGGTAACAGTTTCCCCTGCCCAGAGAACACAATAGCTCTGCAGGAGGGATTCCCATGTAAACACTTTCTGTGTTGATGGGGAAGTCAAGAAAATTTATTTTCTGCAACCTGTGGTCCAGACCAGCATCACACAGTCCATACTCCAGTGACTTAATTGTAAAGCCCATCACTGCCATTATTGGAATGGACCAGACATGACAAGCAGCATTCAAGCTGCGGCTGCCCAATGTTTTCCTGTCTGCTTCTGGTGGGACAGGGATCAAGGCGTAACACATTCCCTACAACAGACTGCTCTGGATGATAGTCTGCATCCAACAATGTGAACAAGGCTTGAGTGGAAACAGGTTTTTTTCTTACAAAATTACAAATTGGCAAATCCCCTGACACTGAGAGATGGCCTCTATTGTCCTGAAGGTGATCACAGAAATAATGACTAGCGGCACTTATTCTGTTCCCGGAATAAAGCTAGCTTTAGTGACACATGAACCATTTTATTACGTTCACAAATCTAGATTAGGTTCATACTTTTATTCTGTCATCTGGCCCCAGGTCACAATTGCAATAGCAGGCTTTTATATTTCAAATAAAATGTAATATGTTTCACAGTGTAGCCGGGAGAAGGTCAGTGACATCATACAACCATTCCATGAAATGTTTGTTTACACATCACCTTTCCCAGCTGACATTTTCCCAGGACCCTCCGCAGCCCTCATCTAGAACACACAGATCGCGTTCTTAAATGAATATCGGAAAAGGAACCCCCTAGATGGGACTTTACTGACCTATGTTGTAGCATCCAACGAAAAAAGTATGATATTAGCAGTATATAAAAAAAATCACGTAATTTTATTTGACAATAGGTTAAAAAGTACATATATCATGGATAATATGTAAAGCTTCAGAGAAACTTACAACACAGTAAGGACTGATATATAAAGATCTATATAAAAAACACTATGGCAACCATATTGGATGCACCATGACAGAAATACAAAAGAACAGTTGACGCATTTCAGAAGTTCATTCTTTACTCAGGGCTGTATATTGCTGTAATAACAGATCAATTTCACAAAGCAAGCAGAATACAATGTATGAGCAAAAAAACCTAATATCCATATACAGTGCCTTGCGAAAGTATTCGGCCCCCTTGAACTTTGCGACCTTTTGCCACATTTCAGGCTTCAAACATAAAGATATAAAACTAATTTTTTTGTGAAGAATCAACAACAAGTGGGACACAATCATGAAGTGGAATGAAATTTATTGGATATTTCAAACTTTGTTAAATAAAAAACTGAAAAATTGGGCGTGCAAAATTATTCAGCCCCTTTACTTTCAGTGCAGCAAACTCTCGCCATAAGTTCAGTAAGGATCTCTGAATGATCCAAAGTTGACCTAAATGACTAATGATGATAAATAGAATCCACCTGTGTGTAATCAAGTCTCCGTATAAATGCACCTGCACTGTGATAGTCTCAGAGGTCCGTTTAAAGCGCAGAGAGCATCATGAAGAACAAGGAACACACCAGGCAGGTCCGAGATACTGTTGTGGAGAAGTTTAAAGCCGGATTTGGATACAAAAAGATTTCCCAAGCTTTAAACATCCCAAGGAGCACTGTGCAAGCGATAATATTGAAATGGGAGTATCAGACCACGGCAAATCCATGAAGACCTGGCCATCCCTCTAAACTTTCAGCTCATACAAGGAGAAGACTGATCAGAGATGCAGCCAAGAGGCCCATGATCACTCTGGATGAACTGCAGAGATCTACAGCTGAGGTGGGAGACTCTGTCCATAGGACAACAATCAGTCGTATACTGCACAAATCTGGCCTTTATGGAAGAGTGGCAAGAAGAAAGCCATTTCTTAAAGATATCCATAAAAAGTGTTGTTTAAAGTTTGCCACAAGCCACCTGGGAGACACCAAACATGTGGAAGAAGGTGCTCTGGTCAGATGAAACCAAAATCAAACTTTTTGGCAACAATGCAAAACGTTATGTTTGGCGTAAAAGCAACACCGCTCATCACCCTGAACACACCATCCCCACTGTCAAACATGGTGGTGGCAGCATCATGCTTTGGGCCTGCTTTTCTTCAGCAGGGACAGGGAAGTTGGTTAAAATTGATGGGAAGATGGATGGAGCCAAATACAGGACCATTCTGGAAGAAAACCTGATGGAGTCTGCAAAAGACCTGAGACTGGGACAGAGATTTGTCTTCCAACAAGACAATGATCCAAAACATAAAGCAAAATCTACAATGGAATGGTTCACAAATAAACATATCCAGGTGTTAGAATGGCCAAGTCAAAGTCCAGACCTGAATCCAATCGAGAATCTGTGGAAAGAACTGAAAACTGCTGTTCACAAATGCTCTCCATCCAACCTCACTGAGCTTGAGCTGTTTTGCAAGGAGGAATGGGCAAAAATTTCAGTCTCTCGATGTGCAAAACTGATAGAGACATACCCCAAGTGACTTACAGCTGTAATCGCAGCAAAAGGTGGCGCTACAAAGTATTAACTTAAGGGGGCTGAATAATTTTGCACGCCCAATTTTTCAGTTTTTTATTGGTTAAAAAAGTTTAAAATATCCAATAAATTTCATTCCACTTCATGATTGTGTCCCACTTGTTGATTCTTCACAAAAAATTACAGTTTTATATCTTTAGGTTTGAAGCCTGAAATTTGGCAAAAGGTCGCAAAGTTCAAGGGGGCCGAATACTTCGCAAGGCACTGTATATAGTTTGTATTATTATTATTCGGTTTTATATAGCATTGCACTTACATGTTGGGAGAAGTTTACATAGAATAGCCACAAAATTGATAAAAGCAGACAGTGATATCCTTCACAATGGCCGGAGATGAGTGTGCCTCAATATTTCAATCGTGCCTCCTGTGAAGTCCAGCAAGACCCGGCGGATGGCAAAGCAAGCAGGGGAATGCTTAAGTGGCCCGAAAAAAATAAAATTCAAATGGGACAAAGAATTGACAAGCGTAGACAGTTTTGGGGAAGATGTATAAAAAAAGGGTTTGAAGATGGTCTAAAAAAGATATAAACTGCCTAAATAGTTGTTTAAGGTTTAGCGGTACCATATATGTCCAATGAATCTAGGGTCAGTTACAATACAGATTAAAGGCTATTAGCTAAGACTAAGGGAGTCTTATTGATCAATTATTTTTAAGCACATAAATTAGAGCCTAAGGAGTCTCATCATTTTTATCATTACAAGCCAAAGATCATGGACATTGCCCAGTGAGTACATGGACCATTACCTATAATGATAAAGCACTGACATGTTAAATAGTATTGTATTGCACGTTACATAGTTAGTGAGGTTGAAAAAAGACATCCGTCCATCCAGTTCAACGTTAGGTGCAGGCAGCACAACAGGCGGTCCATATAATGGTGCGAGCAGCACCACACACAAACAATTCATATAAAGATACAAATAGCACAATAGTCAGTCCATGTGATGGCCTCAACATGTCAGTGCATAGACCCTCATATTCAATGGTACAGTGTTCACGTAGTGGACAAGAGATTAGCATAGGTATTGTATGCCCATAAAAAGAGGAAGGTAATGGTGACCTAGAGCCGCATTACCATAGAGTGAGTAAGCCCCCAAAAGATTACCGGTTAGCCATTTCTTAAAAGGAAGGGGATTTATTTACCTGGTCCATGATTAGTAGGAAGAAGCGTCCCGCCTATATATGTAGGCGCCACACTAATGCTCTCCTGGATCTGGAAGGCGGATAGGGGGATGCAGCTAAGTGTCCCCCTTATATGTACCCCCTACCCGCAGGAAAAGCCATGGGAGGAAAGTACTTCCGCCTTAGCCGGGCCTGCGTGTGTTCCCGCTGCGTCAGGCGCCCACCGACGCGCAGGGGGGGCGGGAATATCGTCCGGAAAGCTGAACCCCGGGTTGCTAAACAACACAATGGGGAGGAGCGTGCCAACCAAAGAAAAAGAGAACTGCCCAGGTAACCTTGTTGCAATTAGTACAAGTGGCCTATGCGCGCGGGTGGAAATTCACAAAGTAAAAGGACATTAACAAACAAAATTGATTAATGTAATCATTGAGGAAAACTCCAGCCCAAAGGAATACCACTGAAGGTTACAATATACAATTTTGCACAATATTAGAGATACAAAGTAAAGGGACAAACCTATATACAGCATATACAGAAACTATCAAACCATCACAATAGACACAAAATTGCTCCTCAAAATCAAATGAATGAAGTAAATATATTGCAATAAAAATCAGGCAAATATATTATGGATTTAAAAAAATATTAGCACATTTAAAGGGAGAATAAAGGCAGACAAAGTAAAAAACAAAATGCAGAAAAAGAGGTGTATTCATTGAATGTATTGTGTTTGTGTTCATAAGTCTTTGATAACTACTGTCAGATTTATTTTTCCCAGCTGCCCGAGACAAAACCCTCCAAAAAAGGTTAAAAATGGATTTTTGTAAGATCTTACCGTAAAATCCTTTTCTCTTAAGCTCATTGACAGACGTAGTCTTCTTGATTCTCAAGAGCTGGGTTATGTTGTCTCCGCAGGAGTAGGACTAGGCAGAAAGACAAAATGTTCTGGCTCCACCTTAGGGGCAGTCCCTGAGGGTATATCCTCCCTCTCTCTGCTACAGGGAATCAGTTCTGTTTTAAAGCAGAACAGAGAATTTAACCCAACCCAACTCAATGATAGAGGGGCGGGTACTACGTCTGTCAATGAGCTTAAGAGAAAAGGATTTTACGGTAAGATCTTACAAAAATCCATTTTTCTCTATCGCTCATTGACAGACGTAGTCTTCTTGATTCTCAAGAGCTGGGACATCCAGAAGCAGTGCCACAAATGAGGGGTGGGATTGACAAAATCAAATCCAATCTAGAAGGCCCAACCGGTGCCAAACTAGAAGTTTTAAAGGCTCATTATAAACAAAGAATGAGACTAAAGAAAAATTTTCCAACGGAAAAAACCCTCGAGGTAGACCACTGGTCTCCTCAAATTGCGGCCTGCAAAACCTTGCGGCCAAACGAGGCATCAGACGATGCCATTACATCAACTTTATAATGTTTAGTAAAGGTATGCACCGAAGACCAGGTAGCCGCCTTGCACACCTGGACCACTGACGCCTGATGGCGAAAGGCCCATGACGCACTAAGTGCCCGAGTGGAGTGCGCCTTAACAGGGAACGGGGGCTCCCGACCCTTAATAGAATAAGCCTGTACTACCGTCTGTCTGATCCATCTGAAAATGGTCGCGGCAGATGCAGGCAACCCCTTTTTGGGTCCATCTGGGATCACAAAAAGTGAATCCGTCTTGCGAAACGAGTCTGTCGTTTTCAAGTATACCCTGATCGCCCGGACCACATCCAAGGAGTGTAAAGCAAACTCCCGAGGATGACTGGGCTTAGGACACAGGGAAGGTAATACAATTTCTTCATTCAGATGAAATTCTGAAACCACTTTTGGTAGGAAGGATGGATTCGGACGAAGAACCACCTTATCTCTATGAACCACCAGATATGGTGAATGACAAGATAATGCGGCCAGTTCTGACACCCTGCGTGCAGAAGTAATAGCCACCAAGAAGGCCACCTTCTGGGACAACGTAGGTAGAGGAATCTCCCTAATATCTTCAAAGGGAGGTTTCTGAAGAACCGACAACACTAAATTAAGATCCTAGGGGGGTAACGGCGCCTGCACTGGCGGAGCCAGATGTCGCACCCCCTGGATGAAATTCCGCACCAAGGAATGAGTAGCCAAAGGCTTCTGAAAGAAGATAGCTAACGCTGAGACCTGACCCTTGATAGTACTCAAGGCCAGTTTCTGCTCAACCCCTTGTTGCAGAAAAGCTAATATTCGACTAATCGAATAAGACCGAGGACAGAACCCCAACGGTTCACACCATGCAATGTAGGACTTCCATGTGCGATGATAAATCTTTCTGGAAGTCGCTTTCCTTGCTTCAACTAGAGTAGGAATAACTGAAGCTGACAAACCTTTGTCCTTCAGCACCTGGGTCTCAATAGCCAGGCCGTTAAAGCCAGCGATCGTAAAGCAGGATGGAAGATCGGTCCCTGAGACAGTAGATCCTCCCTGAGAGGAAGTCTCCACGGGACATCCGCCACCAGTCTGACCACGTCGGCGTACCAAGCTCGACGAGGCCAGTCCGGAGCTACCAGAATTACTGGAATTCCTTCCTCCTCTATCCTGCGAAGAAGTCTTGGCAGTAACGCGAGAGGAGGAAAGGCATATATTAGCTGGTATTGCCCCCACGGGGCGATCAGTGCGTCTGCGGTTTCTGCTAGAGGATCGCGGGAGCGAGCCACGAATCTCTGAACTTTCCTGTTGAATCGTGATGCCAACAGATCCACATCCGGGGTGCCCCACCGTAGGCACAACTGGTGGAAAACGTCTGGATGGAGGGACCATTCCCCCTGATCCAGAGTCTGACGGCTGAGATAATCTGCCTGCCAATTCTCCACCCCCGGAATGAACACCGCAGAGATTGCTGGAACAAATCGTTCCGCCCAGCGAAGAATGCAAGCCACTTCTTTGGCCGCTCGGACACTCTTGGTGCCCCCCTGGTGATTGACATAAGCCACGGCCGTGGCATTGTCCGACTGGATCCGAACCGGGCTGCCCTGGAGCTGCTCGGTCCAGTGAATCAGACAAAGTCTGATCGCTCTCAGTTCCAATACATTTATCGGTAACCTGGATACTTCCGGGGACCAAAGTCCCTGGACAGATAACTGACCGAGAATTCCTCCCCATCCGGATAGACTGGCATCCGTGGTCACTATCGTCCAATATATTGGCAGAAATGACTTTCCCTGGCTGAGCATTGGAGACCGAAGCCACCAGACCAGAGACTCTCTGGTCTGTTTGCTCAATCGGATCTGATTGTCCAGGGATTCCGGATTCCGATTCCATCTGAGAAGAAGCTCTTGCTGAAGAAATCGGGTATGGGACTGGGCAAATGGGACTGCTTCGAACTAAGCCACCATCAACCCCAGAACCCTCATGCAAGTCCGAAGGGAAGACCAGCTGTTGGACAGTAACAACTGGACTGCTGATTGAATCTTTCGGAGTTTCCCTACCGGAAGAAAAACTCTTGTCTTGACTGTGTCTAAAATTAGACCCAGATATTCGAGCCTCTGGGTGGGAACCAGAAATGACTTTTGCTGGTTCACCAGCCACCCGAATTCCTGTAAAGAAATCATAGTAATTTCTATGTTTTGTAGCAAGGTCTGAGGAGACTCTGCATGAAGCAGAAGATCGTCTAGGTAACCAAGGATCGATATGCCTCTTTGGCGCAGAAGTGCCAACATTGGGGCCAACACCTTTGTGAAGACCCGCGGAGCCGTGGCGAGACCGAAAGGTAACGCCACAAACTGATAGTGGTTCTCTTCTACGGAAAAGCGTAGAAACCGCTGATGTCCTGCGAAAATGGGAATGTGAAGATAGGCGTCCTTGATGTCTATGGACGCTAGGACTTTCCCAGGATGCAGGAAGGCTGCTACTGTGCGAATGGATTCCATTCTGAATCTTCTTATGTTGACAAAAGAATTGAGTGCTCTTAAGTCCAGAATTGGACGCACTTTGCCCTCTTTCCTGGGTATTGTAAATAGGTTTGAATAAAACCCTTGAAACCGTTCTGTCCAAGGAACGTGGACTACCACTCCTTGTTGTAGTAAATCTGTGACTGCTCTCCGCAGATCTTCTAAACGATCTGAGGATAGTCGGATATTGGAAGGGAAGAATGGCGCCGGTGGGAGAGATCGAAACTCGATCTTGTACCCTGACCTTATGACTTCGCAAACCCATTTGTCCGGGATTCTGGAAAGCCATGGATCCGGGAACCGGCGAAGACGTCCCCCCACCCCAGTTATGGGTGGGGGCGCACCTTCAGGCTTTGGATGGTTTATCTTCAGGTCTGGAGGGGGCGGGCTTTTGCTTGCCCGACCAACGACCCCTGACGCCTCCTGCAGGAGCTTTGGAGGACTTAGTTTTTTCACCCGCGGGACGAAAAAACCTCTTGTGAGCAGAAAAAGAAGGCCCTCGTCTTTGAAGAGTTCCTCTACCTTTAAAATTTTGCGGTAAAAAGGTGCTCTTTCCACCCGTGAGATCTTTAATGATCTCATCTAAGTTGGCTCCAAATAGACGCTCTCCTGAAAAGGGGATATTAGCCAATGCTTTTTTGGAACCTTGGTCGGCTAACCAACCTTTTAGCCACAGTGTACGCCTGAGAACCACTGCTGAGACTGATGCTCGCGCCAATAATGGAGTGGCGTCTAACGCCGCATCACACACAAACTGTAACCCCTGTATCATTTGTTCCAACAAATCTGATACCGCCTGAGGGACCTCTTCTAAGTCCCGGCGTAACCACTTGGTCCATTCAGTTACAGCCTGCGAAACCAGACCAATAGCTATTATAGGTCTGAAAGCTGATCCAATCAAGGAAAACATGGTGCGAGACATAGCTTGCTGTATTACAAGGGTCGACTTGTAAGTATCAGATATATACTGACCATATATGGAGGGGCCCATAATACATACTGCCTCATAACGAGGAAAAAAGGGAACGTTTACTCACCATACCGAACCGACAGGCACCCTCTCTTCACAATACCCTCTCCACCGGGGTGGGGGTTTGTGGACCACTCCGGACGCCTTGACTCTCTGGTTCCTGGCGTCCAAGCGAGACTTTTAACTCGCAAGGTCAGTCCCTCCACTGGGACTCCGTCGCGGCCGACCCAGCGCGGAGCTCTGGTCTGCACGCGCTCGTAGGCAGAAACCGGGGTGACCACTGGATCTCAACATCCAGCCCGTCGCCCGGCCCCGCATACTTACTTGAATGTGTCGCGGCCGACCAAGCGCAATGCCATGGTCTGCGCGCGCTCGTAGGCCGGCTGGGGTGACCACAAGTGTCGCCCAGTCCGGCATTTTTGCTTGAAGATCTCACAGGAAAAAACACTGGAGAAAACTACCTAAAAAATGTCTTTTTCTTAAAGAAAAAAAGTCTTGCCAGTACCAAAAGATCCCAGCAAGGAACTTAGGTCCTTACTCCTGACTAGACAGAAAAAAACTGATTCCCTGTAGCAGAGAGAGGGAGGATATACCCTCAGGGACTGCCCCTAAGGTGGAGCCAGAACGTTTTGTCTTTCTGCCTAGTCCTACTCCTGCGGAGACAACATAACCCAGCTCTTGAGAATCAAGAAGACTACGTCTGTCAATGAGCGATAGAGAAAAGTTTGTTGCTTCGCTCATGCCTGGAGGAGAGGTGGCTGCCAATTGGTAGATCCAATGTAGTTGACATTGGAGCAATTTTGTGTTCCAAGGGGGTGAAGTCGATCCAGGATAAGAAACGGAATCTGGAGGAATCTACCATTGTGGACAGCTGTGACATGGCGACCCCAAGGAAAATCTGGATTACATGTTCGCATGCTAAGTATATGACGATATGCTTGTTTGCAGAATTCCTGGATGGTTTTCCTACATAAAAGCAGCTGCACACACAGGTCAGAAGATAGACCACACTGGCTGTTTTACAGGTGGCATAATGCTGATGTTTGAAAATGGTGTCCTTGGGTAGGCATACCTTTTTCTCTATATACATGAATTGGCAGTAGTTGCAATCCCCAAAGCGAAAGGTTCCCAGGTGTTTGCAGGGTTTTTGTCTATTGCGTACCTTGAATTTACTGTGGAGCAGAAGTGATCTGTTATTACAGCAATTTACACCCCTGAGGAAAAAAAATAACTGCTGAAATGGGTTGGGTGTTTCTGTCATGGTGCATCTATTATGGCTGCCATAGAGTTTTATACAGATCTATATATATTAGTTCTTACTGAATTGGAAGTTTCTCTAAAGCTTTACATATTAGCCACAATCTATGTACATTTTATGTCCTCTTTTTAACCTATTGTCAAATAAAATTAAATGATTTTTTTATATACTGCTCATATCATACTTTTTCCGTTGGTTGCTATAACATAGACAGGCCAGTAAAGTCCCATCTAGGGGATTCCTTTTCCAATTTTCTGTGATTCTGGGATGTATGCCTCATCTCTAGATCAATTCACTCGCAGCTCTTTAATTTTAAATGAATATCCGCCCACTCCTAAATCCCTTCTTATTTTATAGTCCGTGAGTAATTTATGCATTTACAGTATCTCACAAAAGTGAGTACATCCCTCTAACAGCCCGCGAAACGCGTCGAATATTGGGCGCTTCCTTGAGATCACCTTTACATGCTTTGTATTATATATGTATATACACACACAATACTGTCTGTATCCATGTTGGATTTTTATGATGATTTTCTGTAATAAATTATTGGATTTTATTCTTTTTGCTTGCCTCCATTACTATTGAATCCACTCATATAAAGTCCCATTACTTTACAAGACACTGATTGGATACTGGGACCAGTCTATTCTGTCTTTTCAATGATTCTTATATGACTTTAGGGACGCAAAGGGATAACGGTACTGGAAGCGCTTAGGTACTGTCAGCAAATGTTTTATGCGACGCCATTGTTCGTTCACTGTGTCGTGAAACTCCTTGGGACAGGGGAAAACCTGACCCGACCTCTGGGCCTTGCGGGACCCGAAAGAAACCCGCTTACCTGACAGAGGGTTCTTCTACAATATTTAAGGTCTCCCTGACAGAAGAAATGAGTGCATCCATCATAGCACGTTCCCGCGTCGCATTGGAGGGAGACTCCTCCTCCCCATCTGAGTGCGAGGACAGGGACCCCTCCAGGGGGACGCTGTCCGTGGCAACCAAGTCAGGCTCTGAGTCAGAAGACGGAGAGGGCATCGGCCGTTTTTCAGTAGTGCATTCTGACATCAGCAGATCCACCTTAGACGTTAAAGTCGCAAGTGCAGCAGATAAAGAGGCCATGGAAGAAGATTCAGGTGACCCTGAAGCCCCAACCAGGTCTGGAGGGAATTTGCTGTCCTGTGAGTCCATGTGCACACAAAAAATTTTTTGGGACACTGGCCCTTTAAATCGGCAGTATCCGCGGTTCCCACCGCAAATCCACACCGCTGATAGAGACCCCCTGTAAACTTAACTAGAGCAGAGAAAGGAAAGTATTGCAGGGAAAATGCCAGGGAAAAACAGCAAAAATCAGCCCTCAGTGTACTGTACCAGACCTCCACGCGCTGCTGCAGTGAAGAAAGGGAAGTGATGTAATGCACTAAGGCCGCCCCAGCCCTGTCTGCCTATCAGTAAGGGAGAGCAGAGAATAAAGATGGCCGCTGCCCTCACACGGCAGCTGCCCAAATCCAAGATGGTGCCCGAACAGTGCCAAAGGGCAGAAAAAATGGCCGCTGCCCACACAGTGAGGCTAGAAGCCTGCCCTTCATCAAAATGGCGGCCGAAAGTTCGGCGCCAAGTTCTGACCGCACAAACACACTGACCACCACGGGGATAGCTGCCAGGGACCCCCCAGGCATGAAGCAAGCCCCCACACTCTCCCATCAGCGTGCAGATCGCCCCCAGCGGGGCCGGCTCAGAAAGCAGTCGGGCATGGGGATATTACAGAGACCTTAATGTCTGTCATCCCCTAGGAGTGGGCCCAAATAACACCCCCACAGACTGTCCCAGGATAAGGGGGTAGCATCATTTACCATACCACGATTCGCTGGCTCCTCTTCAAGACAGGAAACACCTCCCACCCTAAGCGGGGCTGCCGTCAGCCAGGAAGGGACGCTAGCAACCCAGGGCGTACCAAAGTTGAGACATCCCGGCGAAGAATCTTCGCAGGCTCGTCCCCATCCAGAGGGGCACAGTCGTGGCAAGGCCTGGACGCACCGCAGACCTGCGACGTTCGGTGGCAGGCTGGGACACCATAAGGGTCTATATTACCCAGTGTGAGGCCCAGCTCTGCTGTCGCTTGTAGTGCTCCAGGGATCCCTCTGACTAACTGGCGACAGTGAGTGAATGAAAGAAAATAAAATAAAACTTCTTATAAAGAAAAATGTAGAAAAACTGAGACGTAGGTCTCAGCTGAGTAACCTAGATCTACTCCTGAAGCTAGGCAGCAAAAAAATGAGAGCATGAGATGAGGTGAGCAGGGTAATGTATGTGGGACAGCCCCAAGGGGTGGGACAGCCCCTAGGGGTGTGTCAAGTGTAAAAGTCTGGTTGTATTAACTTTTTCACTGCCTAGCTACACCTGCGGAGGTTGCCATTACCCAATAGTGAAGGCTGATTGGACTGGGCTGCGACTGTCAGAGGATGTAAGAGAAACTATCCTGTTCTCTTTGTATTGCTTCCTTTGTGTGAAATCCCTGGTGGGCCTGCCAGTACCTCTACTTTCCTATTAAAGGAGTTGTAAAGTCAGAAGGTTTTTTTTCTTAATACATTCTATGCATTGGAATCAAAAACCTTGTGTGTAGCAGCCGCTCCTTAGTCCCCCTAATACTTACCTGAGGCCATCTTTGTCCAGCAATGTCCAGGAGTCCCTCGTTCATTGGAGGCTCTCCCTCCTGATTGGATGAGACACAGCCGCGGTGCCATTGGCTCCAGCGGCTGTCAAATCACTTAGCCAATCAGGAGAGAGAGAGGTGGCGGGGCTTAACGGCAGCTCTGTGTCTGAATGGATACACAGAGCTATAGCTCGGCTCAGGTGCCCCCATAAAAATCTGCTTGCTGTGGGGGCACTCAACAGGAGGGAGGGGCCAGGACAGCAACGAGGGACCTGAGAAGAGGAGGATCCAGGCCTCTCTGTGCAAAAACCAACTGCACGGAGGAGGTAAGTATACCATGTTTGTTATTTTAGGAGGAAAAAAAAAACAAATGAGACTTTACAATCACTTTAAAAACTGACCACACAAAGCAGAACATACCGTGGTCAGTTCTCTAGCTATGCTGGGAACTCAGTGTGCTCTCCGCCAATGATTAAACTTATCCTGACTCCCCCCCCCCCCCCCCCGCACAGCCTTTCACTGGGAAAATCAGTGTGTTGTGGCTTCTCTTTCCCCCCATCTCTTATGCTGCTGAGAACAGAGGGAGTGTGAACACTTATAAAAAAAAAAAAAAGAGGGAAAAAAAAAAAGTATTTAAAATGTTTTGTTTATATCTAGACACACATTTTACCTTTCATTTGCCTTTTAGGCCCCTTTCACACAGGCGGACCTATTTTCCATCCGTCCAGCGGATCGGATGGCATCGGATGAGAATGGACCGACGGTCCGTTCCCATCCGATTTCCCCCATAGAGATGCATGGGGAACTGACAGCTGTGTCTCCGCACACAGCACGGAGACACAGCTGTCATCCTCCTGCTCAGCGGGGGATCGGCGGCTCGATCCCCCGCTGAGAAAAACGGACTCCGTCCAACGGACGGAGTGTGTGAAAGGAGCCTTAAACTGAAGGGGTTGTTTCACAAGGTAATTATTTACAAATCACTTTAAACAGCTTGTGCCCCCTGCCTTCTCTTCAGCCGCCAAGTGGAAGGGGGCAGAGTGATCAAATACTCCAGGAAGTAAAGAATGCTGAAAGAACTGACCGAGGTTTTAGTGCTGGAATGGAGAGCAGAATGTAGGAGCTCTATTCACAGGGAACTTTTTTACCCTAATGTAGGAGGAAAGGTTTTCCGAGATGATCTACATAATGAGTCCGGTAGACCGATGCACTAAAGCAGTGCAAGGATAAAAATAAAAAAAACTGAATCCCTGAACAGGCAGTAAGTGCTTTGTCTGTGTATCAATGGTTCCACTTTCAATTTTGGTTACAAAGGGGAAGAAAAAAAAAAACACCAACTTTAAATTTAAATTTTCATTATTTATTACTGTTTGGCTACATTCTCTACATTTCAGCAGCATCTTAAAGAGACAGTTAATGTATATTTATGTACAATGAAAAATGAAATTGCAACATTGGAAACGAGAGCCACAGTCAACTGTACAATATTAAATGGTTATCTGCCTTAATACAGCCTCTTTTTTTTCTGTAACATGAACAAAATTACACAATTGCCTTTAAAACATTATAAATGCTATTGGATGCTGCAGAGGTTGTCGAGCTATTACAACACGGCGAAACAGCTGCTCGATTCTGTCAGCTAAGTGCTGCTTCATGGTTGTGCAGTAAAGAAGTACAGCGGTCTGGAAAATCAGTTCTAACATACTAGATTATTAGAAAGTAAAATAATAATAATAATAATAATAATCATGTAGGTTGTGATCTAACACCATTTTAAGCCAGCAGAAGGAATTCAAAGTATTTTTACATTGACAGCCTCCTGCATTGAGGAGCTCCCCAACAGGTAAAATGACTGAACAAAAACCTCTGTATTATGTCATCAACATGCCAATGTAAGATACCAGGAACAGGCTCACTGTACTGTCTATGATGAGTTACACATGCTTGTTAATGAAGAGTCCAGGACCTTAAGCCGTTTGATTTGCTCCTTTTATAGAAACAGTTTATCGATTTGCAAAATGAGAAGTTATTTTAGCAGCAAATGATAGCGCCATTGAGGAGACAAAAAAATAAAATAGGGGGGGGGGGGGGGGGAAGATACTTTCAAACATTTGTACAAGGGGAAAAAAGCTGCTGAAAACACATGTATAACTGAAAATGACATCTGTACAACAATATACACCAGCGACAGAAGGGAATTTCTCATTATCCTGCATAGAAAACTTTTCATATAGTTTTGAGAGCTTTTGGTACCTTACTGGATGTGGTATGTGTGCAAGAATTCAAAAACAAAAAAAGGGACAAGAAATTAGGTGGAATGATTAATAGAGATCTAAAATTCTGAAAGCGAGTGTGCGACTCAAAACTTTACACCGGAAAATAAAACAAAGTGACAGGTCCTCGTGTGTAGTGTCTGAAAGCAATGTGGAGGTGTCATCTCTAGCAACCAATCAGATTCTCCCTGTCCTTTCCTAACCTCTATTAGAAACAAGTATCCTATTGAACTTCGTAGCTATAAGAAACACCTTCACATTTCCCTTCAGAAGCTCGATATATATACGTGGCCCAAAGTGGAAAGAAAAGATACAGAAAAGAAATATTGTGACTACCCCTCTCTTTCAGCTTTGGTTTCAACGACAGTTGTCCGAGACTGGGCAGCAAGCCTTCCCTTATGCAAGTCTTATTTTAATCTTCGATTTCAATTTGCTTCAGTAAATAATGAAAAATACCCTTCCTGCTTAAACTCTCCAGTATCAACCAATTGTGTTTTAGTATTACAAAGAATATTTACAAAGTCCCCTCTAACGGAAAAAAAAAAAATCTCCATGTTGAACAGCAATCAAACCTGGTTTCAAACTCAAGCTCACGTGCATCTTGACGTAGGCCCCCAACCTATAATATTACAAGGGATCAGGAGACAGGAGTCCAGGTTATTCCCAGTAGCTTGAAAATGGCTTTATAGCACACCGAGGCCAAGGTCAAACATTACAGTCATAGGATAGAGGTCTTCACAGTCTTGTCTTCGCTCATCATACAAATAACACTAAGAAGATACATCCCCCAAAACACACAAATGTCTTCAAAAACACATCCTTTGTCATGGGGAAAATAAAAGGAAAGAAATACTCAAATCGTTGCTTCGGCTTCAAACTAAAACTTGCACCTGAAAGCTAGTGTAGGAGGATTCATGCCAGCCGAGATCTGAGTATCAGTATGAAATGATGCTTGACGTAGGTGTGATGGGAGAGGCCACTAGCCCTGACATGTGCAGGTTTCCTGAAGAGTTGGATCTCCTCATATGTGGGAGAAGATAGGCGTCATTCGCCAGCTGGTGAACATCAAATCTGTCCTCTTTGCGGTAAGCTAAACACCTCCTAATAAATGCCTGCAAGGAAAGGAAAACACAATGTTTAAAGCAGAACTCCAGGGAGATGAAATACACACACACACACACATATAAATATACAGTACAGACCAAAATTTTGGACACACCTTCTCATTCAAAGAGTTTTCTTTATTTTCATGACTATGAAAATTGTAGAGTCACACTTCAGGAGGTAGTCACCTGAAATGGTTTTCACTTCACAGGTGTGCCCTGTCAGGTTTAATAAGTGGGATTTCTTGCCTTATAAATGGGGTTGGGACCATCAGTTGTGTTGTGCAAAAGTCAGGTGGATACACAGCTGATAGTCCTACTGAATAGACTTTTAGAATTTGTATTATGGCAAGAAAAAAGCAGCTAAGTACAGGAAAACGAGTGGCCATCATTACTTTAAGAAATGAAGGTCAGTCAGTCCAAAAAATTGGGAAAACTTTGAAAGTGTCCAAGTGCAGTCATAAAAACCATCAAGCGCTACAAAGAAACTGGCTCACATGCGGACCGCCCCAGGAAAGGAAGACCAAGAGTCACCTCTGCTGCAGAGGATAAGTTCATCCGAATCACCAGCCTCAGAAATCGCAGGTTAACAGCAGCTCAGATTAGAGACCAGGTCAATGGCACACGGAGTTCTAGCAGCAAACGCATCTCTAGAACAACTGTTAAGAGGAGACTGTGTGAATCAGGCCTTCATGGTAGAATATCTGCTAGGAAACCACTGCTAAAGAAAGGCAACAAGCAGAAGAGACTTGTTTGGGCTAAAGAACACAAGGAATGGACATTAGACCAGTGGAAATCTGTGCTTTGGTCTAATGAGTCCAAATTTGAGATCTTTGGTTCCAACCACCGTGTCTTTGTGCGATGCAGAAAAGGTGAACGGATGGACTCTACATGCCTGGTTCCCACCGTGAAGCATGGAGGAGGAGGTGTGATGGTGTGGGGGTGCTTTGCTGGTGACACTGTTGGGGATTTATTCAAAATTGAAGGCATACTGAACCAGCATGGCTACCACAGCATCTTGCAGCGGCATGCTATTCCATCCGATTTGCGTTTAGTTGGACCATTGTTTATTTTTCAACAGGACAATGACCCCAAACACACCCCCAGGCTGTGTAAGGGCTATTTGACCAAGAAGTAGAGTGATGGGGTGCTGTGCCAGATGACCTGGCCTCCACAGTCACCGGACCTGAACCCAATCGAGATGGTTTGGGGTGAGCTGGACCGCAGAGTGAAGGCAAAAGGGCCAACAAGTGCTAAGCATCTCTGGGAACTCCTTCAAGACTGTTGGAAGACCATTTCAGATGACTACCTCTTGAAGCTCATCAAGAGAATGCCAAGAGTGTGCAAAGCAGTAATCAAAGCAAAATGTGGCTACTTTGAAGAACCTAGAATGAGACATATTTTCAGTTGTTTCACACTTTTTTGTTATGTATATAATTCCACATGTGTTAATTCATAGTTTTAATGCCTTCAGTGTGAATCTACAATTTTCATAGTCATGAAAATAAAGAAAACTCTTTGAATGAGAAGGTGTGTCCAAACTTTTGGTCTGTAATGTATATATACACACACACACACATACATATATATATATATATATATATATATATATATATATATATATATATATATATATATATATATATATACACACACACACACACACACATACGCACAAACACAGTTTAACCTGCAAAAAAAAAATAAAAAAATTGTAATATTTTTAGCCACTCTTGTGATTCTCACGCCCCTGCCACACAGCTCAGTCAGGATGCTGACACCACTATGTACTGTTGCAACAGAAGATACTAAACTCCTTCTCCAGATGCCTAAAAATGTAGCTTTACAAAACTGTGCACTGCAAGATTGGTTGACTATGCATATCCTCTCCCATTGGCCATACACAAAGATAATATCAGTAATCTGATATATTACATGAAACTGAATATTAGACACTGCAAAGCAAAATACTTGATTTGGTCTGATTTTGATCAGCCGATTGTGGGCGCAATGCCAGGTTCCTGCAAACACTCAGTATGGGCAGACAGGTATTGAATGGCAGGAAAAATCAAGCTCCCCTCACAGCTCATTGAGAAGAAGTACTTGTAGGTATTTATTAACAGTAAATGTTGAATAAATGATGCAGCTGGTTGGGTGGAGCCCTGTACGGCCATGCTGTTTCTAAAATGTGACAGCGGGTGTGGGGAGAAGATCCACTGCCTACTGTCACAGGGAGGGGGGGGGGGGATCAGGGGGTAGAACATATTACATGTTCCACCCTAAATATGAGACATGTTCCAAAGGTGAACTTAGACTTTAATACTATGGTATCTCACCATTAACTGTCATGGTGACAATAATAAAGGGGTAAAACAGCCAAACAAGGACATACACAGGACCAAGGCAGGTCTTAAACATGATACGACACCTGTCCCACTGTTCCTCATATACAGCATTAGAAAACTACTAAACAGGTGTGTATTACCTGAAAAAAGCAGGAATTTTGAGTTGCCTAGAAATGACATATCTTGGAGCACAGTACAGGACACGTGAACTTAATTTTTAAAGTGATACTAAAGTCTTGTTTTTTTTTTTTTAATTTAAAAATAACAAACATGTTATACTTAAATGCTCTGTGCAGTGAATTTGCAAAGAGCAGCCCAGGATCCTCCTTCTCTCATTCCCTCTTTGGTGCTCCTGGCCCCTCCCTCCTGCTGAGTGCCCCCGCAGCAAGCAGCTTGCTATGGGGGCCTCCGAGCGGAAGCTCCTTGTGTCCATTCAGACACGGAGCTGTGACTCAGCCCCACCCCCTCTCTCTCCTCATTGGCTGACTGAGTTTGATTGACAGCAATGGAAGCCAATGGCGCCCCGCTACTGTCCCAGCCAATGAGGGAGTGTCCACGACAGCCGAGTCTCTCATGCAACATCGCTGGATCAAGATGGGGCTCAGTTAAGTATATGGTAGGCTGCTGCACACAGAAGTTTTTTTTATCTAAAGCAAAGAATGCATTAAGATAAAAACCTTCTACCTTTAGAACCACTTTAAGGCTCCATTTACACAGATATTAATATAGTGTACTGTACAGTTCTCCACAATAGGGAATTTAAAAGGTCCAAATTCCTAGGATCTTGATCAGTATAGTACAGGACACAGAAACTTACTCTTAGACTATGGGACATTCCTAAGCAATAAATGGAGGGGTGGGTAGTGAAAGCCAAAAAGGACGCAAAAAGCCCATAGGAAACAAGAAGGGTCCAAAGACCCAAATGGACAGTTGGGGTTTAGCCTGAAAGAGCTCCCACCATATGGCACACACTGCATCAAATTGGTTTGCATGGCTGTCGTCCCAGAAGAAAGCCTCTTCTAAAATTATGCAAAAGAAAGCCTGCAAACAGTTTGCTGAAGACAAGCAGACTAAGGACATGGATTACTGGAACCATGTCCTGTGGTCTGACCAAGATAAACTTATTGGTTCAGATGGTGTCAAGTATGTGTGGTGGCAACCAGGTGAGGAGTACAAAGACAAGTGTGTCTTTTCCTACAGTCAAGCATGGTGGTGGGAGTTTCATGGTCTGGAGCTACAGTTCATTGAGGGAACCATGAATGCCAACATGTACTGTGACATATTGAAGCAGAGCATGATCCTCCCCCCCCCCCCCCCCCCTGGACCGCAGGGCAGTATTCCAACATGAAAATGACCCCAAATACACCTCCAAGATGACCTCTGCCTTGCTAAAGAAGCTCATGGTTAAGGTGATGGACTGGCCAAGCATGTCTCCAGACCTAAACCCTATTGAGCATCTGTGGGGCATCCTCAAACGGAAGGTGAAGGAGCGCAAGGTCTCTAACATCCACCAACTCCGTGATGTCATCATGGAGGAGTGGAAGAGGACTTTAGTGGCAACCTATGAAGCTCTGGTGAACTCCATGCCCAAGAGGGTTAAGGCAGTGCTGGAAAATAACGGTGGCCACACAAAATATTGACACTTTGCGCCCAATTTGGACATGATCACTTAGCGGACTCAAATTCTGCTTGAGTCAGACAGGCTGCGTGTCTGTTAGGGAGCTTAAATTAGGAGGATGGTGTGGTGTCAATTTATGACCTTGCCCCACAAGTGTTAACTGCTTTCAACTGAAGGAGATTTTAGATATTCCTCAGGGCCTGCGTCAGAATCACGACTCTGTTTCATGTGCTCCCGCTCCTACATGCCTGCACATCACCACTGACAGAGAGATCAGCATGTCCAGTATGATGGAATTGCAATAACGAGCTCCTGTGGCTGTATAGGTATCCGGCAACATCTCTGAGGTATCATGCAACATGTGCGACAGCAAACATTCGGCTCGCGTGTTTAGCAAAGAAATGCCTGCCAGAAGTGCACATTTAGTAGTCATATGAACACTACATCACTACCCAGAGAGGAACTTTCAGTAAGGAGGTGGAAGAAAAGAACACAAATTTGATTAGGCAGACATAATAATGTTACCTATAAGCTGAAAACAGCAAAAACGTATTAGCCAAGGAAGAGACACTGGAAGAGTATATTACCCCATAATCTATGCCCTCAAACCGCTTGTTTGCTTAGCACTGCGAAGTGTCTTGCAGAGCTGCCTTTGCCCTTAAGTGTATACCAACAAATCTAACAAAACATGTATAGACCAGAACGGATTTGTAAAAAGGTACACGGAAACCTTGCCCACATCACTGGTCAAGTTCAGGGTTCAGGCTTAGTCTGTCACAGTTGGCATACCCAGAAGGGGTCTTCACAGTATGGGTACCACAGGAATGGACCAAGGCCCTGGAACTGTATAGCACCCTGCAGCTAACTAACTTGTTACCAAGTACCAAGGCAAGTGCCGAACGTAGAATCCAGTGCCTGAAGCATTGATAAGGTTCCCAAGACGTACATCGAGGGTAACCTGATCTGGAAGCTGCTAGTAAGTAATAAGGAAATAGAGCAGTCAGATTTTAATAAAGGCGTCAGTCGAAGATTAGTATAAAAAAAAATCTCCAACAGCAGAATAGTATATCAGTATATCACCTAAGGACAGCGGAAAAAAAATGGGGTTATATGAATATTCGAGGGGGCGTTCTTGGCAAATCTTTGCCATTGTCCAGTCACCTGAAGATAGCAGCATATAAACCATGGTCTATGAATAATTTTCTGTGTCCTGAACGATAAGGATAAGTAGTTGTCTAGAAGGCTTAATTTAATATGTTTTACCTTGGCTTCATTGCTTGCAACAGGCTTCACAGGAAACTGGACATCTGTAGCTTTCAGTATGGTATTTTCTTGTAATATGTCTTGTTGTGACTGATTGTGGCCAAATGGCTGAAAAACAAAAAGGAATGAACTTAAGCATTTTACTTCATGTGTACATATTAGCAAACATATGCCTGACCAACAGTCTTTACCTTCCTGCCATATAGACACTGAAAAAAGATGACTCCTACTGACCACACATCCACTTTATTGGAAATCTTTGGTGGCTCTTTGCCTACTACAAAGCATTCTGGGGGAAGGTACCTGTAAGATTACAGAACAACATTAGTAATATAAACATAATACAAAACTGCATCAAGCATGCTACTCAGGAATATTTAGCCTAGGTTCACACTATGAATCGCATATGAATTTGGCAGGAACTGCACTGCATTCATGTACAATTCACATGCCATTCAGTGCGGTGAAATCTGAGCCCATTTATTTTGAATAGACTCAAATCGCACCGCATCCACATAAAAGTCATGCATGTAGCAATTTTGGGAACACACTGCAACCAGGTAGTTTTGTACCATGTGATCTGGTGCAGGCAAATGCAAGGCATTTGAGGTATCGTTAAGATTGTACTGACACCCACTGCAGGTTGCAAGAGCAGTGCGATTAGAATACGATGCAAGAAATGCGCATGGATCATGGGTTTCCAGTACCGCATTCTTTTGTGAACTGAGGCTTGAAATGGAAGTAAACTTCCATCGATTGTAACTATAGGTAATCCTATTTAAGGCTTGCCTATAGGTACTGTAAATATCTCCTAAATATTCATAGTTTAGGAGAGATTTACTGTAAACACAGCCGATTACCTCATCGGCGCATGCGCTCTGAAGGAATGGCCACCCGTGCCATTTCTTCAGAGCCCTGTGCCGTGACCGGCGGCTCCCACGCGCATGCCTGGGATTGACGTCACCCATCTTCAGCCAGTCACGCAGCCGGAGTCTGCGGTGACAACAAGGGCTTCGTTTGCAGGTAAGTTTCACATAATGCTTTTACTTAGCAGGTAGGGAAAAAAAAGGCAGCAGTTTACTTGCTCTTTATTGGGCTTTTGAGAACAAAAATTTGGTTCTAGAAAATAGTAAACTCACCAGTATGTTCCAGCTCCTTGTGAAGTCAGGTCCATTCCATCCACACCATAGCTGTCATCATCCATTATTTTAGACAAACCAAAGTCTGTGATTTTAATCTCACCACATGCTGTACCATCGACAAGAAGAATATTACCTGGGAGAGAATTTTTTACATGTATAAGAGAACTGTTTTCTGAGTTTATTGGCTGATTTTTAATTACTAACAGTTTTGTGGAGATAAAAAAAAAAAAAAAAAAAGCTATGAAAGTTTACAATTACAATGGATTTAGCTTCACAAGGGTGGAATAGTTTTAGGAGAAAGTCAATGAAAAATCAACTTGTGGAAATGGGAAATAACCGATGAAATTACTTTTCAACTGACTGGAATTTTAATCTTTACAGACAAAGGTTTTTTTAAAAAAAAAAAAAGATGAATGCAAGGAATCGTTAAGAACACAGGGCAATTGATTATGCCAACTAAAATTTTCCATCTTTTTTTTTTTTAATTTGTATATAAAATATTTTAATGCTTTTATTGGGTTTTTAAATCTTACATTACAAATAATACACATGGTCATGTTCCATACCTGGAGGCATTACCTATATTATCCGGTATAACTGTAGGTGCGTGTACTGTTCATTTGGAAGGATTATTTGCATAAAATCATATGACTGAGAAATCAGCCAAAAGTGAGCATTGTTCAAGGTCTAACGCCTAGTACACACTAGTAGTTTTTTTGTTCCACCCAGCAGGGCTAAGCAAAAAAAAAAAAAAAAAACCTGACAACTCAGGAGGAGCCACTGTACAAACAATCCGCTGTTAGTACAGCGTTCTCGCCTGCTGTGCTATTGTGTTCTGACAGGAGGATGGTCCGCCCCGCCAGAACAATCCGGTCAGCACTCTCAGCGCGGATCAGGAACCATTCGGCAGACCTTTTTTGGTCATGCCCCTTCGACGGAGGCCGGCTGAACAGCCAGCTTCTGTTGGACTGACTCCAGTACACACGGTGGAATATCGGCAGGTTTCTACTGAACTGGCTGATGCTGCCTGACATTCAGCCCGTGTACTAGGCTTAGGGGGAAAATACAACTAGCCAAAGAAGAAAAATGCCAGTCATGCAGCCCAGCTGAATCTGATCAGGCAGTGGTTTCATGTCCTTGGTGACAGGCAGACACACACTGGTAAATGGCTCTAAATAGCAGGGAGGGGGTTCATGATTTAGGGGGTGTAGGAGATTGGCAGCACCAGTCACACCCCCATGGATCTCTTGTTCTCCTTGTCTGTACAGACACAAAAATTAGGTGAAGAAAGCTCACTTTGAAAGTTTGCAAGTTTACGGATCAACTGGCGATGAACAGAAGATTTAATAATGCATTTGCAACACATCTACACGCACCAACCATATTGTGCTTACCTGGCTTTAGATCATAATGGATGATGGGCGGCTTGATCTCATTGAGATAACGTAGTGCATTGACTATTTGCATTACTATAGACCTGGCTTCTTTTTCAGACATCAATTTGTGTTGTTTCAGATAAAAGTCAAGATCATTTCCTTCACAGTATTCCAGGACCGTACAGAACCTGGAAATACAAGGACACCAATGGTTCAACATATGCTGTCAAGAAATAAAGTGTACCAATCAAATACATACCAAAGCACAGTAATACAGCCTGTATATGGATGAACAGAATAGAACTACATTGTATTTAAATTCCCTGTACATTTTCTGCTAGGTTTATGAATTTTATTTTCAGGTCTTCACAAAGCTATCATCTAGGTGACTAGATAACACACAGCCAGAGACCAATTTATCAGACCTGCTTTTATTTAACCCAAAACAGGTTTGCTTTAAAAGCTGCACATCACAAAGGACAACAGGAAATAAGCATGTGGCTCTAAAAACATTAAAGGCTCATTTACACAGCAACAGACAGCTGCCGGACACTAAATCATAGCGGCAGTGAGCTAGCAGTGTAATGCCCATTTCAGCTGTTTTTCCAGAGCGTAAAAACACTGCTCACCACGCTATATATGCAAACAGGGCCTACAAGCAAATACAGTTGTGTTCAAAAGTTTGCATCCTGTGGCAGAAATCCAGAAATGTTGGCATTGATAATGAAAATATGACTGATCATGCCCACAAATTGGATTTTTGACTTACCGTAAAACCCATTTTTCTGATGTTCATTGACGGACACAGCTCCTGATCTTCTTAACTATTGGGTTATACTGCCCCCAACAGGAGTATGACATTAGGCAGAAAAAAAGTCTGGCTACGCCTATGGGCAGTCCCAGGGGGTATACTCCCTCTCTCTGCTATAGGTACTATAGTTTAGTTACAAGCAGTGTCAGAAGAATTACAACTCCGTCAATGAACATCAGAGAAATGGATTTTACAGTAAGGAGGAACCTGACCCTTGATGGAATAGGCCTGTCTGATCCGATGGAATAGGCCTGTCTGTCTGATCCATCTGGAAATGGTCGCAGAGGAAACGGGCAATACTTTCCAAGGTCCATCCGTAAGCACAAATAGTGAGTCTGACTTCTTAAAATACTGCCAGGTACACCCTAATTGCCCGGTCCATATCCAAGGCATGCAAAGCAATTTCCTTCGGTTGTGTTGGCCTAGGACACATGGAAGGCAACACAATGTCTTCATTCAAATGAAAATCAGAGACAACTTGGAAGGAATTACGGACAGGAGTGAAGAACCACCTTATCACTGTGAACCACCGGTAAGGTGAAAGACAGGATAACACCGCCAATTCAGACACCCTGCGAGCAGAGGTGAAAGACACCAAAAAGGCCACCTTCTGGGATAGCTTAAGTAGGGAATCTCCTGAAAATTCTAAAAAGGAGGCTTCTGGAAGACAGAGCACCAAACCGAGGTCCCAAGGCGGCAACAGAGACCGCACTGGAGGGGTCAAGTGGCTAACTCCCTGAAGAAAAGTACACCCCAGGGAGTACGTGGCCAAGTGCCATTGAAAGAAGACTGCTAAGGCTGACACCTGACCCTTGATAGTACCCGTTAAAGGAAGGTCAAGATCCGAGCTACCGAAAGAGCGAGGATGAACCTCAAGAGACTCACACCATGCAATGTACATCTTCCATGGTAGATCTTCCTAGAAGTAGGTTTCCTAGCTTTTAACAACGTTGGCATCACCGACTCAGACAAACCTTTATCCATCAGCACCTGGCGTTCAACAGCCAAGCCGTCAAAGCCAGCGACTGTAAAGCAGGATGCAAGATTGGTCGTTGGGACAGCAGATCCTCCCTTAGAGAAAGCTTCCAAGGAACGTCGGTGACCAGCTGCACAAGATCGGCATACCAAGCCTAGCAAGGCCAATCCGGGGCCACTAAGACGACCGGAATTCCTTCTGCCTCGATCCTGCGTAGTAGTCCTGCCAGAAGCTTAAGAGGAGGGAAGGAATAAATCAGAGGATACTGACCCCACGGGGCCAACAGCACATCTGTGGCATCCGCCAGAGGATCCCGTGACCGAGCCACAATCCTCTGCACCTTTCTGTTGAGCCGGGATGCCTACAAATCCACCTTGGGGATGCTCCACTGGAGACACAACTGATGAAACACCTCCGCATGAAGGGACCACTCCCCTTGGTCCAACGCATGCCGACTGAGGTAATCCGCCTGCCAGTTTCCCCCCCCCCCCCCGGAATGTGTATGGCGGAGAGGGCTGGAACGAACCGTTCTGCCCACCTTAGAATGTTGGCTTACTTCAGAGCCAGAGATTGAAATAAGCCACGGCTGTGGCATTATCTGATTGAATCTGCACTGGACATCCCTGAAGACGATTCGTCCAATGTTTCAGGCACAGTCTGATCGCTCGGAGTTCCAAGACACTGATTAGTAGTCTGGACTCTTCCAGTGTCCAGATACCCTGAGCAGAGTTTTTGCAGAGGGTATCACCGCAGACGGACAGGCTGGCATCTGTGGTGACCACTGTCCATTACAAGGGGAGGAAGGATTTGCCCAGTCAAAGCTACCATATCAGGGATTCTTTCGCTCCCCTTTTCAGCCGGGTCAGATTGTCCAGAGACTGCGGATTCTTGTCCCATTTGGCCAGAATCCTTCTTGCAGGGACCTCGTATGAAACTGTGCAAACGGAACCGCCTCAAAAAGGTAGACACCATCAGGCCCAGCATCCGCATGCAAGTCCGGAGGGATGAACATCTGCTGGACAGCAGGAGATGAATTGCAGCCTGTAATTTCTGGATTTTGTCCACAGGAAGGAGCAGACCCAGATAGTCCAGCATTGTGGATGGAACCAGAGAAGACTAATGAAAAATTAGAATTCAGCCAAACTCCCTCAAGCTCGTATGGTGATTTCAAGGTTTTCCACCAGAGCAGTGGGTGACTCTGCTCGCAAAAAGAGGATTTCCAAGTAGCTCAGTACCGTGATCCCCCATTGGCATAACAATGCTGGCAACGGGGCCAACACTTTTGTGAACACCCGAGGAGCAGAGGTGAGAACAAAGGGTAACGCCACAAACTGATAATGCTCCTCTCCCACAGCAAAGAGGAGGAAGCGTTGGAGACTGACACATATTGGAATGTGCAGGTAAGCATCCTTTATGTTGATGGAGGCAAGAAAATCCCCCTGATGCAGTGATACCACCACCATGCGAACGGACTCCATTCTGAACTTCTGAGGAACCGACAAAGAGTGCCCACGTCTACAATGAAAGTCCTTGCCCTTAGTAGTCTGTGGTAGAAAAGTACACTTCCCCCCTGTGAGACCTTTATTTACAGGCGTTCTCCTTGAAAGGAAAGATCAGTCAAGGCCTTTTTAGAAGTCTAGTCCACAGACCAGCATTTGAGACAAAAGACACCCCAAAGGACCACTGCCAAAACAGAGAGCCAAGCCACTAGGGGAGCCGCATCCAAAGAGGCATCACAGATAAACTGCAGCCCCTGGACCAGCTGGCTGAACCTCACTGAGCTGCTCCCCTTCCAGTTAAAATCTTAGCCCACTCAGTCAGAGTCTGCAACACCAGGGCAAAAGTGAATATCGGTCTCAGTGCTGAACCAGCCAGGGTGTACATATTGCGGGCCACAGCCTCCGCCTTCCTGCCAGCTGGGTCCTTAAAGACCGGGGACTCTTCAACTGGAATTATGGTTGCTTTGTTCAATGTGGAGACTGTAGGGTCCAACACTGGTGGGACAGTCTACTTTTTAAGAAGGGACTCCTCATTGGGTTGTCGCCTAGCAACTCGCTTAGGGACCCCAAGGGGACGCTTTGGTCGTCTCCACTCTTCAGTGACAACTCTGTCCAAATATGAGGGGAAAAGGAACACCTTTGCCGCTCTGGATGGCTTGTGAGTGCCAAAGGGAACCTGCACCTCTGCCGCAGCTGTGTCCTCCAACTTTAAGTCTCAAGCACAGATACAATCAGTGAGTCCACCAGTGCCTTTTCATGCGCGGTTGCAGGAGTGGAGGAATCCTCCTCACTATCTGAGGATTCAGGGTGCGTGGTCGCAGACCCAGCAGGGTGACCCACGTCCACGGCGACCGAATCAAATTCAGGATCTGATGAGACCGATGAGGCAGGGCCAGCCCTTCGCCCAAAAGCAACTTTTACCCAGAACACAAAGGACTCCAGGACCGCCGTCAGTGCACAGATGGACCCGGAGGGCCTCACAGCCTCAGAGAGGGGATCAGGTGGGGAGATGTGCTCCAAAGACTCCATGCGTCAATAGGGGAACCCCACAAGAAAAAGGTGTAAAAACACTGCTAAGGGACACACCCACCACTCCGTCAACACCACTCTGTCGCCAGTAACAAAGCACCTAATCGAACCTCAGCAGAGAGGGAGAGAACCCCACCAGACTCACCACCCAGCAGAAACAGGCACCTGCAGCCACCATGATAATCTGCACTCCACGTACGGCGTTCAGGAAGTGAAAAGGTCCAGGAGTCCGCACCAGGGGATGAGGAGAGGCTCCCACCGCCAAAAACGCTGCCCACAGGGCTCCACTGTCATGGCCAACACTATTTTCAGTGGCAAACCACCACAAAATGGCCACCGGACTACACAAACATGGCTGCCGTGCATTGAGCACACAGGCTACAGCAAAATGGTGGCCCCACGAGAAATCCCTAGGCCTCAGAAAATGGGACAGGCAGGAAGAGGGGCCCCTGGCAGGTGCCACCACCAAGTACAGCCGCCCCCCCCCCCCCCAGTAAAGGGGAATTGGCCGATGGGGGCAATATGGCGGGAAACAAAGGGTCTGACCGTCCCATGGAATGGCCCACATCCACTGCAAAACCCTCCAGGTGGAGAGGGGGAACAGTCATTTACCATACCAGGAACCAGGCAGACACTGCCCTAGACAGCACCTCCTCTCCATCGAACTGGGGAGGCTGTTGGCCAGGAGGGATGCTGTGACTCGAGCTGAGACCGGGTCATATGCGACCTCGTGAGAGGTTTAACTCGCAGGCCAGCCCCTGTCCGGTAGGGCTATGTCGTGGCCGACCTAGCGTGGAGCTCAGGTTTGCGCACGCTCGCTGGCCAGACTAGGGTGACCACTGGATCTAGATAATCCAGCACCTCGTCCAGTCCGGCAAATGATTGTACATCTCACAGGGAAAAAAACAGGAGAAAAAAAAAATCTAAAAAGAAAATATTGCCAGGAGGAGTACCTATAGCAGGGAGAGGGAGAATACCCCCTGGGACTGACAATAGGCATAGCCAGACTTTTTTTCTGCCTAGTGTCCTACTCCAGTAGGGGTCAGTAAAGAAGGAGCTGTGTCCGTCAATGAACAAAAGAGAAAAACGGTTTTATAGTGATCATATGAATCCATTATCACATAGTTGTTTGGCCCCTTCTTAAAGCAGAACAACCGAAATCACCCAAATGGCCCTGATCAAAAAAGTTTACATACCCTGGAAAGTGTCACACACACACAGGTTAAAGCATTTGTTACCCAAAAAAAGGAAAAAAAAAAAAAAACAGATCCTGTCCCCTAAAGCATGTTATACAGCACAGTGCTTGTGCTATGTCATTCGGCCCCCTGTAACACCTAAAAAACAACCTGGCTGATCCTGCCAGTTTCTACCCTCCCCCCTGTAAACTGACCACGGTATATCATGGCTGCTGAGCGCTGACACCGTGGTCAGTTTACGTACCTCTGTCATCCACAGCCCTGTACTGTCCTCTCTAGTCCCCCCTCCCCTCCCTGCCTGTTCGTGTCAGTACCTGCCCTTCCACCTCCTGCTGCTCTTATATCAAATCTAACTTCATCCCATCCCCTCTGTAATATAACAATAAGTGTCCGTGTCTGTGTTAGAGAAAAATATGCCGATCTGTACCTAAATCAGAGCGGCTCCCGGCGATCATGTGACCATTCTGCTCGCTCTCCTTTATCTTCCCTTCCTCTCTGGCTGATGTCAGCAGCAGCAGTGCTTGGACCCATTCGCTATAGCTGTCAGCCAGGCAGAGAAGAGAGCCAAGGAGTTAGCGGATTTCTGGGAGCCGCTCTGATTTAGGTACAGATCGGCATATTTTTTTCTATGGCACAGGGACACTTCTTGTTATATTACAGAGTGGATGGTATGATTTTATATAAGTGGCTTAACAACCACTTTAAAATGGAAATTTCATTTCCCACATCTGTGACTTTTTAAAATGCAGGCATTTGTCTGTGTGTTAGGAATGAGCTTTATTCTGTGCGCTCTGCAACACGCAATAACGTGAACCAAACCTTAGAATGCTGTACTAACATCGGATTGTGAACATCTAAACTCAGCACTATAGTAATTAATAAGCCCATACATACAGCTGTGTTTATATGCAAAAACGTATGCTGCATTTAGCCACGCACAAAACAAGTAGGACAGGTCCGGGGCCAGGTTCCAGATTTTACACGGATACGCAAACACACAAAGAAGGGCATACATGTGTAGTCATTCACTGAAATGAAGGAAGAACAGGCATGTATTTTATGCAGGATCTTCTGCTAGCTTTGCCTGTACGGACCTGCATTCTAGACATAAAATACAAATATGCTTGTGTGAATGAGCCCTTAGACTGGTGATGACGTAGTTACAGAAAGTGCCTTTTAAGAACAGCAGGAAAAGAAGATTCAAGATGGCGGTGAAGTAACATTTTGTGTGAAGTTACAAAAAACAGGGCTTTTAATAGTTAAGTGTGCATTTACACGTTTTTGAAAATTAATAAACTGTTTTTTTTTTTTAAGTTTTGTGCAAGTATTATTGCATACATATCAAACTTCAGCCATTCCTTTTCTGGGCTGCACAAGCGAAGGACAGAAATTATAGAGGGGAGTACTTTAGGCACAAGAAACACAAGAAAAAAAGCATGTGTTGCACGTTTACAGGTTCTCCAATTGAAATCCATGTGGACAAAAAGGCCGGATTAGGTTTAAAAAACAAAAAAAAAAAAAAAAAACACATACTCTTGAGTGTAGTGCGTCAAGAGTACAAGTGACGAAGCATTGAAACACGAACAGGCACAATTACAAACAATGGGTATTCGCATGTTGAGCAAAGTCAGGCAAAGGGAAACACACTCAAAAACCCTCAGGTTGTGAAGGGTAAACCCCAAGTGCTAAAGGTTCATCTCCTGTAAAAACAAATAGGATTTTTATACTCACCGTAATATCCTTTCCTCAGAGTCCATTGGGAGACACTGATGATTTTGAAGCAATGTAGGGTTATATCGCCATGCTTACAGGAGAAATCGACAGTGAGCACATGAAAGCTGAAGACTTGCCCCTGTAAAGCGGTTCTTCGTTCTCCTGTGTAAAAATTAAAAGTCAGCAGCTACAAAAATTGTAGATGCTGGCTTTTAATAAACAACCACTCACCTGTACAGGGATCCAGCGTCATCCTCACCTGAGCTGGTTTGTTCACCGGATAGAGAGCAGGTACCTATCAAAACCTGCACCCCCCCCCCTCCCCCCAAACAAATTGGTGCCAAATAATACAGAGGAGAAGGGGGGGGGGGGAGGAACAGCAGAACCTCCTCTTTTTGGTGAAGTTTGGCTTTAAGGGTAGAACCCCTCATGCCTGCCAGCTAAAGCAAGTAGTCTAAAGAGGAAATATGGTAAATTAGAGGAGGAAGCTGTGGCCCTTAACAGAAAGGGATTTTATAGTGAGTATAAAAATCCTATCTTCTAGAAAGAGTGAAACTTTGAAATAGTGTAAAAGCGAAACCAGAGAACGTCTTTAGGGACCTTCTAGAACAACAAAATGATTAAATTTGCTGAAAAGAAGCAGTGGCCAAAAGGTAAACCCTGAAGGCCCTTACAACAGCCTAACCATGAAAAGAAACCTCATTGGAATAAACTGGAGTTAGACACAGAGAAGGCAACACAATACCTTCAATAGGAAAAAAATCTGAATCTACATTGGGCAAAAATGAGGTTCCTCCTCTCAAAACAACTTTATCTTGGTGAAAGATCAAATATGGCTCCTTCTAGGATAATGCAGATAAATCAGTAAACCTTCTAACTGATATGACGGCTTTAAGGAATGCTACCTTACAGAAAAACCACTTTAATAAACAAATGTCCTGAATAGATTTAAATTGAGGTTTTTCGGAACATACAGTGCCTAGAGAAAGTATTCGGCCCCCTTGAACTTTGTGACCTTTTGCCACATTTCAGGCTTCAAACATAAAGATATAAAACTGTATTTTTTTGTGAAGAATCAACAACAAGTGGGACACAATCATGAAGTGGAACGAAATTTATTGGATATTTCAAACTTTGTTAAATATAAAACTGAAAAATTGGGCGTGCAAAATTATTCAGCCCCTTTACTTTCAGTGCAGCAAACTCTCTCCAGAAGTTCAGTGAGGACCTCTCAATGATCCAATGTTGACCCAAATGACTAATGATGATAAATAGAACCTACCTGTGTGTAATCAAGTCCCCGTATAAATGCACCTGCACTGTGATAGTCTCGGAGGTCTGTTTAAGGGACAGAGAGCATCATGAAGAACAAGGAACACACCAGGCAGGTCCGAGATACTGTTGTGGAGAAGTTTAAAGCCGGATTTGGATACAAAAAGATTTCCCAAGCTTTATACATCCCAAGGAGCACTGTGCAAACGATAATATTGAAATGGAAGGAGTATCAGACCACTGCAAATCTACGAAGACCTGGCCGTCCCTCTAAACTTTCAGCTCATACAAGGAGAAGACTGATCAGAGATGCAGCCAAGAGGCCCATGATCACTCTGGATGAACTGCAGAGATCTACAGCTGAGGATGGGAGACTCTGTCCATAGGACAACAATCAGTCGTATACTGCACAAATCTGGCCTTTATGGAAGAGTGGCAAGAAGAAAGCCATTTCTTAAAGATATCCATAAAAAGTGTTTTTTAATGTTTGCCACAAGCCACCTGGGAGACACACCAAACATGTGGAAGAAGGTGCTCTGGTCAGATGAAACCAAAATCAAACTTTTTGGCAACAATGCAAAACGTTATGTTTGGCATAAAAGCAACACAGCTCATCACCCTGAACACACCATCCCCACTGTCAAACATGGTGCTGGCAGCATCATGGTTTGGGCCTGCTTTTCTTCAGCAGGGACAGGGAAGATGGTTAAAATTAATGGGAAGATGGATGGAGCCAAATACAAGACCATTCTGGAAGAAAACCTGATGGTGTCTGCAAAAGACCTGAGACTGGGACGGAGATTTGTCTTCCAACAAGACAATGATCCAAAACATAAAGCAAAATCTACAATGGAATGGTTCACAAATAAACATATCCAGGTGTTAGAATGGCCAAGTCAAAGTCCAGACCTGATCCAATCGAGAATCTGTGGAAAGAACTGAAAACTGCTGTTCACAAACGCTCTCCATCCAACCTCACTGAGCTTGAGCTGTTTTGCAAGGAGGAATGGGCAAAAATTTCAGTCTCTCGATGTGCAAAACTGATAGAGACATACCCCAAGCGACTTACAGCTGTAATCGCAGCAAAAGGCGGCGCTACAAAGTATTAACTTAAGGGGGCTGAATAATTTTGCACGCCAAATTTTTCAGTTTTTTTATTTGTTAAAAAAGTTTTAAATAAATTTCGTTCCACTTCATGATTGTGTCCCACTTGTTGATTATTCACAAAAAATTACAGTTTTATGTCTTTACGTTTGAAGCCTGAAATGTGGCAAAAGGTCGAAAAGTTCAAGGGGGCCGAATACTTTCGCAAGGCACTGTATATAGGACTAGGCTTAAATACCATGACTGGAGTGAAGGATAAAGCAATCCCTTGAATAAAAGCACAAGTTAGGTAGCTAGAGAAGATGAAAAAGAAGAGAAAAGGTAGATGGATATCAGACTTTTGATGGTGCCAAGGGCTAAACGCAGTTATACTCCCAACTGAAAGAGCAAGCCCACCGAAAAGCCACGCAAGGAAACCCTTACATTCTCACACTTCTATCCAGCTTCTTGTTTTAATGTGAGGCTAGTAGATCCATACCCTTCTCCCTCTATCACAGATATAGGTCTCAATAAAACTTCCAAGTTGGGATGCGGTCTGCTGAGGAAATCCCCTGGTGCTCCCCTGATGATTAATGTAAGCCCCCGCTATGACAATATCCCACTGAACTCAAACCGGATGACCAGTAAAAAAGGAGGTCTGAAACAGATCAATTGCTCACATCTCTAGGTCCACATCTCTTGTAGGTACGGCGGTACTAACCTACGTTCTATCCTCAGTGGTGTCCTTCAATGGACAATGGAGAAATAAAACACACAACACATCAAAACAAATTTTTATGCAAAGAAAATTTTGTTGAAGACAAAATACAAAGACAATATAGCTCATCCTTTGTGAAAAGAGCCTGTTGGGTTCTTGAACAAGGGACTTCTTTTAACTCTACTAAAAAGTTTAAATAGCTAAATGTGTGAAAGGGCGACTACAGCTTCATCTGTTGGCTCAAAAAAAATTAAGCCAGTTCCATTTTTTGAGTCCACAGAACAATAGTCTTAAACCTTAAGATTCAACTACACTGCTAAAAAAAATTACAGGAACACTTTGAAAAACACATCAGATCTCCATGGGGAAAAATATCATGTTGGATATCTATAGTGATATGGACCGGGTAATGTGTTAGGAACAAAAGGATGTCACATTGCTTGATGGAAATTAAAACGATCAACCTACAGAGGGCTAAATTCAAAGACCCCCCGGAAATCAAAGTGAAAAAATTATGCAGCAGGCAAGACCGTTTTGCTGAAATTTCATTGCAGCAACTCAAAATTGTACTCAGAAGTTTGTATGGCCCCCATGTGCTTGTATGCATGCCCAACAAAGTCAGGGCATACTCCAAATGAGACGATGGATGGTGTCCTGGGGATTTTCCTCTCAGATCTTGACCAGGGCATCGCAGAGTCGCTAAACAGACTGAGGTGCAACCTGGCAGCGTCCGATGGACCAAAACATAATGTCCCAGAGGTGTTTTATTGGATTTATGTCAGGCGAGCGTAGGGGCCATTCAATGGTATCAATTCCTTCATCCTCCAGGAACTGGCTGCATACTCTCGCCACATTAGGCCGAGCATTGTCATGCACCAGGAGGAACCCATGACCCACTGCACCAGCGTAGGGTCTGACAATGGGTCCAAGGATTTTATCCTGGTCCCTAGTGGCAGTCAGGGTGCTATTTTCTAATCTGTAGAGGTCTGTGCATCCCTCCATGGATATGCCTCTCCAGACCATCAATGACCCACAACCAAACCGGTCATGCTGAACGATGTTACAGGCACCATAATGCTCTCCACGGCTTCGCCAAATCCTTTCACGTCTGTCACCAGTGCTCAGAGTGAACCTGCTCATATCTGTGAAAAGCACAAGGCGCCAGTGGCGGACCTGCCAATTCTGGTGTTCAATGGAAAATGCCAATCAAGCACCACGTGTTGGACAGTGAGCACAGGGCCCACTAGAGGACGTCGGGCCCTCAAGCCACCCTAATGAGGTCTGTTTTCTGATTGGTCAGAGATATTTACATCAGTGGCCTGCTGGAAGTCGTTTTGTCTGGCAGTGCTAATCCTATTCCTCCTTGCACAAAGGAGCAGATACCAGTCATGCTGATCGGGTAAGGACCTTCTATGGCCCTATCCAGCTCTCCTAGAGTAACCGCCCGTTTCCTGGAATCTCCTCCATGCTCTTGAGACTGTGCTGGGAGACACAGCAAACCTTCTGGCAATGGTACCTATGGTTGTGCCATCCTGGAGGAGTTGGACTGCTCATTTAACCTCCATAGGGTCCAGGTATCGCCTCTTGTTACCAGTAGGAACACTGACCCTAACCAAATGTAAAACTAGTAAAAAACAGTCAAAAAAGAGGAGTAGGGGGAAAAAAAAAAGTCAGTGGTCTTCACCTGTAAAACCATTCCTGTTTTGGAGGTTGTCTCATTGTTGCCCATCTAGTGCACCTGTTTTTAATTTCAATAACCGCCAAGCAGCTAAAACTGATTAACAACCCATTCTGCTACTTAACTGACCAGATCAATATTCCAGGAGTTTCATTGACTTGATGCTATACTCTGATTAAAAAGTGTTTCTTTCATTTTTTTGAGCAGTGTACGTCGTTCCACTTTTAAAGCCCCGTCTCCACAGAGCACCCCTGGGGCCTGACAAAATGCCTGTGCAGTTTTCTAGGGACGAGCTAGATAGCAGTCTTTTAAAACAAGGGGTATACATTGGCATCCTATTGTGTCTTGGCTTGTTGCTTTTGAAAGAAAAATTTGGACCGGATTCACACCTGAAGCAGTGAACAGGGACGCACTGGACCCCAGGCATGAACCTACGGCTGCATTTGTGTGAACCTGGCCTTATTCCCTGCTTCATAGGGACACAAAATCCATAATTTCTCCCTTGTCAGAACGGAGCTGTGCCTTGTTTATATAGGCAGGGCTCTGTTCTGCTTCTCTCCTCGCCTGTCAGGCAGCGGACATCTATTGACTGGCAGCCGCTGATCGGCTTGTGTGGTGTCAAATTACAGCCATTGCCAGAAGGTTTGCTGTATCTCCCAGCAAGCACCCTCTCAAAAGCATGGAGGAGATTCCAGGAGACAGGCAGTTACTCTTGGAGAGCTGGACAGGGCCGTAGAAAGTCTTTTAACCCATTAGCAAGACCGGTATCTGCTCCTTTGTACAAGGATGAACAGGATGAGAACTGCCAGAGCCCTACAAAATGACCTCCAGCAGGCCACTGTTGTGAAAGTCTCTGACCAAACAATCAGAAACCGACTTTATAAGGGTGGCCTGAGGGCCCGATGTCCTCTAGTGGGCCCTGTGGTTACTGCCCGGCACCACGGAGCTAGATTGGCATTTGCCATTGAACTCCAGAATTGGCAGAGCCGCCACTGGCACCCTGTGCTTTTCATAGATGAGAGCAGGTTCACCCAGAGCACACGTGACAGATGTGAAAGGGTCTAGAGAGGCTATGGAGAATGTTATGCTGCCTGTAACATTATTCAGCATGACCCGTTTGGTGGTGGGCCAGGGATGGGCTGGGGAGGCATAACCATGGAGGGATGCACAGACCTCTACAGGCTAGACCAGGGATCTCCAAACTACGGCCCTCCAGCTGTTTGCGGAACTGCTCGTCCCATGAGGCATTGTAAAACTCTGACATTCACAGACTTGACAAGGCATGATGGGAATTGTAGTTCCTCAACAACTGGAGGGCCATAGTTTGGAGATCCCTGGGCTAGACAATGGCACCCTGACTGCCATTAGGTATTGGGATGAAATCCTTGGACCTGTTGTCAGATCCTACACTGATTCAGTGGGTCCTGGGTTCCTGCTGGTGCACAACAATGCCCAGCCTCATGTGACGAGAGTATGCAGCCAGTTCCTGGAGGATGAAGGAATTGATACCATTAAATGGTCCCCACAGTCACCTGACCAATAAAACACCTCTGGGATATTACGTTTCGGTCCATCCGATGCCGCCAGGTTGCACCTCAGTCGGTTTAGGAGCTCAGTGATGCCCTGATCCAGATCTGGGAGGAAATACCCCAGGACACCATCTGTCGTCTCATTAGGAGTATGCCTTGATGTTGTCAGACATACATACAAGCACGTTGGGGCCATACAAATTACCGAGTACCATTTTGAGTTGCTGCAATGAAATTTAAGCAAAATGGACTAGCCTGCTCTGCATCTAACTTTCACTTTTATTTTTGGGGTGTCTTTGAATTCAGCCCTCTGTATGTTGATAATTTTCATTTTCATCAAATGCTGTGGCAGCCTTTCGTTCCTAACACATTACCTAGTCCATATCAGTATAGATATCCAGCATACTTTTTTTTCTTTTTGAAATCTGATATGTTCTCATTTCACGCTTTTACTTTTTTTGAGCAGTGCATAAATGTATACACACACACATTTTATAGTCCTGACCATAAAATCACATAATTTACTTTCAAAAGCAACGACCCAAGGGAAGACACAATGAGATGCCAATGTGCACATCAAACTGCAGTGGTAGGCTCCAATAGTGCTCTGTGAGGGTTGGAGTGTTGCATCTTTTGGTGCTTGCTCTGCATGTGTTGGCACAGTGGGTTTTCTCACCATTTGTCTGCTTAAATGATGTGGACAAACTAAATCCTACTTACGTGTCTGTATCCAAGGAAAAGTAATCATAAAGTTTCACTATTCGTGGATGATCAAGCTCTTTGTGTATTCTGTACTCTCTGCAGGCATGCCTACAAACAAATGGGTTGGTTAATAAGGTTGAAGGGTGGAGACACCGATTCTGTTATGAAAGAACACAAACTATTTACTTGTGGTAATTTTCCTTCTTCTCGTCTCTCCAGCTCTTGTTAAGTTGGTGAATTTTCACAGCAGCATATCTTTGTTCATAAAGATCAAAAGCCTGAAATAAACATGTAATGGCACAGTTAAAGCACAAAGTTATTTTGGAAAAGCAAACATATCAATTCAGTGGAAGCAGCCTAGACTGAAAGTGGTCAATATATCTGCTATCTGGCTGTCCTTTAACACTATTGGCTTATAACTAGGTTTTATTAACTTGCAATTAATATTTATGCAGCTCTATGTAAAGTGACAACACATGGGGACTGGACCTGTATGTAAAACTCGGCTCTGAGAAAACAGCTACATACATACCTGCTTTATGTGTCAAATGTCATACCTACAAAAGGGAACTCTAATTCAGTCAGACTTTTCATCCAGACCCCCCCAACCTTCCCCCTTTTCTTCATACAATTACAGTGGAATTCCTGGGCAACCATAACTTTTCTTTAAAAAAGCCCCCCCACTACCCATCCTGTGTACCTTATGTAAAAAAGATATGTGTACTTACCTTTTTTCAGCCCACTCCGGTCCAGTGAGCCCGTGTCAGTAAGGGTCCAGCTGCAGGGGAAAGGACAGAGTATTCGATAACAGCAGGGAATTTCGGGAGAGGTGACATTACCCATAGGCTCGTAAAGCCTAGCTACTGTCTGCCTTCCCTCCTTACCCCTGCAGCTGGCCACTCATTGACACAGGAAAGCTGGAACTGTAAGATCACAAGACTGGAGCAGGCTGAAAAAAGGTAAGTACACAGATCTTTTTTACATAGAGTAGACAAAATAAGCAGCGGGAGGAAGGAGGGTAAATTGTTATGAATAGTTATGGTTAGGCAAGAATTCCACTTTGAGTTTGCTCCCTAACCTGCCCCCAACCTGTTGACTGTACCATTATGGTATAAACACACGAATGAGGTTATTACTCAGCATGGGTGCTACCAGCAGACTAGATAAGAATCAGAAATGCATACCGGCTGTATTAAAAAAAAAACAAAAAAAAACACGAACTTCAATTTTGTAAATCATAGCTCTATAAAATAATTGTAATTTCTAACTGCATGACGTTTAGAAATCTTAGATAAGAAAGTAATTTTTTTTTTACAAGTTCTTCATTTTTCAAATTACTTTCATTCACCTTTCTTTTGGCTAAAGTGTGTGGTCAAAAAACTGCCTTTTTTTTGTTTTTACCGTATAATCCTTTTCTCTGTTGTTCATTGACAGACACGGCTCCATATCTTCTTTGAAACTTGGGTTATGCTGCTCTCCATAGGAGTAGGACTAGGTGGAAACAAATTTAAACTACGCCCCTAGGGCAGTCCTAGGGGGTGTACTTTGCACGTCCTGCTATAGGACTTCAGTTTGTAACAAGCAGTGTCAGAAGAATACATAACCCGACTTCACAGAGGGTTGGGTGCTGTGTCTGTCAATGAACATCAGAGAAAAGGATTTTACAGTAAGACAAAAATCCAGTTTTCTCCGTTTGTGGACGGACACAGCTACATATCTTCTTTGACCCTTGGGACGTCCCGAAGCAGTGTCAACATGAGGGGTGGGGAAAAAAACAAAAGCAATGCACATAATTCCCAAAAGCGCTAAACATAGCCAACTAGATAAACCAGAAGCTCAACCAGGAACAACTGGAGCTCACCACCAGAAAAAAATACACCTTCAAGAGGCAGGAGCCTCTGCAACAGCAGCCTGCAAAACTTTGAGGCCAAACGCAGCATCTGCAGATGCGAGTTCATCCACCTTGTAAAGCTGTATGAATGTATGCACAGACAACCATGTGGCCGCCACACCTGGACCACTGACGCCGGAAGACCCAGGAGGCACTAAGCGCCCTTGTAAAATGCACCTTAACAGGTAAAGGAGGATCATGACCCGTAATGGAATAGGCCTGCACCACCGTCTGCTTGATCAATCTGGAAAAGGTTGCAGCAGATGCGGCCTTCCCCTTACGAGATCCATCCGTAAGGACAAACCTGAAATCCAATTTCCGAATCGACTCAGTCGCTGCCAGGTACACCCTGATTGCCCGAAACAACATCCAGGGAATGTAAAGCAATTTCTTTAGGATGTTTTGGCTTAGGACACAAAGAAAGCAACACAATGTCTTCATTCAAGTGGAAACCCGAGATGACCTTAGGAAGGAACGGCTGACAAGGACGCAGCACCACTTTGTCCCTGTGAACCACCAGGTAAGGTTACCGACAGGACAATGCAGCCAGCTCAGACACCCTGTGTGCAGAAGTAATTAGCCACCAGGGAGGCCACCTTCTGTGACAGAGCAAGCAGAGGAAGTTCACAAATATTTTCAAAAGGTTGCACAGAGGTACCAGGGACCTTACCGGAGTAGCCAAGTGATGAACCCCCTAGACGAAAGTGTGAACCAAGGAATTTGCAGCCAATGGCCATTGGAAAAAAATTGCCAAAGCGGAAATCTGGCCCTTGATGGTGCCCAGAGCTAAACGCTGGTCTACACCCTGTTGTAAAAACTCAAGCGAACGGGACACCGAAAAGGAACGGGAAGGAGAAACCCCCCCGGAGACTAACACCAAGAAATGTATGCCCTCCAAACTCGATGATAAATCTTCCTAGAAGTAGATTTTCTAGCTTTTAACAGAGTAGGAATCACTGAATCCGAAACCTATCCTTCAGTACCTGGCTTTCAATAGCCAGGCCGTTAAAGCGAGCGACCGTAAAACAGGATGGAGGATCGGCCCTTGAGACCAAAGATCTTCTCTGAGCGGGATTCTCCAAGAAACATTGGCTACCAGCTTTATGAGGCCTGCGTACCAAGACCGGCAAGGCCAATCTGGAGCCACCAGAATGACTGGAATCCCTTCGGCCTCGATTCTGCACAGAAGTCTCGGCAGAAGCTGAAGTGGAGGAAAAGCGTAAATCAGACGATACTGACCCCATGGGGCCACCAGAGCGTTGGCGGCCAAAGGATCCTGAGATCTTGCCACAAACCTCTGAACCTTCCAGTTGAGACGAGAAACACTTGCGGGTGAAGAGACCATTCGCCCGGCTCCAATGCCTGTTGACTGAGTTAGTCCACCTGCCAATGTTTCACCCCTGGAATGTGCACAGCAGATAGGGCTGGAACATATCATTCTGCCCACCTTAGAATGCCGGCTACTTCTCTGGCCGATAGGGCACTTCTGGTGCTCCCTTGATGATTGACATATGCCACAGCCGTGGCATTGTCCGATTGCATCCTTACCGGGCACCCCTGCAGACGATCCGTCCACAGGGACAGGCAAAACCAGATTGCTCGAATCTCCAGGATATCGATCGGCAGACTGGACTCCTCCAGAGTTCAAACCCCTTGAGCTGAAACTGTGCCCAAGACACCTCCCCACCCGGACAGACTGGCGTCCGTTGAAACCAATGTCCAGTAAAGGGGGGAGAAAGGACTTCCCCTGTTGTAGCGCCGGGGAACGGAGCCACCAAATCAAGGATCCCTGCACACCCCGGCTCAACAGGATTAGATTGTCTAGAGATTGAGGATTCTTGTCCCATTTGGCAAGAATCTCCTTTTGCAGATGCCTGGTATGGAATTGAGCAAATGGAACCTCCTCGAGGTGGAGACCATCAAGCCCAGCACTTGCATGCAAGTCCAGAGAGACGACCGACTGTTGGACAATTTGAACTGAATCGCATGCTGCAACTTTAGTAGTTTCGCCTCTGGAAGAAACACCCTGGCTGAGGCTGAATCCAAAGTCAGGCCCAGGAAGTCCAGGTTGTTGGACAGAGTCAGAGCTAAATTCTGAAAATTCAGCGTCCAGCCGAACTGTTGCACAGTTCGCACAGTGATGTCCAGATTGTCTTTTACGACAAACAAGAACTCTGCTCGCAGGAGGAGATTGTCCAGGTACCCCAGTACTGCAATCCCCTTCTGCATGAGCAAGGCTAACACCAGGGCCAACACTTTTGTGAACACCCGAGAAGCTGAGGCGGGTCCAAAGGGTAAGGCCACAAATTGATAATTCTCCTCTCCCAACGGCAAACCGAAGAAAACGCTGGTGCCCGACATATATTGGGATTTGAAGGTAAGCGTCCTTGGTATCGATAGAGGCCAGAAAATCCCCTTGATGAAGAGATGCCACCCCCATGCGAATGGACTCCATCCGAAATTTCTGAACCGGCACAAAGCGATTCAGGGGCTTGAGGTCCAAAATTGGATGGACTTTGCCTTCCTTCCTGGGAACAGTAAACAGATTTGAATAAAATCCCCAAAAACGTTCCAACTCTGGAACCGGCACAATTAGTCCCTGTGATAGCAGATCCTGCAGCACCCTGTAAAGGCCCTGCAGCCGATTGGGGGACAGGCACAAGTTGGAAAGGATGAACCATGCCAGGGACAAGGACCGAAACTCGATCTTGTAACCAGACCAAATCAACTCGTGGACCTATTTGTCTTGAATGAAAGAGATCCATGGGTCTGGAAAGATGTGAAGACATCCCCCCACCCCGGGTACGGGTGAGGGCGCCCCTTCAGGCAGAGGAGGGCTTGTCTGCGGGACCAGTACTCTTGACTACCAGCCCAGGGGCGCATGGAACCTCCCACGTTGTTACGGGTGGATTTTTGTCCCTTGTCCTGCGAGCCCGCAGGACGAAAAAGCCATTTGTGAGCCAAGAAAGGTCCTTGCATACGACAAGGCTCTTTGCTCTTAGCAAACTGTGGAAGCAGAGTACTCTTACCTCCTGTAAGACCTTTAATGATTTCTTTCATAGAAGCTGCGAACAGGCGATCTCCTACAAAAGGGAGATCAGTCAACACCTTTTTGGAAGCCTGGTCCGCAGACCAGTATTTCAGCCAAATCATGCGGCGAAGGGTCACAGCTGTCACAGACACTCTGCAGGCTAAAGGGGCCATATTCAGAGAGGAATCACAGATATACTGTAACCCCTGTATCAACTGATCCCCCAGCTCAGGAGAATGTTGACCCCCTTATAAATCCTGGAGCAGAAGCTTAGCCCATTCCATTAAGGTCTGGGAGACCAAGGTGATGGCAAACACCGGCCTCAAAATTTAACCTGCCATGGTGTAAAGGTATCGGACCAGAGCCTCAGCTCTCTTGTCCACAGGGTCTTTAACCACTTTACCCCCAGCCACTGTGCGGCACAGTGGCTCGTTCCCGTCCAGCGACGTAGACCTACGTCGCTGGACTCCTCCCCCTGTAGGCGGCGCTCCCACGCCGCCGGAGGCGCGCTCCCGCTGTTTTCATTCACAGCGGGAGTCGGCCCAGGGGAGGAGCGGCGGCGATCGCCGCTGCTCTGCCCCGATCGTCGGGGAATCGATCCTGAGTGACAGGGACTGACAGATCGGAGTGTTTAGCATAGCTGAACATCCGATCTGTCCTTCTGTCACTCAGTCACCTCCCCCCCCCCACACGTCAGTAAGCAACAGGCATACATTAACCCCTCCCTCTCCAATAAAATTAACCCCTTCGCTGCCAGTGTCATTTTTACAGTAACAGTGCATATATATAGCACTGATTACTGCAGTAATGTCTCTGGTACCCCCAAAAGTGTCAAAAACGTCAGTCAAGGGTCCGATCTGTTCGCCGCAATGTCGCAGTCCCGCAAAAAAAAAAAAAAAAAAAAAAAAAAAAAAAAAAAAAATCGCAGATCGCCGCCATTACTCGTTAAAAAAAAAAAACACCAAAAATGACAGAAATCTTTCCCTTAGTTAGTAAACGCAATAACTTTTGCGCAAACCAATCAAAATACGCTTATCGTGATTTTTTTTACCAAACATATGTAGCAGAAAACAAATTGGCTAGAAATTTTAAAAAAATTTGATTTTTACATTTTTTGGGGGGGAATTTCATATAAAAAAAATGTTAAAAATATTGTTATTTTTTCAAAATAAAATGCTCTTTTTTTGTTTATAGCGCAAAAAGTAAAAATCGCACAGGTGATCAAATATCACCAAAAGAAAGCTCTATTTGTGGGAAAAATGGATTTTTGTAAGAACTTACCGTAAAATCCTTTTCTCTTAAGCTCATTGACAGACGTAGTCTTCTTGATTCTCAAGAGCTGGGTTATGTTGTCTCCGCAGGAGTAGGACTAGGCAGAATGACAAAACGTTCTGGCTCCACCCTAGGGGGCAGTCCCTGAGGGTATATCCTCCCTCTCTCTGCTACAGGGAATCAGTTCTGTTTAAAGCAGTACAGAGAAATTAACCCAACCCAACTCAATGATAGAGGGGCGGGTACTACGTCTGTCAATGAGCTTAAGAGAAAAGGATTTTACGGTAAGTTCTTACAAAAATCCATTTTTCTCTATCGCTCATTGACAGACGTAGTCTTCTTGATTCTCAAGAGCTGGGACATCCAGAAGCAGTGCCACAAATGAGGGGTGGGATTGACAAAATCAAATCCAATCTAGAAGGCCCAACCGGTGCCAAACTAGAAGTTTTAAAGGCTCATTATAAACAAAGAATGAGACTAAAGAAAAATTTTCCAACGGAAAAAAACCCTCGAGGTAGACCACTGGTCTCCTCAAATTGCGGCCTGCAAAACCTTGCGGCCAAACGAGGCATCAGACGATGCCATTACATCAACTTTATAATGTTTAGAGAAGGTATGCACCGACGACCAGGTAGCCGCCTTGCACACCTGGACCACTGACGCCTGATGGCGAAAGGCCCATGACGCACTAAGTGCCCGAGTGGAGTGCGCCTTAACAGGGAACGGGGGCTCCCGACCCTTAATAGAATAAGCCTGTACTACCGTCTGTCTGATCCATCTGGAAATGGTCGCGGCAGATGCAGGCAACCCCTTTTTGGGTCCATCTGGGATCACAAAAAGTGAATCCGTCTTGCGAAACGAGTCTGTCGTTTTCAAGTATACCCTGATCGCCCGGACCACATCCAAGGAGTGCAAAGCAAATTCCCGAGGATGACTGGGCTTAGGACACAGGGAAGGTAATACAATTTCTTCATTCAGATGAAATTCTGAAACTACTTTTGGTAGGAAGGATGGATTCGGACGAAGAACCACCTTATCTCTATGAACCACCAGATATGGTGAACGACAAGATAATGCGGCCAATTCTGACACCCTGCGTGCAGAAGTAATAGCCACCAAGAAGGCCACCTTCTGGGACAACGTGGGTAGAGGAATCTCCCTAATATCTTCAAAGGGAGGTTTCTGAAGAACCGACAACACTAAATTAAGATCCCAGGGGGGTAACGGCGCGTGCACTGGCGGAGCCAGATGTCGCACCCCCTGGATGAAATTCCGCACCAAGGAATGAGTAGCCAAAGGCTTCTGAAAGAAGATGGCTAATGCTGAGACCTGACCCTTGATAGTACTCAAGGCCAGTTTCTGCTCAACCCCTTGTTGCAGAAAAGCCAATATTCGACTAATCGAATAAGACCGAGGTCGGAACCCCAAAGGTTCACACCATGCAATGTAGGACTTCCATGTGCGATGATAAATCTTTCTGGAAGTCGCTTTCCTTGCTTCAACTAGAGTAGGAATAACTGAAGCTGACAAACCTTTGTCCTTCAGCACCTGGGTCTCAATAGCCAGGCCGTTAAAGCCAGCGATCGTAAAGCAGGATGGAAGATCGGTCCCTGAGACAGTAGATCCTCCCTGAGAGGAAGTCTCCATGGGACGTCCGCCACCAGTCTGACCATGTCGGCGTACCAAGCTCGACGAGGCCAGTCCGGAGCTACCAGGATTACTGGGATTCCTTCCTCCTCTACCCTGCGAAGAAGTCTTGGCAGTAACGCGAGAGGAGGGAAGGCATATATTAGCTGGTATTGCCCCCACGGGGCGATCAGTGCGTCTGCGGTTTCTGCTAGAGGATCGCGGGAGCGAGCCACGAATCTCTGAACTTTCCTGTTGAATCGTGATGCCAACAGATCCACATCCGGGGTGCCCCACCGTAGGCACAACTGGTGGAAAACGTCTGGATGGAGGGACCATTCCCCCTGATCCAGGGTCTGACGGCTGAGATAATCTGCCTGCCAATTCTCCACCCCCGGAATGAACCCCGCAGAGATTGCTGGAACAAATCGTTCCGCCCAGCGAAGAATACAAGCCACTTCTTTGGCCGCTCGGACACTCTTGGTGCCCCCCTGATGATTGACATAAGCCACGGCCGTGGCATTGTCCGACTGGATCCGAACCGGGCTGCCCTGAAGCTGCTCGGTCCAGTGAATCAGACAAAGTCTGATCGCTCTCAGTTCCAATACATTTATCGGTAATCTGGATTCTTCCGGGGACCAAAGTCCCTGGACAGATAACTGACCAAGAATTCCTCCCCATCCGGATAGACTGGCATCCGTGGTCACTATCGTCCAATATATTGGCAGAAATGACTTTCCCTGGCTGAGCATTGGAGACCGAAGCCACCAAACCAGAGACTCTCTGGTCTGTTTGCTCAATCGTATCTGATTGTCCAGGGATTCCGGATTCCGATTCCATCTGAGAAGAATCTCTTGCTGAAGAATTCGGGTATGGGACTGGGCAAATGGGACTGCTTCGAATGAAGCCACCATCAACCCCAGAACCCTCATGCACGTCCGAAGGGAAGACCAGCTGTTGGACAGTAACAACTGGACTGCTGATAGAATCTTTCGAAGTTTCCCTACCGGAAGGAAAACTCTCGTCCTGACTGTGTCTAGAATTAGACCCAGATATTCGAGCCTCTGGGTGGGAACCAGAAATGACTTTTGCTGGTTCACCAGCCACCCGAATTCCTGTAAAGAAATCATAGTAATTTCTATGTTTTGTAGCAAGGTCTGAGGAGATTCTGCATGAAGCAGAAGATCGTCTAGGTAACCTAGAATCGATATACCTCTTTGGCGCAGAAGTGCCAACATAGGGGCCAACACCTTTGTGAAGACCCGCGGAGCCGTGGCGAGACCGAAAGGTAACGCCACAAACTGATAGTGGTTCTCCTCTACGGAAAAGCGTAGAAAACGCTGATGTCCTGCGAAAATGGGAATGTGAAGATAGGCGTCCTTGATGTCTATGGACGCTAGGATATCCCCTGGATGCAGGAAGGCTGCTACCGTGCGAATGGACTCCATTCTGAATCTTCTTATGTTGACGAAAGAATTGAGCGCTCTTAAGTCCAGAATTGGACGCACTTTGCCCTCTTTCCTGGGTATTGTAAACAGGTTTGAATAAAACCCTTGAAACCGTTCTGTCCAAGGAACGTGGACTACCACTCCTTGTTGTAGTAGATCTGTGACTGCTCTCCGCAGATCTTCTAGACGATCCGGAGATAGTCGGATATTGGAAGGGAAGAATCGCGCCGGTGGGAGAGATCGAAACTCGATCTTGTACCCTGACTTTATGACTTCGCAAACCCATTTGTCCGGGATTCTGGAAAGCCATGGATCCGGGAACCGGCGAAGACGTCCCCCCACCCCAGTTATGGGTGGGGGCGCACCTTCAGGCTTTGGATGGTTTATCTTCAGGTCTGGAGGGGGCGGGCTTTTGCTTGCCCGACCAACGACCCCTCCTGCAGGAGGCTTGGAGGACTTAGTTTTTTCACCCGCTGGACGAAAAAACCTCTTGTGAGCAGAAAAAGAAGGCCCTCGTCTTTGACGAGTTCCTCTACCTTTAAAATTTTGCGGTAAAAAGGTGCTTCTTCCACCGGTGAGATCCTTAATGATCTCATCTAAGTTGGCTCCAAATAGACGCTCTCCTGAAAAGGGGATATTAGCCAATGCTTTTTTGGAACCTTGGTCGGCTATCCAACCTTTTAGCCACAGTGTACGCCTGAGAACCACTGCTGAGACTGATGCTCGCGCCATTAATGGAGTGGCGTCTAACGCCGCATCACATACAAACTGTAACCCCTGTATCATTTGTTCCAACAAATCTGATACCGCCTGAGGGACTTCTTCTAAGTCCCGGCGTAACCACTTGGTCCATTCAGTTACAGCCTGCGAAACCAGACCAATAGCAATTATTGGCCTGAAAGCTGATCCAATCAAGGAAAACATGGTGCGAGACATAGCTTCTATCTTGCGATCCACTGGATCTTTAAAAGACGGAGCGTCTTCTAAAGGAATAACCGTGGCTTTATTCAATCTAGCAATTGGTGAATCCACCACAGGTGGTTCTGTCCATTTCTTAATAAGGGTTTCCTCAAACGGATAACGCCTGTCAATGCGTTTGGAAATATTAAAAGTGCGTTTTGGCAGACGCCATTCTTCATCGATTGGATTGCCAAAACATTTGGGCAATGGAAAAACCTTTGCCACTTTGATGCGCTTTTTAGTCCCAAAAGGGATCTCAGTTTCAGCTATTTCTGATGGAATACCCTGTAACCTTAAAGTCTCTTGAACAGATACAATGAGTGCGTTTACCAACGCTTCCTCTCAGGCTATGGCAGATGCCGAAACATCCTCCTCACTGTCTGAAGAGACAGGACCCGAGACACCAATACCAGATGAAGTACCTGCAACTGCAGAAATAGGCTCAGAGTCTGAATCCGAGGTTTCAGATAATAAGGGGTTAGGCGGGGGTCGCTTTCTTGCGCCCTGTCCCTGACAAGCCACTTCCACCCGGGACACAAAAGTTTCCATAATGGCTGACAAAGATTCAATTGTCAATGGGGTGCTGGAGGATCCCGCAGACCCCTCGAGGGGATCCGGAGGAGATACATGAGTGGCAGGGTCCATGTTAATACAGGACACTTTTGCCAGCAATAAACAAAAAAACTTTTTTTTTTTTTTTTTGTGTGTCTCCCCCTAGCGCAATAGCGCCCCTCAGAGTACCTGCTTCTCGATCCCAGAGAGAGAGAGAGAGGGACCCCCAAGGCTCACCAACCGATGCAGTGCAGTTTCCAACAAACTGCAGCCAGCGTCTGTCTTACACAGACTGGAAGGAGCTGTTTGCTTTTTCCCGGGCAGAAGGCGTGGCTCCGCCCCCTGTGTACGCCTTCCGGCGTTCCCAGCCCTCCACGAGGAAGCTGGGCTCACAAAACATGGCCGCCCCCATAGAAGAGACATAAGACTCCAAAAACATGGCGGCCGGCGTGACCTGAGGACATACATGCATTCGGTCTACGGCAAAATGGCGGCGGACCACCGATATCGTCTTCCCAGCACATCCACCTGCACTCTGCTGAGAGGTGACATATGGATCTACAGAGATACACTGCACATAAGGTAGGATTATACCTCCTATGTTTGCTGTAATGTTACAGTCTGCTGGGTAGAGTGTTAGCTCTTGAACCAAGTCCACTTCCCACAAACACATGCTGTATAACAAGGGGGACTTGTAAGTGTCAGATATATACTGACCATATATGGAGGGGCCCATAATATATACTGCCTCATAAATGAGGAAAAAAGGGAACGTTTTACTCACCATACCGAACCGACAGGCACCCTCTCTTCATAATACCCTCTCCACCGAGGTGGGGGTTTGTGGACGCCTCGACTCTCTGGTCCTGGCGTCCAAGCGAGCTTTTAACTCGCAAAGTCAGTCCCTTTACTGGGACTCCGTCGCGGCCGACTCAGCGCACTGGTCTGCACGCGCTTTTAGGCAGAAACCGGGGTGACCACTGGATCTCACATCCAGCCCGTCGCCCGGCCCCGCATACTTACTTGAATATGTCGCGGCCGACCAAGCGCAATGCCTGGTCTGCACGCGCTCGTAGGCCGGCTGGGGTGACCACAAGTGTCGCCCAGTCCGGCATTTTTGCTTGAAGATCTCACAGGAAAAAAACACTGGAGAAAACTACCTAAAAAAAGTCTTTTTCTTAAAGAAAAAAAGTCTTGCCAGGACCAAAAGATCCCAGCAAGGAACTTAGGTCCTTACTCCTGACTAGACAGAAAAAAAATGATTCCCTGTAGCAGAGAGAGGGAGGATATACCCTCAGGGACTGCCCCCTAGGGTGGAGCCAGAACGTTTTGTCATTCTGCCTAGTCCTACTCCTGCGGAGACAACATAACCCAGCTCTTGAGAATCAAGAAGACTACGTCTGTCAATGAGCGATAGAGAAAAAAGGACGTAAATTTCGTTTGGGTACGGCGTCGCACGACTGCGCAATTGTCAGTTAAATTCGCACAGCGCCGAATCGCAAAAACTGGCCTGGACGTAAGACAGCAAAATCTTCCGGTGGTAAAGTGGTTAAAAGACGGGGAATCCTCCACCAGAAGAAGGGTGGCTTTATTCAATCTGGAAACCTGAGAATCCGACCCCAGTGGAACAGTCAGTTTCTTCAAAAGGGGCTCTTCAAAAAGGATACCTCCTAGCGAAATGCTTAGGTATCCAAACCATGCGTTCGGGGATCCCCACTGACTTGCGATAATCTCGTCAAAATAGGCAGGAAAGGGGAACACCTTAGTCCCCCCTAGGATGGTCTGCGGGTACCAAATTGCACAGATGCAGCATTAGCGGTGTCCTCCAATTTTAAAGTTCCCCGCACTGATACAATCAGTGCCTCCACAAGCGCCGCAGCACTGCTCCACAATGGTCGCCGCACTGATTTCAATGGGAAACTCCAAAAACATGGCCGCCGGACTACACAAACATGGATTATACAAAGATTCAGAACAGCCATCCGCAGAAAAAAGTGGTGGCAGACGGCGCGGCACTCGGGACCCCCAATAGCCCCTCAAGTACTTGCAGTCCACTTGGGGGACCCCCACTGCCATCTAAAATTTTACTGTGAGCCACCGGCAGCACGCTCCCTCCTCCCCAGTCCCACAGTGCATGACCCTGTGCCTAAAAGTAGCCAGGCCACCCCGGGGAGGGGGGACAAAGGGGGTAAGTGAGGGTGACATGGGCAGGGGAACCCTGCTAATGAGGATGGGGGGGAACCAAGCAAGAAGGAAGGACACTGGGGGGGCCTACCAACCCGAGGAAAAGGCCGCGCTCCACCCCAAAATGTTCCCGGTGGAGAGGGGGGACACCACTCACCACACTTGGAAACACAGCAGGCACCACACTTGGGAACCAAGCAGGCACCACACCGGGCAGTCCACCGCACCATCTTGGAATGGGGGTGCTGTGGCCAGAGATACGCTGCGACTCAAGATTGTGACCAGGGCTATGCGTCCTCGCGAGGTGTTTCACTCTCTGGCCAGCCCTGTCCAGTGGGGCTATGTCGCAGTCAACCTAGCGTGGAGCTAAAGTTGGATCGTGCTTGCTGGCCAGACTGAGAAGACCGCAAGAATCTAGGATATCCAGTTTGTTGCAAAGTCCGGGAGTTGATTGTAGTTCTCACAGGAACATAAAATAATAAAAAGGAGGAAAGAAATCCATTTAAAAAAGAAAAAAATGCCAGGACCAGAGATCCCAGCAAGGAACCTGACTAGGCAGAAAAAACTGAAGTCCTATAGCAGGAAGTATACCCCCTAGGACTGCCTTAGGGGCATAGTCAAATTTGTTTCCGCCTAGTCCTACTCCTATGGAGAGCAGCATAACTCAAGGGTCAAAGAAGATATGGAGCTGTGTTCCTCAATGTACGAAAACGAAATTAAAAACGTTATAAGTAGGCCATATGTAACTTTATTCCACAGGCTGATAAACAGTTGCATTTAAATGGTAGGCATTGTTGAAGGCACTTTGCATATTTGCACTTGTATTTATGAAAACATGCTACATATTAACATTTTTTATTCTGAATTCCAGGCAAACACAGACAAGATACATATATGGAGGCTGTTTTATCTGCTGCAGGATTTGTATTTCTGTTTAATTCTGGGGGCTCTTTCTCTGCTGCAATATCACTTGTATTTACAGGTCTCCTCCCCAGCCTATGACTAGATGGTAAAAAGGGAAACCGTACAATAGTCAGCTCATCTTTCTGCTTTCTCCTACAATTAACGTGCGCCTTCCAATGGAACAAACATTATTGGCTTCTTTTTCCTCCCCCTGCCCTGTTGGAGAGTAGACTGCAAAAGACTTACATCAAGTCAGATATTCACGTCTTATATTATATCTACATTTAACAACGTAGGTAATTATCCCAGAGCTAAGTTAATTTGTGATTTTTATATCTGCCTGGCATTCAACTTTACCAATGGTTTACATCAAATACTCTTAATTGTTATGTGTTTCGTCTAACCCCGCTTAAATATTTTTCTAAATGTTCTACATGTTACAGATGATCTGTTAATACATGGAGCCCCTTACATAGGCTGACAATATTACTGGGGAAGTCTCTGCATTAACCCACTGAAAATATGTAGCAATACATTTTACATCACTAAAAAAAGTATAAAGCAAACATAAACACAAGGTTCAAAGTGTAAGGTAAATGTAGTAAACATTAGTGTCAAAGTAGAAGGTAAACTTCATTGACGATGTTTCAAGACATAAGGTATATTAGTGTTACCTTGTACACTTCACTAAAACCACCTCGACCAAGTAAATGAAGTAATAAATATCTCTCGTTCAACGTAGGGTGATCTTTAAATCTAAAAAAAAAAAAAAGAGAAAATACAAATTAACTCTAAACATGCAATGTCTTTTATGTTTAAGACATAGAAAGTGACTATTTTCTTTATTTACAAAATGAGCCCTTATTACAGACCCTCTTATAGGAAAACCCAGAGCAAGATGGCTCCCCAACCACCAGCTTTAAACAGTCAAGTTCTGCTGCATCCTATTCTACCAAACATATTTGGAGAAGAGTAGAATAGTTACCTACTGCCACTAATCCTGTGTCATTGTTCACTCACTAGGTAAATAAAACCAGTAGTATTAATATTGCCAGGAACAATGACTCACCCGTTACCTTTTTTTCTCGGTCACATTTTTACACATCAGCCACTTTGAATGTAACCTCTTGCTGCACACATAATATATATGTGGGGCAGCAGAGAGGGTGGAATTTAATGCCCACATATGTGTTCTTGGGTTACACAGCTTTCTGTGCAGTGACTGCGCTGTCAAAGACATCTCTTGGGTCTCTACTAATGATCGTGAGCTAGTTGGACGAGCTCTCCTTACCATGTGACCGACAGTCATGTGATTGGCCAGTTCTTCACACCCCCTAGGGATGAAGCTCAACCTTTTTTTTTTTTCAATTTTTAATTTTGAATGCAGTAGCAAATAGAACCTCTATTTTTGTGGTGGTCTTTGCCTCCATTGTGCATAATTCCTCCCACTACCTATCCTGGGGATTAGAAATTCCTCCAACAGGAATAGGAGCAAAGAAATTTACATGCAGCACAGTGGGGGAAACAGTTACAATCTCCGTAAGGTGCTTTCTGTCCCTTTCTATCCTGGTGACACATATTACCTTCATTACTTGTTTTAGTGCCACAGCGATAAAAACTGTAGGGAAATCTCCCCAGTGTAGTCATAGTCAATAATAAAACATGACAGAAAACACTCCCTGCACATTAGGGGAAAAAAAAAAAAAAAAAACTTATGTGACGCTGTGTTTTAAATTCAGAGATTCTAGTATAGGCCAATCACCCGAAGCCAATCTTGAGAAAACCAGTTATCTGCTACATTAGATATTATCATTCAATCAGTAAAGTTTTCCCTCATGACAGGTTGGCATTCGTGTCAGGCTGCAATCTACTTCATAAAATAAGTAGGATGGCATGACCTGCAAATGCACGCCTATAGAAAGATGATATAAGACATGCATTATTCAGAGGTTGCATTATGTGCCCAATCACGCTCTATAGTCAGCGACCATTAAAACATATATCTAAAGCCATAACTTTTTGTTTTCCATTTTAGATAGCATAGCAGTGTTAAAACCGCTGTCTTTTTTTGCCATCTCATTAGGGAGATTTCCTTTTGCTTCCTGACCTGTAGACTCAACAGGAAGTGATAAAGGGAAGCTTTAGGAATAAGAGTCAGACTGGTAGCTTTAGGCAAAAGAAAGACTTAAACAGGGAGTACCACATCCAGACAAAGGAGACAAATCTCCACAGGATGTTTTGGAGTAAAACACAGAGAAGGCATAACAATGTTCATATTAAAGAGGGAGAAATCATCTTGAAAAAGAAATAGGATTTGGGGCTTAGAATAACCTTTTACTTATGTGCCACAATAAATGATTCTTTAAAGACTGTTAATTCTAAAACAGATGGCAATGACAAGAATGAATGGTATGTCCGTCATCCAGATCCTGCGGAGCAAATGAGAAATAGTTTTTAGAGGAAGTAAAGCAAAAATCAGGTTGAACTGATCCCACAGAGCCACCAGCGCATCCACTGCATAGGCTAGAGGACCGGGACCTGGAGATAGAATTAAGCTACGGCCAGCTTTGGTAGCGCGTTGCTGAAAACCAGGAGACCCCCCCACCCCCCTCGTGAAAGGTCTTGAAACACCTTGGGGTGAACAGACCACTTTTTGGAGTCCACTGATGATTGCAGAAGTCCACTTGCCAATTGGTCATTGGAGATAGAGCTAGAACATGTCCAAGCCAGAAGTTGGTTGGCTTCTATTTAAGCCAATAGATTTCTGGTTCCTCCTTGATGAATGCTACTGCTGTGGCACTGTCTGACTGAATCTGGCTCAGATGACCTTGCAGTCGAGAGGCCCAGAATTGTAAGGACAACTAAGCTGCTATAAGCTGTAGAACTGGCTGGCATGCGTCATATCTTCCAGAACAACGGAAAGGATGAATTGACTCCAGTTCTGGACTTGTGACCCTCAATGCCGGGGTAAGCCTGGTTTTAAAGGTCAGGCGTGAAGTATGCGACAGTCCAGAAACTGCGCTCTATCACGCGCAGCCAGAATGTTAAGTTGCAACAGTCTGGAGTGAAATTGGGCAGATGGATTTGCCCAATGAGCAGTACCAACAACCAGAAGGAGGCAGTGTTAATTTCGTAGACTAAAACGTTTTCGTCGACTAAATTAACACAATTTTAGTCGACTAAAATACGACTGAAACTAAAACAATTCAGATGACTAAAATACGACTAAAACTAAAATGGCATTTTAGTCTTAAGACTAAAATACGACTAAAACTAAAATGGCATTTTAGTCAAAAGACTATAACTAAAACTAAATTGAAATTTGCTGCCAAAATTGACACTGGTGCATGCTCAAAGCTTAATATCATAAATAATAACATATTAGATTTTTCACTCCAGGACCAGCAGTAGTATATAATGAGTTTGGAAATTGTAGAGAAATGCTTAAATAATGCATTACAAATTACAATTGAACTACACCCATTCGATTATAGAGGACTAAAATAAGTTTTAGTTGACTAAAATGTAGGACGTTTTAGTCGACTAAAATGTACTGGAGTTTTAGTCGACTAAATACGACTAAAACTAAAACACTTGCAGAAGACTAAAATGGGACTAAAACTAAAATGTCATTTTAGTCCTAAGACTAAAACTAAATTGAAATTTGCTGCCAAAATTAACACTGGAAGGAGGTTGTGCCGGCACAGCAGGGGCTCATGAGCAGGAAACCGGTACAATGGAATGGAAAATTGTGCTGCAGCACACTCTCCAGATGTTCCTGAGATTTATACACTTAGGCCAGCATATCCAGGCTCCCAAAAAAAAAAGGTAGAAGCCCTGACTTACTGCAGCAGTGGTCTTCCAACAGCCTGCTGTCCCCACCAGGTAGATAGCAGGATTCAGAAGACGTTCAGTCTTTGCCTGGCACATGGGCATACTTCCAAAGGAATCTTACGGGAAGGGGTTACCCCAGATGAGTGAACCACGGGCCTTAACCTGCAGAGCACTGTTTCTCAACATTTTTCCAGTCAGGGCACCTTTGAAAATTATTTACAGTCTCAAACCACTCCAGTTAAGCCTTGGTTCACATTATTGCGTGTCGGGAATGCATGCAAAATCGTGTGGCTTCCTGAAACGAATACAAAAACGCAATGCTCTTCAGCAGAAGCACAGGGGTGTCATTAATTCTTACTGGTACCACCATGCATTAGCTCACAAAAAAAAGTGTCAGGGACTAGGGTTGGATCACACCAAAACGTGGCGTGCAAAAGGCGCGCTCTCCATGCATGTTTCCTGTTTGCACTGCCCTTAAAATCTGAATGCGGGTTTCAATACATTAACAGCACCCCAAAGGCAGATGCAGTGCGTTTCAAGGCACCAAATTGCATAGCACCATGCAGGTCGGTCCGGAGTTTTTTTTTTTTTTTTTAAAGTAGTGCATGCGCTACTACTTTTTTCTGCATCCCAGTGCGATTTGCAGTCCATAGGTTGCAAAATCACATCACACAATCCCCTCTCTGCCAACTTCCACACCCTAAACCCCCTCTTGCTCACCTGTGTACCCCAACCAAACCCCCCCACTGCTCACCTAGTACCCCAAACACCCCTCCCTGCTCACCTCTGTACCCCAAAATCCCCTGTTTGCACACCTTTGTAATCCACTCTCTGCTATAACCCCCACCTTTCCTTTTGATCCTTTCTGCACCCTACTTTTCTCTCAGCAGAACCTCAGGGCAGGACCGTTCTTACACTTACAAAGCTCTGTGGGCAGTGTTGACAGAGTAAGGAGTGCTGGCTGCAGCTCTGAATGCACCTACTAGTATGCACTTAGTAGGAAGTATAGGGGACATACTCCTCCTGCCCCCCCCCTCAACATACTCACTGACAGCATACTCACAGACATAGCCTTGAACTTGCACCAAGTACTCTCCTGCAGGGGGAGACGGAGAGTCTCCCCTCGTTCACTGCTCTTTACTGCACTGTGCCGACCGACCTTCTGTGCTGATGTTCAGTGAAAGGGGAGTTCGGACAGATCAGACAGCCTTTTTCAACCAAGGTGCCACAGCACCCCTGAAGACCTGAGGCACCACCCTAGTTGAGAAACTCTGCTATAGAGCACTCTAAAGCGAATTCTCTGGGTGGAACAAATGTGGGTATAGGATTGTACATATGAAGGTTTTCTATTTATTTTTTTCTTTTGGTTGAACGAGATGGACTTTCTTCTTTACCGGACTAGGTAGCTATGTAATTCAGAAGGTTGCATCATGGATGTCTAAATGAGAGCAGAGTCCAGTGCTGAAGAGGCATATTACGCAGGCTGGACCAACTTCCTACCAGCAGAGTCCCAGTGCAAAGCCAAAGGTTAACAAATCTAGAAGCTACAACAATGAGTCCCAGTAGCTCCGCAGTAAGCTTGCTTGAAGAAAAAAATAATAATCTTAAGAAAAGTAAAAGTATTGCTTCTCTCAAATCATAGAGAAGGCGGCCTCTGTTTTCCTAGGACATCAGGGAGAAACTGAGACAGTCCATTCTCCTGAAGGCAAGAATATCTCCCCTCCCCCTTTGTTTGGCCACACACATATGACTTCCAAACTATCACTTTTCTTATGCCCCATACACACGTGCAGATTATCTGCAGACTTTTGTCTGCAGACTTACCTTTTCTATGTAGTGCAAGGGCCTACCGGATTGCATACAAATTGAATGTGTTTAGGTTTGACCTCATATTATATGGTTTTGGTAAGTCTGCAGACAAAAGTCTGCAGATAATCTGCACGTGTGTATGGGGCATTAGTCTGTGCCTAAATTATGACTGAGCTACCTATGTGAATATCTATAAAAAAAATAAAATATTGGTGGGCCTTGAGAACTGTGTTGGGAAATATCAAGAGCACATCCAGCAGGCAGGAGCTAGCACAGGAATAATGGTGGAGGAAAACAAATGTGAGTAAGCAATAAAATTTACCCCACTAGGCTATGGTTGTCAATGCAGATTAATTATAAGCATCAAAACAATCCATTCAATATCATCCACATGTGGAAACAACTGTTTTCTGTTGGTGAGCTCTTTTAAAGCATTTGTGTTATTTAGTGTTCACAAGTGAGTTCTGTCATTATAGTGGCAAGTTCTGGGTGCCCGGATGAAGTCCAAACTAAAAGCTTTGCTGTTCATACTACATGACAAATGCCTAGTTATGAGGAGAGGCGACTATACAAAACTTAAAATTTTCCCTTACTGTGAATTGTCCTCATTGTTAATTCGTTTCAGTTCTCGTATGTGGAGATTTCGAACCCTTTCCAAACGTTCAAGTTCTGCCTGGATCTCTGCTTCCTCCTGCATTGAGAGTAAATATAATATGTTACACATGAGTAAATTTTATCACTGAGGACAGATATCAGACTAAAGCCCCGTACACACCTAGCGATTGTCGGCCGTAAATATTCGGCCGAACGATCGGCTGATTGTAGGCTTGTTGGTATGATGCTTCCGACAGAGACTTTCCGGCCGAACAGAATCTGTTGTACAGGCATTAAAATTTTTGTTGGCCAACACCAGAACGGCCGATTGTTCGCCAGTCAGTACAGAATTCGGCCGACAAACAGCCGATTAGCAAGACTGGGCATGCTCAGAAAAGAAAAAACACACGGAAAGTTAACCATCACATGACATTACTTCTGCAGTCGGTTGTTGTTGGCCGACAAAATTCATGTGCAGTCTATTGCAGTTTTCAGCCCAAAGGACAGCACCGGACAAAAGACGGCCGATCGTTCGGCCGACATTCGGGACGTGTGTACGAGGCTTAAGGCTTTTAGTTGTGGATGCTTCAGTACGAAAAGCATTTCTGTTGGCCAAAACAGAAAATCAAAGAGAAGGGGATGCAATGAAGTTTAAGGCAAGCAAAAACATGAATATACAGTGCTATACATCCAACATTCCTGGTTATGCACATTTAATTTAAACTCTGTAAAAAGGGATATATTGTATTTTCAAGGTGCATAGACTGAGTTTGGTGTATAAATTTCCCTAAAGCCCATAAGGAATTACAAAAAAAACTACCCTTGCATTGGGATAATACTAATTACTGTGTACCTGGTCCCCTGAGAATTTGCTACGAGATGCTCTGGGCCATGGATACACAATGACATCACCATGTACAGTGCAGAGCCAACAGTCAGTCACTGAACATGAGGAAGGCAAGGGACTGACCAGGAGCCAGAGCGAAGAGCAAGGCAAGTATTTCATCCTAATCCTCATCCCCTAGAGCTAAAGTGTTGTTCCAAACTTTTCTGTGTTTATTAAAAATCATCAGCTACAAAAAGTGTAGCTGCTGACCGGGCTGTGACAGCTTGCAGCTTCACAGCCGGGTGCACACCGCGCATGCGCGAGATGTGCTGCACGTCTTGATGGACCTGCAATCTTCTGGAACCTTTGACTTGTCCCGAATGATTGCAGGGAGGGAGGGGAAGACGACAACTTCCGCTCAGGGCGCGTGGCGCTCCGAGCAGAAGTGTGAGCGGGTACATTTCAAAACTAGGTACCCACTCCCCAAATGTGGCAGGTAAGGGGGAGTACTTAAAGCGGTCCGCTTTATGAATATATGATTCCCATATTTCATATTCCCGTATTTCATCTAAAGTAATTTTTTTTTAATGTATCACAACTTTACACACTTGTTTTTTGATTTTGTATTAAATTATATAACACATTCTTACTAGAGGCAACCATTTCAATACAGTGCCAAAACTCAGGAGCATGTGGCCTAACAGACGTGATATCAATCTGGAATCCACAGTGTTAAACTTGGCTCACTTTAATCCAGTTGAGTTCAGGGAATCCATTATATAGTTCAAGCCCTGAAGTCTGTGCCGATTTCCAATGTGCACATTTTAGAATGGAAAACGGAGCTTGGCAAGGAACATTTATTTCCCCAAAAGATTAGTTAACCAGCTCTATTGTTGTCTAAAAGGAACACAGCTTCCTCAGGTACCCAAATCAATTCTGCCATTGACTGAAATGTATACGAGTGGAGCAGAGATGACAATGTGCTACAGACAGCAGCAGGAAGCTAAATCAGCAGCCATTGTTCCCCATGTTGCAGTGGAGAGCAGCTGAAACAACCTGAATACCATTTTTGGTGTTTGTTTACTCAATGAATGCAGCAAATTCCCTAGATGAACAGAATAGACTCTACTACCAGGAGAAGTCTTTTTTTTTTTTAAATGGAAGTAAAAAATAAAAAGGAGCTAGAGAACATGGAAAATTCCTAGTGACACACATACCTTTTTCAAATGCCCAAGTCTGAGTTTAAAAATCTCTTCCTGCTCGTGGTATTCAGCTAACGTTAACCTGAGCAAGCAAAAAGCAAGATTACAGTAAGAAAATACAGCAGACTGTATTGTAATGAAGCACAGGAAATATGACCATTCCATGCATACTTTAAAGATGATATAATATTTTTAAAAGAGATTTGGGAAACAAAGATCTATGAAAGGTATAAAATGCCTTCCTTGACAGCACTTCCACTGCTAGCTTAAAGAAGGATGAAAAGTGGTTAAGGGCTATTTCACACAGCCGTTCAGTTTTTTTTTTTCCGCTCCGGCACTTTTTTTTTTTTTTCACAGATGTCCGCATATCATCCCATCCGTTTGCGGATGATATACGGACATAATGTATGTCTATGGGCATTGCGGATGTCAGTGGATGACACCGCTGACATCCGATTTTGCTTCCTTTCCGTTTTTTCAACGCAACAAAAATAGGGTTCTGTTCCGTTCCAAAAACGGAACAGAACTGAAAGGACGCAAATCGGAATGTCAGCGGATGGTCATCCGCTGACATCCGCAATCCCATAGACATTCATTATGTCCGTATATCATCCGCAGAAAAATAGGATAATTTGCGGACATGCGTAACGCCCGTGTGAAAGAGCCCTAAGGGGGTTAATGGGGTTTCAATTTTTTTAAAAACAAAAAACCATGACCAAGTGCCTTACATGTAATACCACAGAAGGATTTACCTACAACAGTTGGGCTCATGAGCCCAAGCAGCCTTCACCCACATTCCAACAAGTCTAATGCTATATAGCAAACTCCAGATATATTCACATGGATGTTTTAGAGTAACTGCATTTTCTGCGTCACCCTCAAAATACAGATTTGTTTATGCAGAACCTCTTGATTTGGCTGACTGGTGCAGGTCCGATGCACGGGCCTGTGACTCTGTCATTTTAAATATGCGGAGGCCTTCAGCAGGATTCAATCACAGAACAAGCATGCTGTGAATGAGTGTCAGAACTACTGATTTCTGTACTTATTCCATGTCAAAGACTCAGACAACATTAAAGATAAATGCCAGGGAACTAGCATTTAGGCTTGCATAAGATGTGTGTGTACGGCAGGCTTTTACTAAGCATTTGCAAAGTTTTCAGCCATCTTCAAGCAGTCTCAGCTTCAGTTTAGGGAAGTTAAGCCAGCCATAGACAATTCAAATCTTAGCAGGTTCAGCAGGGACCGGCCAAGATTTAAATCATATATGGGCAGGCTGATTATACCCAAGTTGATTGATTGACCAACGTGGGTACAACCAGCCTGTCAAATTTTACATACAATTATTGATAGCAGCTATTATAACCACAAGCAATAATCACTTCCCCCACCCCTCCTGCTATGAGAACACATTGGCTCCAAGGGAGTGTTAATGGGGGAAATCACGCAATTTTCTTTCCTGCAACCAAAATCACTCCATCTATGGGCGGCTTTAAACACATCTCCTAATTGGAGTGTTGGCTTTAAACAAGCCAATAGCAGGCTTCAGTACTACATAAAGCTTATTTAAATACCTTCTGAAGATTGCTGGTAGCTTGTTTAAAGTGACAGCCAATACTCTTCTTAAAAGATATGCATTTAACCTCTGTAAACTGGAGCTGAAGTTTCCTAAAGAGGCTTTAACAAAGCAGTTAAGCTTGTTGAAAGCTGTGCAAATGCTTTTTAAATGCTTGCTGTACAGAATGGACTAATATATACTGTAGCTTGCATGTACAAGGCCTTAATCCAGTCTGTCTGTATGTGACCATACTGTAAGGTTCATGTTCTAAAAAGCATGTGAAATGAAGCAGTGAGCATATCTCTGTAAGAAACAGTGCTGGAGAGGCTGAACATTTCCAACACACCGAATTCACTTTGCTTCCCTCATACGTCTCCACCCTTACCAATAAGAGCATAGTGTCACACTCCTGCATCTGCATTCCTCATGTATTCGTTTATTGTACATTACATTGAATTTATTAAAGTAGCATGCTATCATTTGGCTTTGCAATGACCACAGCAATTGTGCAGATACAGAATGCCAGAATGTGGACCAACATGCAAGTAACCTTCCAATTTAGAACAGAATTTTAGATAAGTGACCTTTAAAAAAAGCCTTTTAATGTCAAGTTAGTTTAACCTTCCCTTCAAGGCATTCTGTAGTTCTGAGTTTCCTCAACCTATGCAGATTAAAATGCATGGTACTTAATCTTTCATCCCAGAGGTGTAATAAGGAAATCTTGGACATCACATTATAATTTACCACAAGTATCCGTGTTTGTGGCAATTTAAATATTCAAATCTTTAATGCATTGTAAATGGATATTTTACACAAGAGACAATACTTAAGTCTCATTCTGCAGGGATTCTTAGCCAGGTGCGCTTATACCCTTTGGTGGTATGGGAACCAAATTTCAGCAGTATAGAACTGCATCTATGATTAAAAATAAAAATTGAAATTTTTTTGCATTACTGAACCTGAAATTAAAGTGTAGAAACCAACTTGAGGTGTCAGATAACACTATTATTAATTGTATCTTAATTCCATGTGTGTTGATTGTACAAAAACAGCTAACGTCTCAATACTTGTAGCTAGTTTGTGTGTTTTTAAAGAGGAAGTAAACCCTCTGGGAAAAAAAGGTGAAAAAAAAAAAAAACCTGTAAAGACAAAGGCATAATGAGCTAGTATGCATTGCATACTAGCTCTTTATGAAGTACTTACCTAAAAACTAAGCCCCCGCAGTGCTGACAGGACAGCGACATGTTTGGCTGTCCTGCTTCCTAGATCGCGTCCTCCAACCATCTGATTGGCCGGAGGCACGATTACATCACTCCCGCGCATGCGCGCGGGAGCCGCCGTCCACGGCACAAGGCTCTGAAGGAACGGCACGGGTGGCCGTTCCTTCAGAGCACATGCGCCGATGACGTCATTGGCTGCATGCACTGTAAATATCTCCTAAACGGTGCAAGTTTAGGAGATATTTATAGCACCTATAGGTAAGCCTTAATATAGGCTTACCTATAGGTAAAAGACTTTAAAGTGGGTTTACAACCACGTTAAAGAAATAGAATATTCTTTTAGCTGTTCTGTTCTCAGCTATCCATCTCTAAAGTAAAACCAAGCTTTTGACATCTTTGGAAGTTATACTGGTACCTATGTTTCTGACAGTCAGGACGCAGCAGACAACCCACAGGGGGCCTGTATATTATAAAAACGTTAAGTAGCCCTGGTTTCATGTAAAAGGTAACAAGGGAAAGCAACTTACAATTGGGGTAAAGTAGGTTTTAAAAAAGGGTCATTCTCTGCCCCATTTACAGCTTTATTTTTCCTCTGCTTTGGTTCAGAGATGGCGGACGGGGTCTGAGCGTTGTTGGTAGTTGGAGGTTTTCGCTTCGCCAGTAATTTTCTTTGTCGTTCAATATCTTCTCTCTGCTGATTCACCCATTCCTGCTGCCTGCAAAACAGCCGCAGACAGACACATATACTTGAATAAATAATATGCTGAGAATGTTTTAATATAAATATGCAGAAGACACGGTTTCCAAGCAACAAACTCAAGCATTGTTTTTTCATTTCTCTGCAGGCATGTCAATCACTGTGTGCATTTCAGCCATCCAACAAACTTCGCCAATAAATGTGTGGGCTTCAATTGACAGGTAAAAGATTTCCTTATTTTTTTTTTAAATGTAGGCATTCATATATTTTTTAGTGCGGCAGTTCATCTAAGCATGCAAGTTGTGATCAAAAGGCTTTGATGGCAGGAGAGGGAGAGCAGCCAAACATCTCCAATACCAGCTTATCTTAAAGGAAACCTATAATTGGAAAGTGAAGGGAGCTGCCATTGCTGACTTCCTAAGAATCCTAGTTGCAAAGCTGTCACTGGTCTGGTTAACAATATGTTCTGAATAACTGACCTAGAAATGGCATGGAGTTTTAAAGTCAGATGTTAGAACACCTGAGCTGTGTACTTGCTGTCAGATCAGCGCCTCCGAAAATAATTAAACAACTGAAACTGCATAAAAGCCAAGCAACTAGCATTTTTTTTCAAGGAGCAACTCTGCTTCCCTACCCTTTCTTCCACCAGCCTTCCAATTGGGCAACAAGGGAGCAGCAGTACATTAAGGTCATGTCTGGGCTCTCACCAACAAGTGTATTCAGGGTGAGGGTAAACTGTGCAGAGCTACAGTACCCTAACTGGCTCAAAATGCAGAATCTGGGCAGAGGGCTAAAGAAGGCTGATATCAAGTAAAAATGTAGGCTTGAATTCAATAGCCATTTGTGCAGGAGGGCATATTGTTGGTGTGTATGCTTTGCAAAATCCCCTTGGCTAGACTAAAGTAAAATTGCACTTTGCCCATGCAGGGTAAAGCAACATTTACTTTAATGTAGACCTTTAAAAACAAATATACTTATTTTCCTACAAATGGGCAAAGCAGGTTTTCGTAACAATTGAAGTCAGAGATTTAGAAGACACACGCCGATGCAGGTCATTATTCCCCAATACATCAATAAAATTATACATACATACATCACACCCACCCACACAAAATGTTGGCAAAAAGTATTCCGTAGGGTTCAATATTGCGTTGGCCCACCCTTTTCAACTATAACAGCTTTAACTCCTCTGGGAAGACTTGGGTTAGGCTTGGCCCCTTAGTTTCAGTGAAGGGAACTCTTAAGGCATCAGCATACCAAGACATTTTGGACAATTTCATGCTCCCAACGTTATAGGAACAGTTTGGGGATGGCCCCTTTCCATTCCAACATGAATGCGGACCAGTGTACAAAGCTAGGTCCATAAAGGCATGGATGAGCGAGTTTGGTGTGGAGGAACTTGACTGGCTTGCATAGAGTCCTGTCCTCAACCAGTGCACCCATGTTTGTGTCCCAGGTGCTCCAAGCCAGTGAGAAACCCAGAGATCTGAATATGCAAGCCCAGTTTTGGCTGCAGAAAATTCCTCCCTTAACGCATAGTAGAGGATTGCACCTCTGAAGTGATTGAAATACCAGATAAAGGCAGGGATTTAGAACTAATCGGAACGTTAGGGGAATTCTTGCAGAACCGACTGTGAAGAGGGTCTTCCTTACTTGACTGAAGAATTTGGGAGCCCATCCCATGACCCGCCCCCCCAAACCTCTCTGCCTATGTAAGGCCATGGTTTGCTGAGAGTAAGGAGGTCTGTGAAACGCACAGCAAAGGCTGTGCAGGGCAGAATGCCAATGGATCGTTGAGCTGTTTGTGGCGCGGTGCGACCAGTATATGAACTTTAGGAGCTCTGAATGCACATGTCTTTAGGTCCATATAATTTATATGAGTACCCTCCCTTGCCATATGTTGCTCTGCATAGAGAAAATTGCTTAAATCTCCCTCACACAGAAAAAAAGGTAGGGCTGCCAAAATGCTCCATCAATATCAGAGGAACTCACCAGTCTATAGCGGCAGAGCCAGAGGACCCAATCTTCAGCACGTGTGCCCATGACAGCAGATGCACCCTGCAGGGCCTTTGCTTCCCTCCATAGGGATCACTGTCCTGGACCTGTACAGCACCCTGCTGTAAGCTCACTTTACACTTAAGATCTCTGCCTGCAGAATGCAGAAAGGACCTGCAACATTACAAGCCATCCCTGCCCTTGCAGTGCCCTGGTACAGTACCCTCTGGACCATCAGGCCGTAGCAACCTCCACACGAGCTGGCCAGGATATAGAGGAACTATTTAAAGAAGCTGTACTATAGCTTCCATGAATAAAACACAATCTACGAATGGAGGAGGCAGACATTTCATTCATCCGCCCATCTTCTATTCTTAGACAATGTTGCATTTATTGAAGCAATAGCAACAGCTTCTATGAATCTAGGAGGTGGGTGGAAAGGGCAGGCATAATCAGCACTTTTGACAAGTG
>NC_138773.1:252887171-252974671 GCF_965119305.1 Pelophylax lessonae | reverse complement strand
TGGAGCTGGTGGATGTTAGAGACCTTGCGCTCCTCCACCTTCCAGTTGAGGATGCCCCACAGATGCTCAATAGGGTTTAGGTCTGGAGACATGCTTGGCCAGTCCATCACCTTTACTCTCAGCTTCTTTAGCAAGGCAGTGGTTGCCTTGAAGGTGTGTTTGGGGGTCATTATCATGTTGTAATACTGCCCTGCGGCCCAGTCTCCGAAGGAAGGGGATCATGCTCTGCTTCAGTATGTCATAGTACATGTTGGCATTCATGGTTCCCTCAATGAACTGTAGCTCCCCAGTGCCGGCATCACTAATGTAGCCCCAGACCATGACATTCCCACCACCATGCTTGACTGTAGGCAAGACACACTTGTCTTTGTACTCCTCACCTGGTTGCCGCCACACACGCTTGACACCATCTGATCCAAATAAGTTTAACTTGCTCTTATCAGACCACAGGTCATGGTTCTAGTAATCCATGTCCTGTGGTCCGCTTGTCTTCAGAAAACTGTTTGCAGACTTTCTTGTGCATCATCTTTAGAAGAGGCTTCCTTCTGGGACAACAGCCATGCAGACCAATTTGGTGCAGTGTGCGTCGTATGGTCTGAGCACTGACAGGCTGACACCCCCCCCCCCTTCAACCTCTGCACCAATGCTGTCAGCACTCATACTTCTATTTCCCAAAGACAACCTCTGGATATGACGCTGAACACCTGCACTCAACTTCTTTGGTTGACCATGGCGAGGCCTGTTCTGAGTAGAACCTGTCCTGTTAAATCCCTATATGGTCTTGGCCACCGTGCTACAGCTCAGTTTCAGGGTCTTGGCAATCTTCTTATAGCCTAGGCCATCTTTATGTAGAGCAACATTCTTTTTTTCAGATCCTCAGAGAGTTCTTTGCCATGAGGTGCCATGTTGAACTTTCAGTGACTAGTATGAGAGAGTTAGAGTGATAACACCTAATTTAACACACTTGCTCCTCATTCACACCTGAGACTTTGTAACACTAACGAGTCACGTGACACTGGGGAGGGAAAATGGCTAATTGGGCACAGTTTGGACTTTTTTACTTAGGGATGTACTTACTTTTGTTTCCAGCGGTTTAGACATTAATGACTGCCTGTTAAGTTATTTTGAGGGGACCGCAAATTTACAGTGTTCTAGAAGCTGTACACTCACTACTTTACATTGTAGCAAAGTATCATTTCTTCAGTGTTGTCACATGAAAAGATAGAATAAATGTATATATATATATATATATATATATATATATATATATATATATATATATATATATATATATATATATATATATACATACACAGCAATAACAGTTCAGCAGTCAGTAGTATATTTCCCTATTTCTGCTGGCCAGCTCATTGGGGTCCAATCATTATGATGAAGTGCTCACAGTAGTGTCCCTTTAATAGCTAGCACAGGCATTGCCACTGTAGTCTTTACAAACAACCTTGTCCCTGCTTGAACATTTGAGGCCCCCTTTAGCTCATAGGTGGAAAACCAATGCTAAGAACTCCAGGCAGACATAAAAGACACAGATTAATGCAGCCCTTGATGTCTAATTAACGAGAACCTATCACAAAGAAATTATAATACATAGGGAGCTTTCTTGCCTATTTGATATGAATAAAATTTTAGTGAAAAAAAAAATTTCAAAAAAAGTCATGCCCAAGCACTAAAATCCCCACCCAAAATTTTAAGCCTGCTCCAACCCCATATACGACTACAAACATACACACATGAATGTAAATAAACCCATGAAAGGCACTTATGTACAAGAAACGTGGCTTATGCTACACATGTTACGAATGGTTGCACAGGTAGGAGTGAAGGCTCGTACACACTATAATAAAGTCGGGTGAACATTTTATTTGAGAAACAATCGTATGATTTTCTGATAGTGTGTACACAACTTTGACAGCGGATTCTGACCTTCCGAACGAAAATTGCAAAGGGGACAAACTACAAAATTTTTCTCATACAGGAACAGAATGAGCAATTTTAATTTAACCCTTTTTCTGCCAGGTCCGTGCGTCATACGAACCTTAGAGCGGGGGGGGGGGGGCCTCACAGACAATCAGCTGCCATCAGCCACCGGGATTGTGTGTGAAACTGACAGGCAGACTCCTGTCTTAGGAGAAAGCATTCAGGTGGCTGTGCTGCCGCCTGATTGCTCACAACACACACACCCCCGGTAACAGTACCCCCGCCATGTTTTCCGGGCTCCACTTGCCCATCTGTGGGCCCGAGACCGACATGGCTCTCAGCTGGGAGGTGGGAAAAGAGCGTACACACGCCCCCTCTCCTCCCCTTCTTGCTGTGACCTGGAAAGCAGCATTCATGACGTCACGTCTGGGTCAGCATCTTGGTGTCCCTGGCTAGCTTAGCCAGGAAGTAATGCGATCTGCATTGCAAAACATTCAGTGGTGTATAACGTAGACATGCAGGGTTCTTTAAGACCCTGCATGTCTCAATAAAGACAACCTGTCACCTAAAACACATCACAAGGGGGAATTTTTTTCCCTATGTGATGAAAAAAAAAAAAGTTAAGTAAAGAAAAAAACGTTTTTTTGTTTGCAAAAAATTAAGTGAGGCCCAAGCACAGAAAATCCCCCTAAATACATTTTGAGGCCCCCCCACCTCCACCTATACACACGTACCAATGTAAACGCATGCAACGGAAGTGCCTACACATGAAAATGTTGATTCCGATACACATATTACATATTACTGCGCACGCCAGTGTGAGAGCAATAATTCTAGCGCAAGACCTCCTCTGTAACACTAAACTAATACCTATAGGGGGCTTTTGAAGCGTCGCCTATAAAAAATATAGGGTACTAAATTTTTTTACCTTTTTACGGGGGCACAGAAATTTAAGGTTTTGCATGTTGGGTATCTATTTACTTGGAGCAACCTCATCTTATATTTCACCAAAAACGTGGGTAATTGTTTGCGGTTTTTTTGCCCTAAAATTCACTTTATTGTATTTTTTACTGAAATTTTACTGTCCTAGACCTTTGCAGTAATATCCTGTGACATAAAAATTGGAACTACCACTGTTTTATTCTCTAGGGTGTCTGCTTTCAGAAAATATATATTGTTTGGGGGTTTTACATCATCTTTAGGACTAAAAATGATTTTTTTACACGTGTACAAAAAAATGCAAAAACGGCTCTGGCACAAAAAAGGTTAATGTGTACTGTTTTCGTGTGAGAAACATCAGAAACAAAAGACTGTGCATGATCAGAAACAATAAACAATGAAAAAAAGCCCTTCTCGTATGGGAATATTAGTACATTATTTCCTTCCTCGGTTCCGACTTGCTGTAAAACAGAGAAAATCGGACAATCGTTTGCCCGATTTTCTTATAGTATGTACCCCACTTGAGAGCAATGATTCTGGGGCAATAATTCACAGCAAACTCTAAAGTGATGACTTGTAGAGGCTCTAAGTGCTGCCTATAGAAAATATAGTGAACGGAAGTTTCTTGTTGCCTTGCAGGTGCGCGCACACAGCTCCGGCCACGTAAGAAAACGCCCATTCACACTGTAAATGAGCCCTTACTAGCAAAGATGTTATAGCTAAAGCTGGCCACGGACAGATTGAAATTCAGGCAGTTCAGCAGGGACCAGATGAAAATCAATTCATCTATGGCTGCTCCTGTCAATTTATTGATCAACTTCTCACAAACAAGAATTTATAAAGAAAATTTTCAAAGGATTCCTTCATCCACTTCCAATGTGTGAATAGGGGAATCCATTTGCCTTTTTTTTTTTTTTTTGATCAACTGGCTGGCTGATCCCAAAGAAGAAAATCCATTTATGGCCAGCTTTAGCGAATTGAGCCACAAAAGTAAAAAAAAACGCTGTAGCGCTAAACCCAGGGGAAATCTTCCATTACATTTCTTTCCAGAATGCTCATGAAGGGTGCAGCCCTCCTCAGACCAGGAAATCTTCTAAACCACAGGTGTCAAACACAAGGGCCACGGGCCGAATGTGGCCCCCCAGGCCATTTCATGTGGCCCTCACACCTATCCTGCAGCTGCTGCAGCTGCGGCACCCCCCTTGTCTCTGCCCCACCTCTTGTCTCAGTAGTCGGCAGCAGAGATGACAGAACTATTTTGCCAGATCCTGTGCTTCTCTGTGCTGCTGCAGAAAGGCACGTCTTAGCCCACCCTCCCTTCTCAGCAGTCTGCAGTAGAGAGGAGGGCAGAACTCCTCCTACAGATCCTGCACCTCTCTGTGCAGCCACAACTCCACCTTGTCTATGCCCCCCCTGGGCTCAGCATTCAGCAGACTCTGTATGCTGGCTCCAGCCTTCCTCTGGTCCTCCTCCAGACCTTGCAACTTCTTCTTCACAGATCCCCCCACATCTTCTTCCTGGCAGTAGCACAAGGCAAGGGGGTGCATTGTGATGTAAGGAAGGGTGGGTGACTCTTGATTTATGATGGTTGGGGGCTCTTGACATCTCATGTAAGGGTGTAAGGGGGCGTAGGGTGCTCTGGACATCTAATATTACATATATAACCGGCCGTTTGAGGGCAACCATAATGCTGATGTGGCCCCTAATGAAATTTAGTTTGACACCCCTGTTCTAAACCAACTGCAAAAAAAAAACACACAGGAATGCGCAACTGCCTCCTGCTTTACCATGGATAATTTTATTAAAGTGATTGTAAAGGCAGAAGGTTTTTTTATCTTAATGTATTCTATGTGTTATTGTAAAAAAATCTTCTGTGTGCAGAAGCCCCCCTCAGCTCCCTAATACTTACCTGAGCCCATCTCTATCCAGCAATGTTGCAGGAGTTTCTCAGCTGCCCGGGACCGCCCTCATCATTGAGACAGCAGCGTGGTGCGATTGGGTCACGCTGCTGTCAATCAAAGTCAGTCAGCCAATCAGGAGAGAGAGGGAGCGGGGCCAGGCAGTGGTTCCGTGTCTAAATGAACACAGGGAGCTGTGACTCGGCTCGGATGCCCACATAGCAAGCTGCTTGTTGTGGGGGCACTCAACAGGAGGGAGGGGCCAGGAGCACAAAAGAGGGACCCGAGAAGAGGAGGATCTGGGCTGCTCTGTAAAACCAACTGCACAGGGGAGGTAAGTATAAGGGCCCATTCACACATGGGAGTCTGTCAGGCGGACTCAGTTTTTCTCAACGGGGGATTGATCCGTGGATTCCCCGCTGAGGAGGAGGGTGACAGCTGTGTCTCTGCGCTGTGTGTGGAGACACAGCTGTCAGTTCCCCATGCATCTCCATGGGGGAATCGGATGGGAACGGACCGTCTGTCCATTTTCATCCGATCCCATCTGCTGGACGGATGGAAAATAGGGTTTCCATCCATCCAGATCTGATGGATCGGATTGGATGTCAGTGGACATGTCTCCGCTGACATCCGTTCCCCCATAGAGATGCATGGGGGGACCGTTCAGTTCCGCCAAAAAAAACTGACAGGTGCATCTGAACGGTCCGCCTGTGTGAAAGGGGCCTAACATGTTTTTTTTTTTTCAAACAAGACTTTACAGTCGCTTTAAATCCACATACACAGCCCCCATTCACATCAGTGTGATTTGTCAGGTCAAATTGCAGCCTATATCTTGCAAAAGGAGCGTCCCAATTGGTGTGACGCTGACTTTGCAGCACCGCGCCGATTTTCAAAAGTATTTCCTGCACTACTTTTGGGAACTTCGGGGACGACTTCAATAGAAATCTGAGCAGGAACCCGCACAGATGCCTTTCAAGTCACCCCCGAAGTCGGACTGAAATGCGGCTTTGAAATCGTGTGATTTCAGGTGAAGTTGCACGATTTCAAGGCCGTGCTCAGTGTGAACGAAGGTAAATGAATACTCATATGCAAAATAAAAACATCAAGCTAAACAAGTATGCTCCAGTCAGAACACAATAGTATATTCTTCAAAACAAATGGTTGGACAACTGACGCATTTCAAGGGTCACGCCCCTTTTCTTAGAGCTGATTTTTTTCAGAGAACGATACTATTGCGTTCTGGCTGGAGAATTCTTGTTTAGCTTGATTTTTTTTTTTTTTTTATTTGCCTGTGTATCCATTTGTCTAGGTGGATTTATCAAAGTTATCAATAGTAATACACGAGGTGGTTGCGCCCTCTTGTGTTTTTTTTCTGTTAGTGAATTGAACCCTCTGTCAGGTTCTAATCTTCCACACTTTATTGCTGGTCTCTTCATAAATGCAGCCACCATGTTTTCTATTGAAGAAGTTCACAATGTGTGACTGACTCTGGAAATGTGCTGCTCCATCCAGTCAGACGGTCACACCTGTATATAACAAACACCCCCATAGAAGAGATGTGCAGTACAGAGTGTATGGATACAGTATAAAATACATCACATTGAACGCACCCTGGGAATATAGAAAGTCTTCAGAACTTCATCAAACTGACAGAAAAAACAATCAAACCGGAAGCGTGCTTCTCTCTAATCACTCAGCCGATTAAAGTACTCCGCAATGCATGCCGGGTGATGCAGTTTTCCATTCCGCTCACACTCAGTCAGGTAGGCTGTCTGAAGACTTCATTTCCCATGAGCAGCAGGGGCTCAACCCGGAAGTGGAGGATTGTTGTGTGTTTTCAGTGCTGCTGCTGCTGCTGCTGGAATCATACAAAGTGCTGTGTGTAGAAGGTGAGTGTGACTGCATGAGTTCTGTGTGCAGAGGGCTCTGTATTATTATGTCTATTATTTAATATATAGTTGCAGAATGTGGCATCAGCACTGTTTACCTTGTCATATAATATAATGTTACAGCAACAGGTAATATCTGTGCAATCATCCAGGTTGTATTGTTGTTCCTAGACTTCTAAATGGCCATTCCCCCTTCAGCTGCACCTTCAGGCCTACTGTCATTGTGCTTTGTTTCCTTGTTTCTCTCATTTGGTAAATGTCAGAAATTTCTGCAGCACTTTACAAAGGCCTCTTGCACAGCAGATGTTTTGCTATCTGTTCTAGGCGCCTTCCCTCCTGGCAGCGGTGAGAAAAATGGTGAGAAGCAGCGCCCAATGTAAGACCTGTAGACCCGCATTGCGAAAAACTTTTTTTTAAAAAATTAGGGGTTTAAAAAACTTTAATCTTTCCATAATTTTACTTTCCTGGTGCATATACATTGCAGCATAAATGTGGCTGGTGCTCTGCCCTCACTTGTATGCTGCAGAATAATCTGGTCCGTACAACTACTAGTTTTGGGATTCTGTGATGAAATTGTACCATCCAGAATAAACTCCCAGAGAACCAAACCTTGCACTCCAGTCTTTGTAAACTACTCCAGCATATATTGGCATCATGTAAATTATAAACATTAGTAAGCAGACCGTTAGTTTGTTATTCTGTGGGGCCAAATGTGAAACAGATTATTTAATTCCCAGAAACAAGGTGTATAAAATAATCCCCCCCCCCCCCTTGCTTACTGGGATATTGTGCACTGATCAGTTTTCTGACACGTGCTGTTGACTGAAGCCAATCATATAATCGACTTCTGTCAAGCAGGAACTGAAATCTGTTCAATTTATTTATTTTTTTTATCAGTTTTATGGCCAGTTTTAGTTAAAATCGAGCCTAGCATTCAATAGTAGGCACCATCAGGTGTTTAACATTCTTGAACTGGATTGTGCAAAAGTTTCTAAAGAGTACTGGCTTTCTAAAAATAATTTGCATAGGTTTAGCCATACCTTCAACCCCCCCCCTTCTTCTTTTTTTTTATTATAGTGTTTGAGCCTGACAACATATCATTCAATGATTAAGCGTTGTCAGTTGGAGTACCTAATGACTCAATACCCCCTAAGCTGGAGTATTTTGGGAGATCTAACAGTACAAAGACAGGAATAGGTAAGCTCTGGCACACTATGGTGCCTTTTAAGTAGCATAAAGGAGCTTGCAGGCTGGCATTACTGACTAATTGTCTAACATTCATTCACTGACTGACCCAGAACAAGTATGCCCATCAGTACTGACTTTGTTTAGACTTCTGATCCTGATCCATAAGTGAGTAACTCAACGTATTGATGCCAGAGACAGTCAGGCCACTAGTATTTCAGGCTGAGGTCATTGTTGAAGATCTACATGTTTCTCACAGAATAAAGTTACATGTTACCTTGATCAATGTTCAGAATATGGAACAAATACCTCCAGAGTGGGATAGTTAAAGTGGAACTTCACTCTCCCAATCAACATTGATTATTTTTATGATTATCCTCATGCTGCTGACATTAGTAAATACATAATAAATAATTAGGAAAATATATCCTATTTACTTCCTGGTTTCTTGCCTAGGCAAATGATGTTGTACATCCCAGGAGTCTTCAGGAACAGAGGAGGGGTTTTCTCAGCTAAGCACACTCTCCTGCATGCATGCTTGAGTAAAGGGCAGATGGATTCCAGTAAGTAAATGCTACTTGAATCATTTGCCCTTACTCAAGATGGTCACGGCAGAAATGCTAGGGGGTTGTTTTTCAGGGTGATTTTTCAATGAAATAAAACATAGAGATATGAATGAATGGGCGACTTTGCTTTGAATATTGAAAATGAGCTAGTGTTTTTGATTTGTGGTGCTTAGATGCAGTGAAGATCTGCTTTAAACTCAGTGTCCTAAACCAGGGTCTTATGCTATATACCGGTAACATGAATTTTCTTGATATTTTTTACAGGCCATGTGAAGATTTGGCATTGCGCGAAAAAAATGGCAACGTGGATCCACATAGGATTGTGAAGTGCCTGCCTAGTTTCTAAAGTTTGCAGGGTATAGGTGATATGACCAGCAATGAATTCTGGTATAGGCCTAAAGCCACCCACATCTCTTCAAATTACCAGTGGAAGATTTTCTTCAAGGGCTGATAGTGTGAAAAATGTCTGCGTCCTTGTCACCAGAAAGACTTTGGGCTCCTTCCCAAAGGGTGCCTACAATAACCACAGGATTAATATGAACATTTTAAGAAAAATTGTATGTCAGGTAATGTGAAAGAAGCAAACAATGGAAATTAAAATTCTTCTTTCAAAGGACAAGATTATGGACAAAAAGTCCCCAGCTCAAACTTTCCTACCCCTTTAGTGTATTTTAGGCTAAACATCTCCCACCCACCCAACAAGTTGTCTATTTATTGTCCTCTAATAGTGATGGCCGCCTGCAGTGTTTGCATCCCCTGTTTAGAAATCTTGTTGCCCCACCTGTGCAGTAACTTTCCATAGACTTTAATAGAACTTTACTTTTGGCTCAAGTATGGCACACTATAGTTACTGTGCAGGTGCCCGAAACCCATAGGAGATTACTCAACAGAGGATGTAAACACTGCAAGAGGCCATTGAAGAAAGTAGTATAGAGTGTGTGACACATTTACCGTAACAGATGTGGCAATCTTGCGGCCATATTCCTCGATAAAGAGAGAAAAAGAAGTGAGTTTATTCCCACCGGTTTCTACCTAAAAATGAAATGTATGTTTAAGCCCTACAGACAAGTTTTCCTGAAGAGCTCTGTCAGATCTCTGCCATTCATTCTGCTGCTGCTTTGTGCCAAAGTAGCTATCAAAGAATGCTTGTTCTTAGCTCGCTATCTCCCATAGCCTCCAGCGACTGCTGGACTCATCTGCTGTTAGAAGTCATTTGTGTCCCTAATTCTTAAAAGAAAATAACACTTGGAAATATAGTTGATATTCACAAATTGTCTTATATCTTTCCTTAGAAAACCACAAAGTTTCGCAAAGTTTGGACAAAACACTCAAAGTCCTCCATCAACTATGTAAATGGAAGAATTTATTTTGCCAACTTTGGGTGCTGTTATAGCAGGTAATGAGTTAATTTATAGATGTGCGTAATCATATTATGCATTGCAGTTACTATGCAAGTCTCACCATTACAGTATGGCTGGGTGACCCATGGTGCCCAGTCCCTTTTGTATGGGTCTCAAATGGTTATCACTGAGTGCCTGAGAAGTGAGAAGTGATGTCAACCAGCACCCTGAATTTCTTACTGTGGCATCTGCCTGATGACAATGATGTAGTAGTCAACCACATACATACCAAGGAAGGATCTGGGAAAAATTAAATCAAGCTCAGAAATTACACGTTTATTCTGTTTTTTTTCTCCTAGGGTAGCTGCGGCACTCTATGGTTGAAGTTAATGCCCAGGTGCTCACCCACAAGCAATTCCATATAAAGCCAAAACTGGTTTAGAGGCACTCACTGGTCTTGCAGAGGAGGTAGATCAAAAACAGCAGTGTTTTTATTTTCCATGTTTTGATGAAGCTCAGTCCATCTTTCTCAAGAGAAATGGACTTCGAAACACTGACAATGAAAGCACTGCTGTTTTTGATCTACCTCCTCGGCAAGACCCATTAATGCCTCTAAACCAGTTTTGGAGAGATGGATATAGATGTATGTATATGTGTGTATATATGTATGTATGTATGTGTGTGTGTGTGTGTGTATATATATATATATATATGTGTGTGTGTACACATATATACACACACACACTTGCTGCCTTATATGGCAAATTTATTTATTTATTTTTTTCATTCTTTTTGGCCTGACCGGTCTGAGACTACTTTCCTAACTGCAGTTAAGGTGTAAAAACGATGAAGCAACTGGAAAAATATTTTGTGAAAAAGCAAAGCAATAGACCTCTGACTCCCCTTTGTATTATGTAGGGAGTTGCAGGAATTAAAAATAGATACATAGTAACAAGTCTAATCATAATACCGTAAAAATAGATTTAAACATTTTTTTTTATCGCATAATTGAAGATGGTGAAGTTCATCCTTTTAAGTTCGGGTTAGTTTACCTTTTCAGAGAAAAATGAAAAGTTGAACTAACACCATACACCTCCCCCCCCCCCCCCCCCTCATGCTATACTTGGTGCTCAGTGTGTGCTGGGCTGTCAGTGCCCACACAGCCGGTGTAGCAGTTCAGGGATTAGAAATCCCTGCTCGTTTCCCTCTTCTTTCCGCAGCGCTTCCAGGATGGATCACAGATGCTCTGTGCAGTTACTGACCAATCAGAATATCTTTGATCCGCCTGGGTAGGGCTGCAGAGAGAAATATGAGTAGCGCATGGTTTTCAAATCCCCAGCTACATGGGCACTGACAACTCATCATTCACTGAGGTAAGTAGAGTGAACTGGTGGAGGGTGTTCTGAAAAGGTGACTTAAACTTTAAAGCGGTTGTATACCACTGGACATTTTTTTATTTTTTTAACCCCCCCTGAAGGTAAAGTCACATTATGTGAAACTTACCTTAAAACAAAGTTGTTCCAGCACTGCGATGTCAGCGTTGCAGGGGCTCCCATCTTCACCCCTCTTGCTTCTGGGTTCATGGGCTGCGGCTCTGTGACTGGCCGGAGCTGCAATGACGGTCACGGCACGAAGCTCTGAAGGAACGGCACGGGTGGCTGTTCCTTCAGAACGCATGCACCACTGATGTCACTGGTTGCGTAATGTAAATATCTCCTAAACACTGCATGTTTAGGAGATATTTACACTACCAATAGGTAAGTCTTATTGTCAGCCTACCTATAGGTAAAAGTCAGTAAAGGAAGTTTACTTCCTCTTTAAAGCAACCAATCAAATTTTAACCTAGCATAGTGAAAGGTAGTTTCTGGTTGGGTGTGATTGCTCAGTTTGGCTATTGTTGGTTTTTTTGGTGTTATTGAATAAGACCTGCTTGAGTCACAAAATGAAAACTAGAGTGTTGATTATTTAAATTATTTTTATCGTTTTATGCAGTATTTCTTCGAAACCACAGCAACTGTATGAAATGCCCAGATGTCTAAAATCAGAAAAGATTGAAGATGCAATGTTATGTGAAGGTCCATTGGTAATTACCTTGTAGTAGTAGCAAGGGAAAGTTTTACTTTAAAATGACAATGCGCACTTCTATGGTTTTGTTGAACACTGAGTCTACACCTTCATGATAATCCCTGCTTTGGTTTGTGATTTTTCATGTCAACTATGTTACTGTGATCACTGAAAAATTTGAGTGACTATATCAATATTTCTTATTGCTCAGGGGGAGGCTCTTCCTCAGCCATCAGACTATACCTCCTCATTGCTTGCCATAACTGGTCACAACTGGCTGTTACGTATTGCTGCTGACACTGGGGAGACATTGCAGAAGGTCTACCTTGGGTCATACAGAAAATTCAGGTAATGTCTGTTACAATCTGAATGTGCCTTGCATTTTGCTTTAAATGCATTGAAATGTCCTCACTTCAGGCATTTATTTGTTTTCCGGCAAACTTAAATGTAATGGAGATGTCTGTTCCAGGGACAGCTCTCTGAGATGGGAAATCCCCTCACTTTGTTGGAATTCCTCTTAAATTCTTGTTGTGTCACTGGGACAGGAAGTGAAATGAAGTTTTCTTAATGGTACAAAAGAGCAAAAAAAACTGACAGGGAGTTACCTACACTATCCACACTAAAAAGGTTGTCTTTATATACACTTTAAGTAATAAATCAAGGATATGCACATCAGTCCTGGAGTATAAAAAACAATTTGACAATGACAACTTATATATATATATATATATAGTATATGAATTAATTGTCCAATGAGCAGAATGTAAACCGCAAGGTACAAGGTAGCTGCATTGCTGCAGGAGGAAAAAAAGGAGTGTCCCCTATTGCAGCAGATATGTGCACATCATAACACTGGCTGAACAGAATTAAAAATCTTTGGCAGCTAGAACTAAAAAATGTACGTATGTCAAATATTCTTTTTAGCTGCTTAAGGGGATTTCAGAATCTCATAAAGGTGCTACTCAGGCCAATGTTATGTGCCAGTCCACCCTAAGCCTTTAGCAGTAGTAAAACGCCGGCGTGTTTTTTTTTTTCTTTAACTTTCAAGGCAGTAATAATGTGCTAGTATGCATCCCATACTTGCACATTACGTGAAACTTACCTTAGAACGAAGCCCTTGCAGCAGCAAGCTGTCACCGCTGACAGGGCTCCCATCTTCACCCGGGTTCCTTCCGGGTTGGCGGACCCTGGCTGTGTGAGTGGCCAAAACCCGCGATGATTGCACTCCTGCGCATGGGAGCGACCGTTTATGACACGTTTATGAGATATTTACAGTACCTATAGGTAAGCCTTAATATAGTCTTACCTATAGGTAAATGTCATGTATGCAAGTCTACTCCCTCTTTAAAACCTCTGATCATTGGGAGATCTAAAGGGGGTGAACATTTCTTGGCACTGGTTGTGTTTCTCATGTGCTTTATGTGTGCAATGAGCTTGGGTGTCTTCTGAACTACAGATATTTTGTATTCCAATGAGCTTCAGGCGGGACATTTCCAACCTGAAGCTCACATGGGCTGTGGAGCAGGGAATGACCCAGCCTGCAGGTCATTGGAGTACAAAATAGCAGGAGTTTGGAGCTCAGGATAGAGATGAGTTCGGAAGATGCTCAAGTTCAACTCTACTATCAAAAAGCTATTCAGATACATCTTATAACTGTGACAATGGACATCTTCTAATTTGTGACAACAGGTATATTACCTGGGATGTTCCACAGGAGACTCTAGTGGTCAAATCTATCCAAAAGAGTGGTGTCTCTGAAAACCAACAGGTATGTGTTTTACCAAAAATATTGTGTGTGACACGAGAGAAACAAAAATACTTGACGGGGTAGAGGGTAACTATGGTAGTTTTAAAAGTGATTTTAAAACTTAAATTTCTTTTTTAAACTTCCCTCAGTTGAATGACAACCCTTTTGCATCCCTTAAATTCTCTATAGTCACAGTATGAATCCACTCTTTTTTTACAATGGCATACGCTACAACATGGTTTGAATCTTACAAGTGCCCACAGTCTCCCTTCTTCTTTGGGACACTTTCCTTGCCTGCCTACTCCCACCCTGCACACAAATACCCTCTGCCTCCCCTGCGGTCTATTGCAAAACAACCCACCCAAATGATTTCCTACTGACCCACCCACATGAAACACCCATTTTTTGAAATCCAAAGAATGCAGGGAAATTTAGTTTCCTAATTTCGTTTACATGCATTCCGGAACACAAGCAGGTAATGCTCAAAAGAATCATAGTGGAAATATTTGAACAATTACAAACACATATAATAAATTTTTTACTATTATTTTATTAGTTTAGGCTCCCTCTGGCTTCTAGTAATCTTAAAGCTTAGAAGCTTAGACAAGCAATCATCCAGGGGTGTAGTTTAGCAGATCAACTTTACATATTAGCAGGTCTTTAGGTGTATTTCCACCTTGGCAGGCAAATTTGAGAAACCCTCACTATTAGCCTATTTGTTTACAGCCACTCACTATACTTTTAAAAATAGCTGAAAAAAATATTTCTTACTTTCTAGTTGTTTCTATAGAGGTCCATAGGGCAGGTACAGTATCTCACAAAACTGAGTACACCCCTTACATTTTTGTAAATACTTTATTATATCTTTTCATGTGACAACACTGAAGAAATTACACTTTGCTACAATGTAAAGTAGTCAATGTACAGCTTGTATAACAGTGTAAATTTTTTGTCCCCTCAAAATAACTCCACACACAGCCATTAATGTCTAAGCCATTGGCAACAAAAGTGAGTGCACCCCTAAGTGAAAAAGTCCAAATTGGGCCCAAAGTGTCAATATTTTTTGTGGCCACCATTATTTTCCAGCACTGTTTTAACCCTCTTGGGCATGGAGTTCACCAGAGCTTCACAGGTTGCCACTTGAGTCCTCTCCCACTCCTCCATGGTGACATCAGGAAGCTGGTGGATGTTAGAGACCTTGCACTCTTCCACCCTCTGTTTGAGGATGCCCCACAGATGCTCAATAGGGTTTAGGCCTGGAGACATGCTTGGTCAGTCCATCACCTTTACCCTCAGCTTCTTTAGCAATGCAGTGGTCGTCTTGGAGGTGTGTTTGGGGTCATTATCATGTTGGAATACTGCCCTGCGGCCCAGTCTCCCAAGGGAGGGGATCATCCTCTGCTTCAGTATGTCACAGTACATTTTGGCATTCATCAAAGAACTGTAGCTCCCCAGTGCCGGCAGAACTCATGCAGCCACAGACCATGACCTGACTCATGCAGCCACCATGCTTGACTGTAGGCAAGACACACTTGTCTTTATACTCCTCACCTGGTTGCCGCCACACACGCTTGACACCATCTGAACCAAATAAGGTTATCTTGGTCTCAGCAGACCACATTATTCCAGTAATCCATGTGCTTAATCTGCTTGTTTTTAGCAAATTGTTTGCAAGCTTTCTTTTGCATCATTTTTAGCAGAGGGATGACAGCCATGCAGACCAATTTAATGCAGTGTGCAGCGTATGGTCTGAGCACTGACAGGCTGGCCCTACACCCCTTCAACCTCTACAGCAATGCTGGCAGCACTCCATACGTCTATTTCCCAAAGACAACCTCTGGATATCATGCTGAACACGTGCACTCAACCTCTTTGGTCGATCATGGTGAGGCCTGTTCTGAGTGGAACCTGTCCTGTTAAAACCACTGTATGGTCTTGGCCACCGTGCTGCAGGTCAGTTTCAGGGTCTTGCCAATCCTCTTATAGCCTAGGGCAGGGATCCTCCAACTACGGCCCTCCAGCTTTAGCGGAACTACACATCCCATGAGGCATTGTAAAACTGATATTCACAGACATGACTAGACATGATAGGAATTGTAGTTCCTGAACAACTGGAGGGCCATAGTTGAAAGACCCCTGGCCTAGGCCATCTTTATGTAGAGCAACAATTCTTTTTTTTTTTTTTCAGATCCTCAGAGAGTTCTTGCCCTGAGATGACATGTTTAACTTCCAGTGACCAGTATGAGAGAGTGAGAGCGATAACACCAAATTTAACACACCTGCTCTCCATTCACACCTGAGAGCTTGTAACACTAACGGGTGGCATGATTCCGGGGAGGGAAAATGGCTAATTGGGCCCAGTTTGGACATTATCACTTAGGGGTGTACTCACTTTTGTTGCCAGCGGTTTAGACATTAATGGTTGTGTGTTGAGTTATTTTGAGGGTACAGCAAATTTACACTGTTATACAAGCTGTACACTCACTACTTTACATACTTACATACTTGTAGCAAAGTGTCATTTCTACAGTGTTGTCACATGAAAAGATATAATAAAATATTTACAAAAATGTGAGGGGTATACTCACATTTGTGAGCTACTGTATATACGTAGGATTTTACAAGGAGATTTTGCTGAACAATACACTATACAGTAGGAAAACTTTAGGGACATATGTTAAGTGAATGAATGTACAATATACTACCCAGGCCTTGAGGTCTTTAAAGTAGAACTATGGGGAATTTTGGTTTTCCATATTGGATAGAGTAAGGGAGGGTTATAACCCCTGTCAGTTAATTTTTTTTTCCATCTGTGTCCCATTGGGGAGATTTCTTTTCACTTCCTGTCCTGTAGCCAAAACAGGAAGTGTGAGAAATCCCTGCAAATAAAGGAATCTCTTGGAGACTCCCAAGTCCCTAGAACTAGTGTCCACATTAGAACATTTCCCATCTATTACTTTTCTGGGGACAACCCAGAATTTGGGATTTTCCTTAAAACACTTGTAATGATAAAACAAGACAAATAGGGCAAATCTCCCTAACGGGGGAAGAGCTAGCAATAAAAACTGACAAGTGTTCTAATCCATCTCACTCTATCCAAGACTGAAAACATGTTTCCTTTAGTTGTTCTTTAACCCTTTGTTAGGACAGACAGTGTTCAGACAGGGCTAAAGTAGAGTAAGTAAGTAAAGACTAAACTAAAAACCAACTTTTAAATCGTGCCTCTGCTGTACTCCCCGTTACCCTTCAATATATTTTCTGATAGATTGCCATATACATTTTTAAATAGTTTTTTTCTATGTTGTCACATGGCTCCTGGGCACTAGCTCTCACTCCTCTCTGAGCAACTGCAGCTACTTGGAGGAAACTCTCTCTGCTGACAGCGGCTTTCAACAGTGGACACCGACACTACTACCGATACTACTGCCTTGTTGTTGGATCTTAACATTACACATATGAGTCTGAGGTTTGCAGTCACATGGCCACATAGAAAAACATAAAAAAATGTATAGTTTATTAGAACAATTATGAAGAGTAATAGGGAGCACTATGGAGGCAACTTTAAAAAAAAATATTTAAAATTGCAGCTTATCTTTGCTGGAAAACCATATTAATATCTTACTTTCTGTTTCTATATATTGTTAATGAGTGGTCTGGGGAGATGTTTACCATATTTAATGGAAAAACAAAAGCTAAACTATAAACCAATTTTTTTGAAGTTCTGCTATGTGAATGGAAACGCATAACAAATATAAAGCAGATTTCATCCCGATGTGGCTGCAAAAGTGGAAATACCCTTTCATCTTCAGAAGCACCAAAAATTACCTGTTTTATTTAGCCTGAAAATATTTTTTAAAAACTGCTACATGTTAGTTTTTGTAAACTGTTTAATCACAAGTTAATTCATTTTTTTTAATTATTTTTGTATTTCAGAGCACAGTGCTATTTTATTTTGCGATTTTCAGTGTTTTCCCTCTGAAATTATTAGGAGTATTGGAGATTGATAAAAAAGTATGTATATTTTGTCCTTTATTCACAATCTTCTCCCCTGATGTTGTTAGCAGTATGTTTTGAAATTGATAAAAATTTAGATATTTTCTTTATGGACCGTACTGTGTGCATACCGTATGGAAAATATAGACTGTGTGTGTGTGTGTGTGTGTGTATATATATATATATATATATATATATATATATATATATATATATATATATATATATATATAATCTCTTGGAACAGAACAGTTTCCTTTGAGTTAGGGTCCTTTCACACGGCCGCTCCACTGCTTCAGTCCACTGCGGGACTTTTTTTTTTTTTTTTTTCACGAAGCGGATAACATTTGTGTCATCCGCTCCGTGTGCCCGCATATCATCCTATCCGTTTGCGGATGATATGCGGACATAATGTATGTCTATGGCACTGCGGATGTCAGCGGATGACACCGCTGACATCCGATTTTCCTTCCTTTCCGTTTTTTACACGGATGAAAAAATAGGGTTCTGTTCCATTCGAAAAAACGGAACAGAACTGAAAGGAGGAAAATCGGATGTCAGCGGATGGTATTCCGCTGACATCCGCAATGCCATTCACTTACATTATGTCCGCAAATCATCCGCAAACGGATGGGATGATTTGCGGACACACGGAGCGGTCTTGTGAAAGGACCCTTACTACCATTTTTTGTTTTGTTTTGTTTTTTTTTTCTGCAAAATGGCTACCTCGACTATATCTGTAATATGTCATTTTATGGGTTTATCATTTTTGTTTTGCAATAGTTTTTGTGTTTTACAAGGATGACCACTAGAGGGCAGGTTTCAAATCTGTTCATTTTTTCTTTACATGTCTAATATGATTAAAAGACTTTGTTAGTGTTTTATCTAGCAATCCTAATTGTAGTAAAAATTGTGAATGTATAGAGGGGAAAAAAAACCCAGAGTATCGGTGTATAGGGTATGCTAAGCCATAATCTTAGAGAGGAAATATAAATGTAAACTGTGTGTAGGAAATGTGTGTGTATATGTGTATATAGATAGAGATTATATATATCGAGATTGAGTAAGAGAGCGAGACCCCCAAAGCTTAAAATGGTACCCTTGCCCTACAAATACAAATGTAGAATGTCTCCACACCTGGTAGAGTAAATAAACGACTTTGCAGTTAAACCCAAATACCTATTGCAGGATAACCAGACTTCCCAACTCTAAGAAACCTAAAAAGTATCCCTTCCTGTGGTTAATTGCTCATTTAGGTCTAGGGCACATAGAAAAGAGATCTAGTTACCAGATCACCCCACTCCACTGGTCCCTGTAACTTCTTCTCCCCCATGCTCCAGTGGTCTAAGGTCCTGACCTTATCTATATCAATGTAGGCACATGGCCTTGTATTGGATGTGATGACCTTCAGTGACAGTCCACCACTGGAGAGCAGGGGAGCGCCATCTGCTGAGGTAGCAGAGGGTCAAGTTAAGTGCAAAATCTCTCCCCAAAACTAAACAAGCAGGTAACCCTTGCAGTGCATGCACAATTCCTAAAGTATAAATAAAAGTAAAACATTTTTCTTAGCTTTGGATAAAGTGGAGAGGGATTAAAACAACTATCAGGATTCTATTGCCATATGTTTTCCCATCAGCGAGATTTGTCTTCTCTTTATGTCCTGATGACTATTATCAAAGAAAATGAAATAAAATCCCACACTTTGTGCTGTCACCAGAACAGAATTAGAGGTAGAATCTTCCACTGGGGAAACTTGTTCCCCAGCAACCAGGGATTTTCTCACTTTGGAGGGATTTCCTCTCACTTCCTGTTTGGCTATGAAGGTAAATCTCCCCAATGGGACAGAGATGGCAAAAGGAAACTGGCAGGGGTGCCTTACAAAATGTCTTTAGTTCTGCTTTAAGTTTCCCGAAGCTTGACTTTAACCCTTCCCTTTTTCTAGTTTCTATGGAAAATTGAAATATAATTATTAGATGGAGTTTTTCAATGACTGGCATTGAGTGGCAGTTCCACACGATCCAGTATGATCAGTCATCTCCTAACAGGGAACTATTAGGCTAAGGAGCCCCCGAAAGATTAGATAACCTTCTTATCCTGCAATCATTAGGTACAGGCTACTAAAGCAAACAATTTTAATATAGTGATAGTAGTCAATCTATCATAATTATTTAATGTTTTCTTTTTTTAATGCAATGGCCATTTTATGAAATTAATATTATGCAGGGGTTATATAACGCCAACAGTTTGCACAACATATTACAACATGAGAGGTGACAGTACAGTTACTGTGCAATTCAATACAGATGGAATCAGAGGGCCCTGTTCTTTGGAACTTACAATCTAAAAGGGAGGGTCCAGTGATTCAAAAGGTAAAAACTGTGGTGGATGAGCTGATGGAGAAAATAAAACTACAGTTGTTAAGTGGAGGCAGGATAGGCTTCACTGAATTCCTTTCAGGGATCGCCTAAACATGGACAGAGTAGGAGATGGTCTGACAGATTAGGGTAGTGAGTTCCATAGGATGGGAGATGCTCGGGGAAGTCTTGGAGGCGAACATGGGATGAGATGGCAAGGGAGTTAGAGAACAGGAGGTCTTGGGAGGAATGAAGAGAATGGTCTTGCTGGTATTTTGAGACTAGGTTAGTGATGTAGCTGGGGGCTGAGTTGTGGATGGCTTTGTAGGTTATTAATAATTTGAGTTTCATAAACTGTGAAATAAGCTGTATTATTGTTGATTATTTTCTCATAGGTGTTTGGCTCGAATGTCGCTGATGCCATGATTTCTAATGGGATGCTGATTGTAATGCACAGTCCTGGACTGGTCCGCCTCTACAGCTTTGAAAGAATAGCTGAACAGGTGTGTGAAAAATATCTACTTTTAAAGTAGATTTAAATCCAAAATGAATCACAGTAAGTGTGCTAAAGAACTATATATATCATAAACAATTACCATTTTTTATTTAAACCTGATTTCTCTATCGTCCATTGACAGACACAGCCTCCATCTTCATTAGCTGAATGGCTAATGAAGATGGAGGCTGCGTCTGTCAATGATTTTAAGAGAAAAATATTTTACGGTAAGATCCTACAAAAATCTTATTTTTTTAATTACGGTCTTTTTTTTTTTTTTAATCCTGTGTTGCATATAAATGCATCCGATCTCTTGGAGGCTATTTGCTGCCCCTTCTTAGTTTTATTTTCCTCAGAGATGACTGCACATCAATTCTTAGAGCTGGTTTTCTGACGGTGACGAGAGTGGACTGCATAATGTGAATTGCAACCGCCACTTGTAGCCTCCATCAGAAGGTCATGTGACTGACTCACAGTGCAGGTGTAACGTTAAAAAACCATACCCCGTGGAGAAACCATACCCTCGTCACTTCCGGGCTGAAACAGCTGAGCAGCGCAGCAGTGCGCATGCTCAAAGCCCCGGATACGTGATTGAACATTAAAGAATTAGACAAGTGCGCATGCTCGGTGGGCATGAAATTCTCACGGCACTGTGTCTAATGTAAAACTTGCGGCGCTTACATTAAAACAGCTCATCTGAAACGTAAATCATCTCCGCTCTTCGCCCTGTCACTGCCCTCATCTCCGGTAATAAATATAAAAGCGGTGGCGGGTGTATGTGATGTAAATGTGACGGCGATCGTGGCTCCGTGATCCGCTTTTATATTTATTACCGGAGATGAGGGCAGTGACAGGGCGAAGAGCGGAGATGATTCACGTTTCAGATGAGCTGTTTTAATGTAAGCGCCGCAAGTTTAACTACCGTGAGAAATCCATACCCTCCGTAGCGGAACCGGAAGTGATGAGGGTATGGTTTTCTCACGGGTATGGATTTTTCACGGAACACCGGAGCTTAATTGACAGAGTTTCAGAGTTCTTCTGGAAGTGCCCGAAGAAGGACCTTCATGAGAGATATTTTATTGAAAGTTAAAGATTTAAATATACACAATACAATGCAATAACTTTTTAAATTCCGTCAACGTGTCAAAGTTTATATAAGACATTAGTGTTTGAGTTTACATTTGCATTTCATCATCCACAGTGGATGCCATTTTGCTTCAATGTGCTTTTTTTTTTTTTTTGCCCTGCTTGATGAGAGGGGGTGGCTGTGCTTTACAAAAGTAGTTTAACAGTGTCTACGCCTGCTGGATACTCTTCAAAAATGAACTAGCCCACCCTTCCTAGCCCCCTAACCTAAACTAACCTAGGAACCACTTACCTTGCTGTTCCTTACTTTAACATGCCTCCTCTGATGTGTACTTCCTCTGGGTTGATATTTTTCAACAGCGCTTGGCATACCTGCCCCCAAACACATCAATGGGGGCCATATGCTGAGTGTTTCTCAGTGAAGGCTCATAGAAAGGCTGGTAAAGAGGAACTTTCCTCCACAAATGATGGCTCTATGCCCGAGCTGTGGAAGTGTACCCAAAAGATGGCAGGCAGAGGACTAGCCCCCATTATTGCCTATTCCTGCAGCTGATCTTTTCCATATACCTAACTAATCATGCTTTGTTCTGCACTGCATGGAGGGAGCCATCTTCATAGACAAGCAGGGCTTTGTTTCCTCATGTCAGAACTGCCTCCCTAAAAAACGATGTTCTAATTATCAATAGAGAAAGAAGCAAGCAGCTTGGAGGAACACAGATCCACAGAATGAGTAAAGCAGAAGCAGGAAGATGCAGACACTGCAGGTCCTCGAGAACAGCAAAGAACGCTGTGAGCAGAACAATGATGACATCTCAGTCCAAATCCTAATAAAATTAACAGCAGTGCCTTAGATCAGTGGTCATCAACTCCGGTCCTCGGGGCCCAATAACAGGCCAGATTTTAAGTATTACCTTGGGGAGATGCAAACTAGAATACTGCAATCACTGAGCAGCAAATGAGATCACCTGTGATATAATTTAGTTATCTTGAAAACCTGGCCTGGTAGTGGGCCCCGAGGACCGGAGTTGAGGACCACTGCCTTAGATGAACTCATACTGCAAATATGCAGCTATGGGGCTTGGCTCACACTGCTGTGACCTGAAAGTCACGACTTTGCCAGGTGACTTCCTGGCGATTTGCTACCGACTTGAGTACAACTTGATGCAACTTTGAAGCGACTTTCAGGGAATGCCTGGGTAATCTTCCTGCAATGTTGGATCCAGATCACATCAATATATATTAGGAGGTGACTTCCATTAAATTCTATGAGCACAAGTCAAAAGTCGCCTTGAAGTAGTACAGAAACCTTTTCTAAAGTCAGAGCAACTTCAGTAGTGCAAATTAAGACCCCTCTCATTGACTACATGGGATTTCACATGTCACACCACTTGGTCTCAAATGTCAGATCCCAAGTCAAGAAAGTGTGAACCGAGCCTGAATACACAGGAGTGTCTCGGCACAGGAAGTGCACTGCTATTTTTCAGGAAAATTTCAATATTTTAGGGTACTGCTTGGGCAAAATTAAAAGCTCTCCTGTTATTTATTTTGATATATAATACAGGAGGACTATATATTTTTAAGTTTTATTGACATTATTCTGTGTTTAATTTATGATTTTGGCTACAATGAAACAAATGTAGAGCAGGGTTGTCCTGTAACGTTAAAAGGTTTTTGTAGCAATCATTACAACAGACATTCCATAGCTGTGAGTTTCCTAGAAAAACAAGGTATAGCTGCCATATGTTGCTGAAATGACTTACTGAAACAATTGATGCCAGATTTCTGGGTACTGTATGTTTGATTTTATTTTTATTTTAAGTAGCAAGAGACCATCATATGTTTTTCACATAGTTGTTGATGGCCTAAGGCAGCAGCAGGCAAATGCGAGCACTGATGGCACCCACTCACTTTTAATCACTTCTATGGAATGTTAATATCATTTTAGTTTTTGAAGATAAACCTAACAAATAGAACGGATTCATGTTAACCACTAGCTGTCCAGGCCAATTCTGACATTGCTCCCAAACATGTAAAAATCAGCATTTTACTTGAAACCCCCAAACAATTTATATATTTTTTTAAACATAGGCCCTGGAGAATAAAACAGTGATTTTCGCTATTTTTTGTGCAGCGGTTTATTTTTATTATATTGTTTTATCGAATTTTAGTATAATACCCAATTTTTCGGTAAAAAAAAAAAAGATGTTGTGCTGAGAAAATGGATACCTAAACAATTACTGTGCATTAGGTGTCAGGTAGAGACATCCACTCTATGCCAAAATCCCCCCAGCTGCTGGCAATTTTTGTCCCCTTGGACAGATACAGTGAAACTATAAGTAATCCAGTGCTGCAAAAAAAAGTAATATATTCCCCCCAAAAAGCATGTGCTTTGTAAAAAAATGTTTTTATTTATTTTTTTGTCGGGGGGGGGGGGTACAACTTTTTTGAAGCTCTGGATTATTTATAGTTTCAGTGATTGTGCATAACTGCTCTTTCTCACAATGCAGCCTGTGAGTCAGCTGACCCACTAAGGGAATCATCCACTCAGCAGCATTCCTCGTTACTTAGCACAGAAGCACATTCATCCCAGTTGTGATCAGTTTCCTGGCTGTGGTGGGAGCACAGCCTGCCTGTTCTGCAATGATTAGACTTGTGATGACACTCCCTCCTGCACAGCCATTCACTGGGACGATCAGTGTACTGCAGTTTCTCATCCCTAGCAAGTTAAGCCCCTTATGTGGAAGAGAACCGAGATGATGTAGTAATTATATGTATAATGCGTGTGTGTGTGTGTGTGTGTGTGTGTGTGTGTTTATTATGAGATATATATATATATAATACACACACAAATGTTTTGTTTTCCATTTCTATTTTAAACTGACTGACTGGGTTTTTTTTTTTACAAGGTAAGGGTTCGCATATACTTTAAAGTTAACCTGTATCCACACTATGTATATTACAGTATTTAGATATTCTGTGACAAAAGCACTTCAATATAAGCCCTCACTCACCCCTGTACTTATAGGTGTTGTGGAGAAATTATGCAACAGAGGTACTGAAAGCTTAGCTTTTTTTCTGAGACGAGATGTTTGCAGCCTGCCAGCCTTGTTGAAAAAACAATCAGATGTTTCTAAGAATCTAAGCTTTTAGAAACCAACTGAAACCCAGCTTCAGTTTTTGTTGTTATCTTTAAGAACATTTTAGAATTGATTGATACATATTAAAAACAGCTAAAGAGATGAGTGAGCACTTGTTTTAAGGCTCTTTTTTAGTTGTTGATAATATGTATATATTTAGGCCCCTTTCACACTAACGATCAGATCCACCTGTCAGTTTTTTAGGCGAATCTGATTGGATCCTCCATGCATCCCTATGGGTCAGCGAAGACATGTCAGCTGACACCCGCTGCTATCTGATTCCGATCCTGTCCGTGAAATCCGGACGGATGGCAACCCTATTTTCCATCCGTCCAGGGGATCGGATCGGATTAGAGCGGACATTCCACCATAGAGAGCAGCGGGGCTCTGACACCTTCCTCTCCGCACACAGAGCAGAGAGGGAGCTGTCCTCTGCCTGCTCAGTGGGGATCGGCGGATTGATCCCCTGCTGAGCAGAACAGAGTCCGCCAACGGAGGCGGACTGTGTGAAAGGACCCTCTTAATGTCCATAGTCTGGGCACAGGCACACTTAAATATTGCAGTAAGCTCACTGAAAATAAACTACAGTAAGGCTACGTTCACATCTTTGCATTGCTATTTACAGGCGTTTTTTAGGCATTTTTCAGGCGTTTTTACATGCGTTTTTGTGCAGGCGTCTTTAGGTTGACAAATAACAAATGGAAAATAATAAAAATGCCTGTAATCTGCCCAAAAAGAAGCTCATGTACTTTTTTGAGCGTTGGGCGTTTTGCTTAAAACGTCAAAACGCTCAGATGTGAACAGGGGCCATTGAAATGAATAGGATTTGTCTTGTTGGGCGTTTTTTGAGCTGATCCTAGAGCAGAAAAACGCCCCAAAAACACCCCAAAACGCCTACATGTGAACTTAGCCTTAAACCTTGGATTGAGAGTAACTTGGTCTGAGAGTGTTTTCCAAGACGAGTACATTTTTTTTTTTTTAGAAATTTTGACTTGATAAACGAGCGATGTCTTGATCTGCAAGTAGATTCATGCCACAACTGAGTATAAAAAAGAAGAGAGGTATTTCTAAGTGTAGCAATATGGTTACATTCAATGAAGGTACAATATTTAGCAACTCACATGTTTTGATGATAAAAAGAGGCACATCGAAGTAGGCAGGCATCCGGGGTAAAGCTGTCCACATAGACCATCCTCCATACCGCCATCTACGTCATTCCTTCTACCAAGCGCTCCACGCCACGCTTTCAGATCGCTGTACTGCAGGGTAGTCTTCCTGGTCATGATTGAATACTAACAATGGTGAGAGTCGGCGGTGCAGAAGATGTTTTATATGGACTTGCCTGCATATTTCCATGTGCCTCTTTCAATCATCAACCATGGGAGTTGCTAAATGTTGTACCTTTAACCATATTGCTACAATTAGAGGTGCCTCTCTTCTCTTTTATACTCTGTAGCTCCTGCTGGACTTTGGTTCTAATCCCCTTGTGGAGGCTGTCATTTGTGGATGGACATTTTATGGTTCCACAACCTATTACATCAATCTATTTATTTGGACTATAAACTGAAGGACTGTTGTGGAACGAACCATCTGAGTTTTCTTTATTTCTTATAGGGAAATTCGCTTTGATTTACGAGTGCTTTGGATTACAGGCATGTTTCATGGAACGAATTGTGCTCACAATCCAAGGTTTTATTGTATATTTTGAATTTAAAGAGAATTTTTTCCTATAAAAAAAAAAAAAAAAAAAAAGATACCTTGCACATGCATTAGTGTTGCATTCCCTCAGGTAGCCATAGTTGACAATTTGCACAATGTTTCGTAATTTGCGAGCTCCAGGTTTTATATGGTGGGATTGTGTGGATGCAGGGAGAGCCTGATGGCAGAGCAGGCTGTATTGTATGATTGCTAGTTTGCCTACAATGCAGATGAACATTCACATTTAGTATAGTATAGTGGGCATATATGTTGTACAGGCTGCAGTCTGATTTAAAGTGTTTGTTACCCTAAAAGAAAAAAAAAAATAGAGATCCTGTTTCCTTATAGCAGGTTAAACAGCACAGTGCTTGTGCTGTCTATCCTGCCCCTCTGGAAACTGTAAAGAAACTAGCTGATCCGGCCACTTCCTCTGTGTGCTTACCATGATAATCATGGCTACTGAGCACTGACTACTGTGGTCTGCCTGCATGCCTCCATCATCCGCTGTGCCTCCTCTCTGCTCTCTCCATCCTCTCCCTTCTCCTCTCCCTTCTCCTCTCCCCTGCCAGCTCGGAAGTCTGTGTCCCTGTCTTGCCCCCACCCCCCCCCCCCACTGCTGTTAATAAGAAAGTCAATTGTCACTGCCAGCCCCTCTTTCAAGCTCCCATCCTGCACTGTATATAAGTGTTAGTTAGAAACTAAGCCTCTAAACACCTTTTAGTGAAGTACCTTCAGGCCAGCCATGTGACTCCCAGCCGCTCTGATGACACAATCCAGGGCGACAGCGGGAGGAGTTGAGCGGGTTAGCTTGGTGGTCAAGTGACTCCCGGCTGAAGTCAGAGGGAGAGCTCGGCTCCTCTTGCTGTGGCCTTGGATAGTAATAGCAGAGCAACCAGGAGTCATGTGATCGGCCTGAAGATACTTCACAAAAAGGTATTTAGATGCTTTGTTTCTTATAAACACTTATACAGCGCACGATGGGCGCTTGAAAGAGAGGGGCTGGCAGCAAGGCATATTTTAGGGTTGCAAACCCTTTAATTTTTCCCAAGTCCAAACAATCAAAGCTGGTTGCTTATAGGTTGCTGTGTTTTTTTTTGCAGTGTACAGATTTCTGATTCCCTATAAAATAATCCCATCCTCATAGCCTGGAATACATTGTAACCCTGTTTCACTTTTACTTTCAGTATATGCAGCAGATGTTTGTCTTGGGGGAGACCTGCACCTGGAAAGGTGAAGCTGGGACTGTTGGAGACTTTCCATTTGGCGTTCCTTGTAACATCACATTGACAGGTATTGTTTATACTGTATGGTATTCTGCATGTGGAACCTGAAATGCTGGTGCATTTAGAAGAAATGAAAATACCACCAGGAGGCCAAATTACTGACCGGTGCAATGTGATTATAGAGAACCTGGGATCTACACTACTCTAATCTCTAGGAAAGTACATAAATTTAGAGGACGCCTTCATGGATCATCTTCTTACTTTCTTATAATCATGCGGACCCCCTGGCTTCGGCTCTCTCCCAGTCACTAACCTGAACAATTTATGCATATCATGAGTTTGAGTGTACTTGCTGCATGTTTGCCCCTGGCCAATATAGCATTACATATAGAAGCCAGAGACAGCAATGCTACTAGCATTTTATGATGGCAACCAATATACAGTATTTACTGTATTTCTGCCATGACAGGTTGAACAAACACAACTCTCTAAAGCAGCCCCACAAAGTTTCTCCATTGTTTGTCCTGAAGACCATCTTCCTGCCCTCCACAACAGCCCTTAGTCTTAATCTTAGTGTGATCTGTATGCAAGTCCAACAATCTCAGCTTAAAGTAGGAAATATTACTAGACCGGAAAAAAGATGTATAAGGCCTATAAGCCTGTTGTGTTAGGTACCCATTGATGTAATCTAAAAGGTCAGCTATCAGCGCTTAAGTGGTCTGGAAAAAGCAACATGCAATATGTGTGAATATACAAACACAAAAAGTTCATAAAAAAAAGAAAAGCGCTGCTTTTTTCTTTTTTATGTTCCCAAAGATGTAAATTAAGAGCTTCTAATACTACTGTTTAAAGCTAAAAGAGAAATTTCATGTCAGAAAGTGCCCACAGATATTAATGGCCAACATTTCTTTGGGGAATCTACAAATGGCCAGATTAGGTTATGTCTGTATGCTATTGTCACTATAGTGTTATGAGTCAGCAGTGCAGGTGTCAGAACACTCAACCTACTCTTCATTTTAAGGAAAGTCTAATGATTATGCAAATCAAATCTGACTTCCAACTGTCCTGTAATGTCTATGATTAGGTTAAATTTAAAACCAAATTGTTTTTTGGGGGAGGGGGGTTGTAACCAATACTCTAAGCATTTATTAAAAAAACGGCAAGCGTGCAGGCCTATAGGAAATCAGTTGTTAGACATTTAGTGAATGCAGCCTACTCTTGTGTCCCTGCCTTATGGAAATCAACTACTCCGCCATTTTTGAGGCAATGGTTCCATAAGATAGAAGACATCAGACAAATGACCAGCATTCTGAGAGGTATGTATGAGAGGTTTCATAAGACGTAGGGAAGGGGTCGGAGTCATGCTGTCCTGTAAGGACACTTTGGCTTTAAATTAAAGCTGGCCATAAACCATATAGGACAGCTGAAGTCAGATAGGCAAGCACTATCTTTAGAATTTTGCATGATCTGAATAAGTACAATTGGTCGATACCCCTAGTCTACCAAGGTACATTTAACGTTCTGGCATTTAGGGGTTAAATCAAGCTCACTGCTACTGCAGTTGTTATGGATTTTAGAGCCAGCAATCGGCTTTCAGGTTAAAGTGATCTGGGCAGCTTTTGTGGGGCTCTGAAGGTGCGGAACATCCTTTCCCAAATTCCCCCTGCGACTAATGAACCAGGAAGCCAATGTGCATTATGTCGCTTCTGGGTCTAGCACAAAAAAAAGTTTAAAAAATGATAAAAAATAAATGATAATAAAATAAATACAAATTTAAAAGCACTTCCAATGCAAATGCACAGCGTGACGCATACATGTGTATGTAAACCCAAATTGCACCACACGTGAGGTATTATCATGAATGTCCGAGTGAGATCATTGTGATCAATCATTATAGGGCCATAACCCATGGTTAACTCTAAACTGATAACCTGTGAAGGCTTTAAAAGCATCACCTATAGAACCTTTTAAGTACCATAGTTTGTTCATACGTGCAAGTAATTTTCAGGCTTGACGTGTTTTAATTTTTTTTTTGCTTAACCCTATCTTTTTATTTTACAAAAACTTGGGGATGTTGTTGTTCATATTGACTTTTTTAGTGAATTTTTTTTCCCTGAAAATACATGTTTATTAAATAGAAAATACCAAACAAATGTCAGCCCTGCTACAAATACAGATAAAGTGCCAATATTGCTGAATCTTGAAGTGCAATGAAGAGTGCAATCCTCTATAACATTAAAATAAATATACTCATATCTGTGCTAAAATATAAATAATGAATAACTGGCAATCGATGATCAATATTCAAATACAGCAAATAAATATAAAATAAAAGTCCATGTAAAGTGCTTTAAGTGCTAGGTAAACGTTGTTTGAGTGCTGCAAATGTGCTCCGGTTGGTGCTCCCCTATGGTGACCCCACTCACCAGAAAGGTGAAGATCATATGCCTGCCTGGGATTAAATAGAGGTCCTGGTCTCATACGAATGGCAGCAGGTAGGGATATATTGCTCCAGTGTAGAATGCTTGGGTTGCCGTATGGCACCGTGACTCAAAAATAAAGAGAGGGGATCTCCATGGTGAAGTACGTAAAACAATTTATTAGAAATATAAAATATCCACTTACATTTAAAAGTACTGCTATCCTCCTAAGAATGTGCAGTGCGGTGGTTCCGGTGTACTTCTGGCGTGCGTTCCACCGACCAGAAGTGAAGTGGTACAATCTGGATTGGCTAGACGCTTTTCGCCCTCCCACATGGCGTTCTCGATAGCTCTACACTGGAGTAATATATCCCTACCTGCTGCCATTTGTATGAGACCAGGACCTCTATTTAATCCCAGGCATATGATCTTCACCTTTCTGGTGAGTGGGGTCACCATAGGGGAGCACCAACTGGAGCACGTTTGCAGCACTCAAACAATGTTTACCTAGCACTTAAAGCACTGAGAGCACTTTACATGGACTTTTATTTTGTATTTATTTGCTGTATTTGAATATTGATCACCGATTGCCAGATTTTTTTCATATTTGTGAAAATTTTAATTGCCCCGATATAGCAGTTAATGTAGTTGCTATCATACAAAACCAGTATTTTCCACTTCCTTCTGGCCCCTTTCTTTTAATATTGCTTGTAACTAAAGCTCTCTCTTGTACTATCTGACTGAAGCTGAAATCTGGCTGCTATGGGTTACTGCACACTCCTGCTCTCTTATTTTACGTCATGAAATGAAGCTTGATTTTTTTTTTTTTCCTGTAGAAAGACCTCCAGTTCTCTTTGAAGTACCTTGCCTAGAAAATGCTTTCCAAGTGGGTGGCTATCCCTGGCATTATATAATTACACCCAACAAGAAAACGCAGAAAGGAATCTATCACATCCGCTCCTTGGATGATCACAGCCTTGTAAGTACTTTGTTATTAACCAGTGTTATCAGTGTTCATTTTAAGCAACCACAATACTGCCTCAAGCATGATCTGGTACTGAACTGAAAGTTTATATCAGGAACCCTGTATGTGCACAGATCCAATAACTATGTTTGCACTGATATTGGTATCGGTGCCAGTACTGAGTATTTGCACAAGTACTCGTACTCGTGCAAATGCTCCCAATACCCAAAACCGAAACCTTTGCAGTGCAATTTGAGCTCATACAAAATGAATGGGATCAAGTCCCACTGCAGAGAATTGCATGCGATTTGAACAACAAAGCAGGAATTTGTCAGGCGCTCCCTATGTTCCTCTTTTACGGGAGGGTGAGTGCAATTACTCTCCAATATCCCACAATCAGTGTCTTCAAGCTGCCAGCCAAAAAGCGTGGGATAAGGTACTGGGAAGGTATAAAAAATTAATTGGCAACACACAGAAAAACACTTGTGATAATCCAAGGGGGATGCAGATACGGTAATCGGTAAATGGAAGCTTGGTTTATCAGTTAAAGTCAGGAACATAGAAGCACATACCACACCGGGTCCCACTGAGCCTGGGGCACTGTCCAAGGTGGAGAAGCCGGATGGAAGATATCAATTATTCCAAATGCCGTGGTTGCAAGATAAGGTGACTGTAGGAAAGCCTCGCTGGAACCAGCCGGCGCGAAGATCAGTCATCACTGCGGCACACAAGACCCTTGTGCGGTGTACTAAAGAAGAGCCGCTCACCCAGCAGGCCTTAAATATCCCTGTTGATGTCTTTTTTTCCGTGACTTGATAAAGTGCATGCCTGCAAAACGCGTAGTCACGGCAACGGGGACGCTTGCGTTCCAAACTAGTTCCTGCTAGTGTTTTTCTGTGCACTGCCAATAAATATTGTATGAGATTTGAACAAGAATGTGCTGCGATTCCTGTCAGAATCGCATGTGTTTTCCCCCACCGCTCCTATGTGTGTGAACACAGTATAGAAAGGGAAACACCATCTAGTGCAGCAAAGGGCAGTTTATTCGAAATGTTATATCAACTCACAATAAAAATGACAAATCTTGTTAAATCCAAATTTGCATAGTTTCCTTGATGATAGAAAAGCACAGCCACTGGAGGTGCTCACAGGGCTGGAGGAGATATATAGGCAGTCCACCTCTAAGCTGACATCACTTCCGCCCTGTACCCACAGGGGTCCTGAAACTTCTTCTCCAGCTGGGACCCTATGCAGATTTGATGAGATATGTACTTTTTATTGTGACTTATTGTAGCATTTTTATTAAATTGCCCATTGATGCACAAGAGTGTGATTCTCTTTCTATACTGGGTTCACACACACACAGGAGTGGTTGGGGAAATCGCATGCGATTTGGACAGGAATTGCACCACATTCCTTTTTTAAATCACATGCGATTCTTTGCAGTGCGATTTGAGGCCATTTATTTAGCATGGGCTCAAATTGCACTGCAAAAATATTGGTACTTGGTATAGTCGGATACTTGACCGAAAGTATCAGTACTCGTACTTGCCGCTCTAAAAAAAAAAAAAAAAATGGTATTGGTGCAACCCTACTGATAACAATTGCCCATTCCCTTCAGCAGGCCTATTCTAAAGTAAAGCTCTAGTATAGTTTGGCAAATTAAAGCAATGACTACTAATGAGTTCTATGTATGTGCTGTTGGCATGGGGCCAGGTCACACTGAAGGTACAAGTGGTGTAAATAACAGAAACCCATACTAGAAGGCCAACAGTCCCGGCTTGGAATTTGTTTCTTTTCTTATTCATTCACTTTTTAACGTAAGCAGAAGAAAAGCTCTTCTTAGTGCATTTCTGTATGCAGTTAGTTAATCTAGAAACGTCCTAATGTAGATTTTATGCAGTTCCCCATTACTGATATTTGTGACAATAAACATGTTTTCCAATGAATCTATCGGCTCAAATTTAAACTTTCTTTGGGCCATAGATGAGGAGATATACTTTAAAGCCAACATTTTGTGGACACCTGACCATCGCTCCTACCTATATGCTTTATGTGGACACCCCTTTAAATGACTGAGTTGAGATGTTTCCAGTGAAGGCTACTGTTAATGCTACAGCATACAAAGATATTTTAGGCCATTGCATGCTTCCAACCTCATGGCAAAAGTTTGGGGAAGGCCTTTCTCTGTTCCAACATGACTGTGCACCAAGCCAGGTCCATAAAGACCTGACCTCAGCCTTTGCTGAAAACCTTTTGGATGAATTGAGACATTGATTGCAACCCAAGTCTTTTTGTCCAGCATCGATACCTAGCTTTACAAATACTGTTTTGGTTTAAGGAGCACACTCCAAAATCTTCTGAAAAGTCTTCTTAGAAATTTGGAGGCTGTTATAGCTGAAAGTGAGTGGGGCATCTCTATATTAAAGCAGTTCTAAAGTCGTAGGGTTAGAATGCATTAAGGGAAAAAACCTTGTATGATGCATGTGTCCCCCCTCACCCCCGCCCCCCCTTCTTATACATACTTGAGCCTGATCCGACGCTGTGGATGAGAGCATCAGCTATCCAGAAACTCTCCCTCCTCATTGGCTGAGACAGCAGTGAAAGCCATTGGCTTCTACTGCTGTCAATCACAGCCAGTGAGCCAATGAGGAGAGAGAGAGGGGGCAGGGCCGAGCAGGCTCTGTTTGTGAATGGACATGCAGTGCCGTGGCTCGGGAGCGAGCCTGCTTGGGTGCCCCCATTGCAAGCTGCTTGCTGTGGGGGTACTCGACCCAAGTAGAGGAGAATTGGGGCTGCTCTGTACAAAATCGCTGCACAGAGCAGGTATAAATGACATGTTTTTTTTTTTTTTTTTTTTTTTTTAATTTACTTTAATATCCTTTTAAAAAATCATTTTAGGCCTGAAGATTAGTTCAACCCCCAAAACATGAGATATATCGTATCATATGTCGCTCCATCCATATGCAAGCACATTCATTAGCATGATAGAAAATTATTTTATTTATGACCATGTTCTCTTTAAGAATAACTAAGTGCTGGTATCGCTTCATTGATGACGTGTTTGTCTTATGGGGTGGTGACATTGATACCCTTTTTTTATTTCATGCATTTCTTAACTATTTGATGCCAGGCTTGGAATTTAACATCAGTTATAGTCCTATTCTAGTCCTGAAAATATATAATATTTCTAGAACCTTTTTGGGTCCCCCCAACAATGGATCATACCCTTGCCTTAACTGTACCCAATGTAATTCTATGATTAAGAGAATGTTTTTGAATCACCCACCCCAGGGTATGAATATAGAGATTGAGGGATACCATACCTGTCAGTCTTTGTTATTTACATCATCAAATGTCCCTGTGGTCTCTTATATGTAGAAGCAACCACTCAAAATGTAAAAGATTGCATAGCCAGGCACAAATACTGTATACGTGATAAACTAACTGAACTCCCCTTAGCAAAGCATTTTGTACAAATGCAACATACAGTGGCACAGCTTTGTTACATGGTGATTGAAGCTATTCCCCATTATAGAAGAGGTGGGAATCGAGAATTAAAACTTAAAAAACTTGAAGTTTACTAGATAAATCTCCTTGACACTCTACAACCCAGAGGGTTGAATTCCGACTGTTTCATATGGATAAATATTTTTGCTGATAAAGTTTTATGTACAAACATTTACAGTAAACCCCCCCTCCATTGCGGGGGTTACGTTCCGGACCCAGCCGCGAAAAGAGAAAATCCGCAAAATAGAAAAACCCTATTAAAATGCATTGTAGGCATGTTTTTTTTACTGTCACTGTACGTGCAAAAGCATTTTAAGGTCTTTAAACACACTTTTAAAACAATAGAAACTCATTTAAAGCGGGGTTCCAGCCATTTACTCACCTGTCCAACGGTCCAGCGATGCGGCCGCCGGAAGCCTCGATCCTCTCCCTCGGCGCCGGCATCACTGCTGTGGGCACCCGGCTGTTACAGTTTGCGGCTTCACAGCCGGGTACCCACTGCGCATGCGCGAGTCGCGCTGCGCGCCGTGATTGGCCGGCAATCTTCTGGGACCTCTGACGTGTCCCAGAAGATTGCAGGGAGGGAGGGGGAGAGGAGAACTTCCGCTCAGGGCGCCGCGGCGCTCCGAGCGGAAGTGGGAGCGGGTACCTGTCAAAACTAGGTACCCGCTCCCCCCCCCAAAAAATGACATGCCAAATGTGGCATGTCGGGGGGTCAGGACTCCCTAAAGCGGAAGTTCCACTTTTGGGTGGAACTCCGCTTTAAACACATAAAAGATACTGAGAGACATAGCAAGAGCTATGGAAAACACAAAAATATTTCATTTTTAATGATTTATATAGTAAAATAACATTACAAAAAAAAACGCAATATACCGGGACCGCAAAAACTGAACCTCGATGGAGTGGGGGTTTACTGTATTAGGATTTATTATAGGGTCTTGTAATTAAAATGTCAATTTTGTATCGATTTTTATAGTTTCTTTTTCAATTATCTGTATTTTGATAAACGGTTTTGAACCTGGATCTTCTCATTAGTTACATAGAGAACGAACTTAACCTGTGCAGCCATCAATTTGAGACTCAGGGACATTATGAGATAAGAGATACTTGTTTTTTTGTATTGTAAGAGTTAAATGCCTAATTAGTTCCCTGTGCAGGAAGACTATATAATGAAGTTTGATATTGTGAATAATTTGTATGTGTTCCAACCTGAAGAAGGGTGTGAACTAATTTTAGCCCAAAACCGTTGTTATGGAACCTTTTGTATATATTACTTCTTTTGGTTTAATAAATTCAGTGCAGCAATCCTGGAGTTGCTTCTTATATTTGGCCTGTGGTACAGCCTGATTGCATGAACCTGCAAGTTAGCTGAGTGCCGTTCACCTCATCTTTTCACTATATATATTGATAGATGTGTTCAGTCTGATGACCAGCATCTTTCCACTCGCTTCCTCTGGGCCCAGGTTGTCTTGGATCAGTCCCAGCCTGTATCTAAATAGTGGAAGGAAAAGCAGCACACAGTGATGAGCTGTTCTTTCTGTCACTCTGCTTGCTCCACCTATCGGCACATGAAATGTTTGGCTGCTTATGCTGTTTCTTCCTCTCACACACAAGCTCTGCTTTACAGGGTTTGCAAGATGCAGATACCAGGTTAAATTCAGGTACTTACTCTGTGTGTACTTAGAAAAATACATTTAAAATGGATTAATCATTACAGAGCTGCATTCATTTGTGTTTATCTGCCTAAAGTTTGGATTTAACAGTGAAAGTTGATTAGATACTATAGGGTTACTGCTAATTGCTATTCACCATTATCAACTCAACTAGCTTTAGCATACTCAGACTTGTAAGTTCAAGCAACATTGTACTGTTTTGTAGCTGAGAGTACCAGTAGTTGTTCATTTTCAACTATGACAGAAGAAAGTATAATTTGCTGCCGGATGTATGACAGAAAGCAAACAGTAAAACAGTGGATCATTTTTTTTTGTAATTAAGGAACAATGTTGGGAACAGTGCCAGTTATGATGGCAATGCAAACCTTTTTCTTTCTAGGTTTATTGTATTAACATTTTAGTCTGATGTTAATGCAGACCTATCTTTAAATTTTAATACCTGCTTATTTTAAGATGTAGCCATCTTGATAGCATAAAATATGCTCCAAGCAGTTCCATTTCTGTAATAAGGGTTCTTTTTAATCCATCTGGTACCCAATCATATAGTCAATCCTGAAGCATTGGCCATGTGGTTTGTACATGAGGATCTTGGGGGAATTAAGGTTTAGGCCGTTCTAGAAAGTCAGGAGCTCCTCTAAAACAGTCTCTAAATGTTGTCTTTCTCAATCTTTCTCACAGTGGCTAATACCTCCAACACTGGTCATATGAGTAGAGACATGCGGATTTAGCACTTATATGGAATAACGGTAGAGTCATGTAGTTTAATTACAGGTTCTCTTTGAAAAACATTGCAGCACAATTTCATTGATGTGACTTTGTACATTTCCTTGTCTATAAACTTTTATTGAAAATGTTTTTCAATAAAAAAAATACAATGTGTATATAAACATTTATAAATTGTGAATGAACCGTTTTCAAAATTTGGTATATTATCAATGACATTTTCTATTTTAGCTGCGTATTCATTCAATATAACTGTATTACAAATTAGTAACAAAAGTAAAAAAAAATAAAGAAAATATAAATAATACAAAAATAGAATATTGGGCATTATTTTATATTAAAGCAGCTTGTGAGGCTTTGTATAGAAACCAAGGATCCAATTTAAGGTCATATAGATGTTTAGTGTTGCTAATGGTATGTTGTAGATATTCCATATGCTTTATTTCTTCTATTCTGTTTAGAACTTGTGAGAATGGTACAAAGTTCTCTTTCCAGTGTAAGGCTATTGTCCAGTGTGCCGCGACACATATTGTATGGATTAGCTGTAGAAATTGTGGGGATATATCCTGTGTATTTTGAAATAATATGCACTGGAAATGTGGTATTAGCTTTTTACTTGCCATTTGGTCTATGATTTTAAATAACCCAGACCAAAGCTGCTTGATTTTGTCACAATTCCAGAATATGTGTAAAAGCGTTCCAGGAAGTGAACATCCTCTAAAACATTCTGGGGGGTGTCCGCAAAAATTGTGTTCAATTGAACTGGTGTGTAGTACCATCTAGTAAATAATGACTTTGTACATTTCCTAAACTAGCTAATACAATAAATTGTGGTTAAATGTGCAATCTGTTGATTGGATGGTTTCCTAAGTCTATTTTTTTCACAGTCATGAACATTTGCATTGCCTGAAACATAAATATGGACTTAGGAAAGTAATCTGATGATACTTGTAACCACCTGGAAGCAGATATCAAAACAAATAGAGGAATAAACAGTCTTTAATCCAGTTGTGTGTTTATTAAAAATAAAATATAGACATAATGATTTAAAAAAAAAAAATCTTTCAGAGCACTAACCACAACGGAGACCAGTACAAATCCATTGTAGTTTATGGAGGATCATTGCATAGCTACAGCAAGCACTGAAGAAGGAAGCATGGTATGGGGTTTCTAGATTAGCTTGGGGTAAGGGGCTATGGAGGTGATTTTAATGTAGCCTTCTCCTAAAAGTGAAGTAGTCATTTAAAGGTATATTTAACCACTTGCCCACCGGCCACTGTGCTGCTACTGCGGCACAGTGGCTCGTTCCCGTCCAGCGACGTAGACCTACGTCGCTGGACTCCTCCCCCTGTAGGCGGCGCCCGCGCGCTGCCGGAGGCGCGCTCCCGCTGTTTTCATTCACAGCGGGAGTCGGGCCGGGGGAGGAGCAGCGGCGATCGCCGCTGCTCTTACCCGATCGTCGGGGATCGAGTCTGGAGATCCGCCCGCTGTGTGTAAACACAGCGGGCGGATCTCCATAGTGACAGATCGGACTGTTCAGCATAGCTGGACATCCGATCTGTCCTTCTGTCACACAGTCACCTCCCCCCCAACACGTCAGTAAGCACCAGGCATACATTAACCCCTCCCTCTCCAATAAAATTAACCCCTTCACTGCCAGTGTCATTTTTACAGTAACAGTGCATATATATAGCACAGATTACTGCAGTAATGTCACTGGTACCCTAAAAGTGTCAAAAATGTCAGTCAAGGGTCCGATCTGTCCTCCACAATGTCGCAGTCCCGCAAAAAAAAAAAAAAAAAAAAAAATCGCAGATCACCGCCATTACGCGTTAAAAAAAAAAACACCAAAAATGACAGAAATCTTTCCCTTAGTTTGTAAACGCAATAACTTTTGCGCAAACCAATCAAAATACGCTTATTGCGATTTTTTTTTTTACCAAACATAGGTAGCAGAAAACAAATTGGCCAAAAATTAAAAAAAAAATTGATTTTTACATATTTTTTGGGGGGAATTTCATATAAAAAAGTTAAAAATATTGTTATTTTTTCAAAATAAGCGCTCTTTTTTTGTTTATAGCGCAAAAAGTAAAAATCGCACAGGTGATCAAATACCACCAAAAGAAAGCTCTGTTTGTGGGAAAAAAAGGACGTAAATTTCGTTTGGGTACGGCGTCGCACGACCGCGCAATTGTCAGTTAAAGTCGCACAGCGCCAAATCGCAAAAAGTGGCCTGGACGGAAGACAGCAAAATCCTCCGGTGGTAAAGTGGTTAAACCTTGAGAAGCATAAAAGGAGCAAAGCCTTCCTGCCGAGTAGATGGGTTTCCCACCCAGAAACTGCTGTACTTTACTGTCCACTTACTGTTTTTTGTCTGTAAAGTGGTGATCCTGGAAAGCGCCTGCCGGGGTTGCTGGAATATTCCTCCTCCCTGCCTCTCATGCACAGACAGCTTGAGGTTTTTACTGGTTCCCTAGAATCTGTTCCTTTTTTTTTTAACAAGTCTTTATTTTTTATTTTTTTTCTTACTCTACTATGGGTGGTATATTTACTGCAGGCAAAGAATGGCATACGTGACCTAAAATACTGTTCACTGGAACCCGACTGGATTCACTTCCATCCAGATGCATCTGAAAGAATAATCCATGTTGGACCAGATCAGATCAGGTGAGAAAAGGTGTTTGGATTCTTCCGGGGTATGAACTATATTTTTCTATCTGGGGTTTGTACAATCTCTGTACATTTCTGATAGCTGATCGAAAGCAGCAATTATGTGAAAAGCGTTTTAAGTAGCCACAACTTAATGGCTATGATTTGTTTATACAAATTCATGCTGTCTCTTGAATGCCAATCACACCAAAGCCTGGTTTAGATGCCCCCATGATGGAATTACCATTTGGGACCACAATTGTTCAAGCTATGTACATCTTTCATAAAATTACCATTTGTAGTCCCTCTTCAGCCACTGCCCTGAAAAGACATGGTAAATTTCAAGCAGGATAACATAGTAACTGTATAGAAGTATGAAAAGTTTCTCTTTATATTTATAATGGCTAATGATTAACTATAATTCAAACTTAAAGAAATGTTAGTTTAGAGCCACGGTTTGGCTCACTCTCTTTCTCAAGGCGGGCAAGAAATAGCACTAGAAAAGCAGCAGAGGAAAAATCTCCCAGTGGGGGGGGGGGTACCTGTTCAGTTCAATGTGTCTATGGGAAATGAAAAAAAAAAAAACAGAAAAGTGTCTGTGGTGGGGTCGCAGACCGTAAATATAGCGAAAATAGATCCCACCACTTTTCCCACTCCAAAAAATGATGTCCAAAGTTCTCTATAAAATCAGGGTAGACCAGAACACCAAATCAACAAAAATTACAAAAATCCAAAAAAAAAAAAAAAAAAAAAAAAAAAAAAAAAGTGTAATTTGGGGGTATTTGTACTGTCCTGGCATTTTAAGGGCCGTCAGTATATAAAGATTTATCAATTTTCAAATATATAAATATATAATATACAGTAGGGATCGAAAGTTTGGGCACCCCAGGTAAAAAAATTTTATTAAAGAGGTTGTAAACCTCAGAATTTTTTTTTTTTTTAAAGTACACCTTTAAGTACAAAGAAAGACAAACACATAATGAGCTAGTATGCATCGCATACTAGCTCATTATGATATACTTACCTTAGAACGAAGCCCCGAAGCGCCGACCGCTCACATCTCCCATGGGTGACATGTTCTGTCACCCTTCTTCTGGGTTTGCGGCATCCGGCCATCTGATTGACTGGACCTGCGATTACTTCACTCCCGCGCATGTGCGCGGGAGCCGACGGCACGGGGCTCTGAAGGAACGGCACCAGCAGCCGTTCCTTCAGGGCGCATGCACCAGTGAGGTCACTGGCTGCATTTAAGGTAAATATCTCCTAAATGGTACACGTTTAGGAGATATTTACAGTACCTATAGGTAAGCCTATGATAAGGCTTACCTATAGGTACAACTTGCAGAGGAGGGTTTACTGCCTCTTTAATGTGCATAAAGAAGCCAAGGAAAGATGGAAAAATCTCCAAAAGGCATCAAATTACAGATTAGACATTCTTATAATATGTCAACAAAAGTTAGATTTTATTTCCATCATTGACACTTTCAAAAATTACAGAAAACAAAAAAATGGTGTCTGCAAAAGTTTGGGCACCCTGCAGAATTTATAGCATGCACTGCCCCCTTTGCAAGGCAGTGTCATAGATTGTTCTCAATCAAGTTTGGGAAGACCAGGTGATGTCAATCTCAAAGGTTTTAAATGCCCAGACTCATCTGACCTTGCCCCAACAAGCGGCACCATGGGATCTTCTAAGCAGTTGTCTAGAAAACTGAAACTGAAAATAGTTGCCGCTCACAAAGCTGGAGAAGGCTATAAGAAGATAGCAAAGCGTTTTCAGATGTCAATATCCTCTGTTCAGAATGTAATTAAGAAATGGCAGTCATCAGGAACAGTGGAAGTTAAAGCAAGATCTGGAAGACCAAGAAAAATATCAGACAGAACAGCTCGCAGGATTGTGAGAAAAACAATTCAAAACCCACATTTGACGGCACGATCCCTCCAGAAAGATCTGGCAGACACTGGAGTTGTGGTACACCATTCCACTATAAAGAGATACATGTACAAATATGGTCTTCATGGAAGAGTCATCAGAAGAAAACGTCTAATACATCCTCACCACAAAAATCAGCGTTTGAACTTTGGAAATGAACATATAGACAAGCCTGATGCATTTTGGAAACAAGTTCTGTGGACCGATGAGGTTAAAATTTAACTTTTTGGCCGGAATGAGCAAAGGTACGTTTGGAGAAGAAGGGGCACAGAATTTAATGAAAAGAACCTCTGTCCAACTGTTAAGCATGGGGGTGGATCAATCATGCTTTGGGGTTGTATTGCAGCCAGTGGCACAGGGAACATCTCACGAGTAGAAGGAAAAATGGATTCAATAAAATTTCAGCAAATTCTGGATGGTAACTTGATGCCATCTGTGAAAAAGCTGAAGTTAAAGAGAGGATGGCTTCTACAAATGGATAATGATCCTAAACATACCTCGAAATCCACAGGGGATTACATCAAGAGGCGTAAACTGAAGGTTTTGCCATGGCCTTCACAATCTCCTGATCTCAACATAATTGAAAATCTATGGATAGACCTTAAAAGAGCAGTGCGTGACAGACAGCCCAGAAATCTCAAAGAACTGGAAGACTTTTGTAAGGAAGAATGGGCAAAGATACCTCAAACAAGAATTGAAAGACTCTTGGCTGGTTACAAAAAGCGTTTACAAGCTGTGATACTTGCCAAAGGGGGCAGTACAAGATATTAACTCTGCAGGGTGCCCAAACTTTTGCAGATGCCATTTTTTTGTTTTCTGTTATTTTGAAAGTGTAAATGATGGAAATAAGATCTAACTTTTGTTGACAAATTATAAGAATGTCTAATCTGTAATTTGATGCCTTTTGGAGATTTTTCCATCGTTCCTTGGCTTCTTTATGCACAATAATACAAATTTTTACCTGGGGCGCGCAAACTTTCGATCCCCACTGTGTGTGTGTGTGTGTGTGTGTGTGTGTATATATATGTGTATATATATATATATATGATCATGTATGGTTTATGTATATACTGTAACCTACACACTATATTACCAAAAGTATTGGGACGTCTGCCTTTACACGCACATGAACTTTAATGGAGTACCCAGTCTTCGTCCGTAGGGTTCAATATTGAGTTGGCCCACCCTTTGCAGCTATAACAGCTTCAACTCTGGGAAGGCTGTCCACAAGGTTTAGGAGTGTGTCTATGGGAATGTTTGACCATTCTTCCAGAAGCGCATTAGTGAGGTCAGGAACTGATGTGGACAAGAAGGCCTGGCTTGCAAGCTCAGCTCTAATTGATCCCAAAGGTGTTCTTTTGGGTTGAGGTCAGGACTCTGTGCAGGCCAGTCAAGTTCCTCCACCCTAAACTCACTCATCCATGTCTTTATGGACTTTGCTTTGTGCACTGGTCCAAATCATTTGGAGAGGGGATTATGGTGTGGGGTTGTTTTTCAGGAGGTTGTGCTTGGCCCCTTATTTCCAGTGAAGGGAACTCTTAAGGCATCAGCATACCAAGACATTTTGGTCAACTTCATGCTTCCAACTTTGTGGGAACAGTTTGGAGATGGCCCCTTCCTGTTCCAACATGACTGCTCGCCAGTGCACAAAGCAAGGTCCCAAAAAAAAAATGGATGAGCGAGTTTGGGTTGATCAGTCCTCTGTAACAATCCATTCCCTTTTTTTCTTTTTCAGAATTGGCTGTTGCCAAATAGAGCACTGCCCTTGTGTTACATAATTTTATGTGTTTGCTTCTTGGTATTTTGCTGCAGTGTTTTACGGCTTAAGGAGCTGGAAAATGATTCATACCAATATGGTGTCATAGAGGAATTCAGCATTCTAGCCAATCGAGACCGTACGGTAAGCACAATGTTGTTTATAGTACCTGTAGCAGTCTGAGCTAGGTTTTCACTTACTAATGTTGAACAGAACAATAATGTGCTGCTAGTCAGAGCAACCAGCCAGTCTTCAATTTTCAACATGTTAGGCAGTCTGTCCAATAAAATATAGTTGCTGATTGGTTTTTCTGGTCTGACAGAGCTGCTTCTGTTGTTTGACACCCCTAATGTAATATGCCTTGTCTGGGAGATGGACATGTAAGACGTGGAGGATTTGGCTCAGTCAGGGAAGATAAAGTTTCTCTTTTGTTCATTGACGGACACAGCTCCTGATATTCTTAACCATTGGGTTATACTGCCCCCTACAGGAGTAGGACACTAGGCAAATAAAAAGTCTGGCTCCACCCATGGGCAGTCTCAGGGGGTATACTACCTCTCTCTGCTATAGGCACTCCGTTTTTTTTCTGCCTAGTCAGGAGTAAGGACCTAGTTCCTTACTGGGAATGGCAATATTTTTACTTTTTAGATAGAAAATTTTTCTCCTGGATCCTTCCTGTGAGATCTACAGTCAACTGCTGGACTGGGCAACGGCATTATGTAGATCCAGTGGTCACCCCAGTCTGGCCAGCTCCATGCTAGGTCGGCTGCGAGTTAAATGCCTCACGAGGTCGCATACAACTGGGTCTCAGCCCGATTCACAGCGTTCCTCCTGGCCGACAGCCCCCCATTTCGATTGAGAGGGGTCCTGTCTGGAGCGGTGCCCGTCTGGTTCCTGGTATGTTGAGTAGCTTTCCCCTCTCTCCCCCTGGAGGGTTTTGGGGTGGATGTGGGCCCCTCCTTGGGACAGTCGGAACCCCTGGATTCCCCTCCTTCCCGTCAGGCATCCCCCCTTTTCAGTGTCCCTCATCCTACCCCCCTCCACATATGCTGGGGCTATTTGGGTGGTCTGGTCCACCTGGGGTAGGGGCAGGGCACTAGCTGGCGATGGAGGCCGGGGGGGTGCACAGCCAGTGACCCAATGATAGACTGTGCTGGGGGGAGGTTGTACCTGGTGGGGGCTTCTGAAAGGGGCCCCCCATCCTGCCTAGATCTGTCCTTGAGGCCTGGGTCCCTGTAAGCCTCATGGTGCTGCCATTTTGTTGTAGCCTGTGTTTCTATACACGGTGGCCATATTTGTGTAGTCCGGCGGCCATTTTGCTGTGGTTTGCCATTGAATATAGCGGCGGCCATGACAGTGGAGCCCTGTGGGTGGTGATTTCGGCGGTGGGAGCCCCTCCTCCTCCCCTGGTGCTGACTACTGGATCCTTTCACTTCTTAATCGCCGCACGTATACTGCAGATTATCCTGGTGGCTGCAGGTGCCTGTTTCCGCTAGGTGGTGAGTCTGGTGTGGTCCTCTCCCTCTCTGCTGAGAATCACTTGGTGCTCGTGCCTGGTGACCAGGGGGTGCTGCCAACACGGTGGGGGTTGTCCCTTTGCAGTGTTTTACACTTTTTTTAGGGGTCCCCCTGGTGACTCAAGGAGTCTTTGGAGCACATCTCCCCACCTGATTCCCCTCTCTGAGGCTACTGGGCCCTTCGGGTCCCAACCATCCATCAATGCACTGACGGCGATCCTGAAGGCCTTTGTGTCCCATGTGGAGGTGGCTTTTGAGCGACAGGCTTTCAAAAAGTGCCCCACGCCTTCCCCTGCCTCATCTGTCTCATCAGATCTTGAATCTGATTCAACCACCGCGGAAGTGGGTCACCCTGCTGGGTCTGCAACCTCGTGCTTGGAATACTTTGATAGTGAAGATGATTCCTCCACGTCGGAAACTGAGCACAAAAAGGCGCTGGTGGAGGCACTGATTGTGTCTGTGAGTGAGACCCTGCAGATGGTGCATGCAGCTGTGGCGGAGGCGCAGGTACTATTAGGCACTCACAAGCCATCCAGAGCGGCAAAGCTGTTTCCTTTCCATGCCTATTTTGATAGAATTGTCGCTAAAGAGTGGGGAAGTGTAAAGCGTCCCCGTGGGGTCCCTAAGCACTTTATTAGGCATTACCCCTACTCTGGTGGTAGACCCTCCGGTTTCCAGATTAAACAAGGCAACCATGATTCCGGTTGAAGAGTCCCCGGCCTTTAAGGATCTGGCTGACAGGAAGGCGGACACTGTGGCCCGCAATATGTACACTCTGGCTAGTTCAGCAATGAGGCCAGTATTTACCATTGCCCTGGTGTCGCAAACTCTGCCCAAGTGGGCTAAGCTCTTATGCCGTGACCTGGAGGGAGAACCGCTCCCCCCTGCCTTTGCCGAGCTGGCGGACTAGCTGGTTCAGGGGCTGCAGTTTATCCTTGATGGCTCTTTGAATGTGGCTCCCCTAGTGGCTCGGCTCTCTGTTTAGGCAGTGGTCTTTCTGCGTGTCTTTTCATTCCTCAGGGTCAACTGACAAGGGCTCAAAGCCTTTCAGGACCTCCTCGGGAGGATCCAAACAAACCTGGTCTGGCAAGCCGAGAGCCCTGGTGCAAGACAAGTGGGTTCACAAAGTCTTTCGGTCCGGCTACAAGATCAAGTTTCGCTCTTGTCCCCCGTTAAGTTCTTTCCTTCCAACTTGCGCCTGTCTCCGGACCCCTTGCAGGGCCTGTTTGGGGCGGTACAAGACCTGTTTTTTCATGGGGTGATTGTCCCGGTTCCGACTCTGGAACGTTTTCAGGGGTTTTACTCATACCTGTTCACAGTTCCCAGGAAGTAAGTCAAAGTGCGTCCAATCCTGGACCTCAAGGCACTAAACTGCTTTGTGCGGCGCAGAAGTTTAGAATGGAGTCTATTCGAACGGTGGTGGCATCCCTGCGCCAGGGGCATTTCCTTGCATCTATCGACATCAATGATGCCTTCCTTAACATTGCAATATGTGCCAATCATAAGCGTTTTTTCACCTTTGCTGTGGGAGAAGAGCATTATCAGTTTGTGGTGTTACCTTTTGGTCTCGTTTTCTCAGGTTTTCACAAAAGTGTTAGCCCCGGTGCTAGCCTTGTTACACCAACGGGGGATCGCGGTACTGGGCTACTTGGACGATCTCCTTCCTGCGAGCGGAGTCTCCTTTGGTGGAAAACCTAGAGATCACAATGCGAACTCTGCGGGAGTTTGGCTGGATTCTGAATTATCAGAAGTATGCTCTGGTTCCGCCCACAAAGCTGGACTATCTGGGCCTGACTCTGGACTCAGATTTAGGAACTTATGCCAGAGTGCTTCATTCTCCGGTGCTTCGGCTGGGCTAATCCCCCCCCCCCCTTATTCTGGACAGTCGTCGCCACAGATGCCAGCCTGCCCGGGTGGGGAGGCCTCTTTGGCAAGCATTCTGATCAGGAGATCTGGACGCTGGAAGAGTCCAGACAACTGATCAATGTCTTGGAACTCAGAGCGATCAGACTGTGTCTGCACCATTGGACGGATCGTCTTCAGGGTTGTCCAGTGCACATTCATTTGGACAATGCCACGGCCGTGGCTTATGTCAATCACCAAGGGGGCACAAGAAGTGTCCTGGCGGCTTTGTAAGTAGTCTGTATTCTAAGGTGGGCAAAGCGGTTCGTTCCAGCCCTCTCCGCCGTACACTTTCCCAGGGTGGAAAATTGGCAGGCGGATTACCTCAGTCGGCAGGCGTTGGTCCAGTTGAGTGGTCCCTTCATCCGAAGGTGTTTCATCAACTGTGTCTCCAGTGGAGCACCACTAAAGTGGAACTGCTGTCACCTCGGCTCAACAGAAAGATGCAAAGGTTTGTGGCTTGGTCAAGGGATCCTCTGGCAGACGTCACAGACGCGCGCTGGTGGCTCCATGGGTTAGTCTCGTCTGATTTACACCTTCCCTCCTCTTAAGCTTCTGCCAAGACTTCTCCGCAGGATCTAGGCAGAAAGGATTACGATCCTCTTAGTGGCTCCGAACTGGTCTCACAGGGCTTGGTACGCTGATCTGGTGCAGCTGGTCGCCAACGTTCCTTTGGAAGCTTCCTTTCAGTGAGGATCTGCTGTCCCAAGGACCGATCTTCCATCCTGCTTTAGTCGCTTGCTTTGACGGCTTGGCTGTTGAACGCCAGGTGCTGAAGTAAAGGTGTTCATCTGAGGAAATCTACTTTTAGGAAGATCTACCATTGTACGTGGAAGACGTACATTGTGTGTTGTGAGTCTCTTGGGATTCATCCTCACTCCTTTTCGGTGGCTTGGATCTTGACCTTACTTCAATGAGGGGTTTAACAGAAATTGGCCTTGAGTACCATCAAGGGCCAGGCGTCGGCTTTGGCAGTCTTTTTCCAACGACCTTTGGCCACACACTCCTGGTGCGTACCTTTCTTCAGGGTGTCCGACATTGGTTCTTCCAGTGTGGGCTCCATTGCCACCTTGGGATCCTAATTTGGTGCTTTCGGTTCTCCAGAAGCCTCCCTTTGAGGATCTTTGGGAGATTCCCCTGCTTACACTGTCCCAGAAGGTGGCCTTTTTGGTGGCTATCCTGTGCGCAGGGTGTCCGAACTGGCGGCGTTATCCTGTCGTTAACCTTACCTGGTGATTCACAGGAATAAAGTGGTTCTGCACCCCTGTCCGTTCTTTCCAAGGTTGTCTCCGTTTTTCATTTGAATGAAGACATTGTGTTGTCTTCCCTGTGTCCCAGGCCTAAACATCCGAAAGGAAATAGGCTTGCATATCTTGAATGTGGTCCGGGCAATTAGGGTGTACCTGGCAGCTACAGAGTCTTTCCGGAAGTCAGAATCTCTTTGTGCCCATGAGTGGACCTCGTAAAGGGTTGCCTGCTTCCTCTGCGACCATTTTCAGATGGATGAGACACCTGGTGACTCAGGCTATTCCATCAAGGGTCAGGTTCCTCCTTTCCCTGTCAAGGCGCACTCTACTAGGGCGCTTAGTGCTTTCCGTTATCAGGCGTCAGTGATGCAGGTTTGCAAGGCGGCCACCTGGTCACCGGTGCACACTTTCACAAAGTTCTATAAATTGCATGTGTTGGCATCAGCGGATGCTTCTTTTGGCTGCAAAGTTTTGCAAGCTGCTGTTTAGAGGACCTGATCCTCTTTGAGGGTGTATTGCTTTTTTCAGGTGGGCTCCAGTTGGTTTGGTTGAGCTCCTGTTTACCTGGTTGGCTATAGTTTAGCCTTGGGAATTTATTTTTCCCTGTTCCCACCCCATCATGGTTTACACTGCTTTGGGATGTCCCAATGGTGAAGAATTTCAGGAGCTGTGTCCATCAATGAATGAAAGAGAAAATTGGATTTTTGACTTACAGTAAAATACATTTCTCTAATGTTCATTGACGAACACAGCACCCACCACATTGTGGAGTTGTAATTCTCCTGACACGGCTTGTAACTAAACTGAGTGGCTATAGCAGAGAGAGGGAGTATACCCCCTGGGACTCCCCATGGGTGTAGCCAGCATTTTTTGTTCTGCCTAGTGTTCTACTCCTCTAGGGAGCAGTATAACCCAAGGGTTAAGAATATCAGGAGCTGTGTCCCTCAATGAACATTAGACAAATAGATTTTATGGTAAGTCAAAAATACCATTATTTTTTGTTACTTATATGAGGCTTTTGAATCACATAGTAACTGAATTTTTTTCTTGTTTAGACTGTCAAACCTTGTACTTTAAGTTGTTTTTTGGAATACGTAGTCAATTCATTAAAATTTGATGTAATGAAAGAACAAGATATTGTTTTAGATGTTTATTATCAAAAGAGCAGAGAGCAGCTAATTTGGAATCCATAACCTGCCAACCTAAAAATTTCATGTGTCAATAAGCGGCAGCTGCAAGGGAAAGGAGGGAGTGGCAACAATAGCTGGGACATGGGAGCTTATGCGTGATGTCAAGGCTTCCTCCTCTCTCCTGCAGCCACTGCTCACAGAAGATGAGGTTACTGGAGTGGAGATAGAGATAATATATATTTACAGATGGTATGCAGGTTAGGTAGCAGGAGAGAGGAGGGAACATTTTAAGCATAGTTAGTATTAATCTGGAATTCCACTTTAGTGTCTTTGGATTAACCTAGCAGCCTGGAAACTAGCATTTTCAAAAGGAAAGTTGAGCAATGACAGCCTGCTGTATTTTCTTAGTACAGACTATCTTAAAATTTAAAAATTTTATACAAATTTTTTTTTTTTTTTTTTTTTTTTTTTTAGGTAAACAATAAGGTTACCGTGACTGCATCTGGGAGGTTGGTGAAAAGGCGATATGATAGGCTGGACGATGATCCAGAACAAGAGGTAAAAATTATTGCGATAAACTCTACGTAAATAGTGGATTTAAAAAAGTTATTAGAACATACAATGACCATTACTCCTTGTGTTTTTATGGGCTTCTTCGGGGTGCTCTGGTTTATCTGGAAGGCCAAAGACATCCTGTTAGATTCAATCACTTTTTCCTCATTCAACAAAAAAGTGATTGAGTTTAAAAAGAATTTGAGTTTTATGCTCCACTGGTCAGAACAGAGCCAAGGGTAACTTCTACAGTGTACTTGTTTCAAGCACCAAGCAACACATCAGCTATACATGAAGAGGTGACTACAAAACGGCAATTTCTTTCTCACAATAAATGAAATAACTCTAAGGGGTCTGTTTCTTAATATTTTTACCCAATATTCACATCAATTTCTCCCTAAAATTCATCCATTTTCCAGATTCAGTTACAACATTTGGTGACTCTTGGGTAAAAATATTGATAAAGAGAGATTAGTATTATTAACTAAAATAGCCAGTCCATATGGTTTTATTAACATTTCAAAAAAAGTATATTGTTTTTTTTATATATTGAAATTTATGTATTACACCTAAAAACTTACAAGGGGGTCAAGCAAAACAGTTTAACAGTTCAAAATTGGCTGATGCCCCTAGCATATAGTGTGTACAGTTAACCTCTTCCTGTGCCTTTGTTCCTGGCCACACCAGACATTCGAGGCTGTAGTATATGAAGATGAGCTGGACTTACTAACAGTGGTGGCTGTGACCCAGACAGACTCTGAAGGAAAAGCACATGTTAATCTACATTGCAATGAAACAGGCAGAGTACTGAAGAAAATCATACTCCAGGAATCCTGGGATGTGGTAAGATATGCATCTGCATCATTCTACATTATATTAATGGACTTCTGTTATGCTCTACCCTGTTCACACCAACCTATTTTCCAACTGGAGCGTCATTAGTGGTCACTGGATCGCTTTGATTCGATTAGTGAAGCGGTGGGGTTCAACACTAAAGGCAGAGCTCAAAGTTAGCTTTAGGACACAAAATAAAGATTAATAAGTGCAAAACTAAACCTAGGTTTTTCTCTGTGCTACCAGTAATGTGCACGTTAGCAAATAACAATATACCATGCTTCTTGCAAGTAGATCACAGACCTACACTCCTGCAACAACCAGATTATATACACATAAAGCGCCTCTATGGTGACTGCTGTGTAATATTTTATATTGTGAAACCTCTGGTGTTCGAAATTCTTTTTTTTTTGTTATACACGCGTGAATAAGTGCAGTGTAAAACTAGACCATGAAAAATAGTCACAAAAACAGTACATACATGTGTATCTTCACATATACATTCAGATATATGCAATAATCCTAAATATCCATGCTCAAATTGCATAAATAAATAAATAAATATCCATATATCACCACTGTGATTGAATCTGTGTCTTCAGTGTAATAATATCTATTTATATTGCACCACAGTCCTTCTGTGCCGACTGTTTTTGAATTCACCACAGGGGCCATGCTCCACCACCATCCACACAAACTGCTCACCTATATAGTTGACCCACTGATAATGTTTACGGGCTCCTTGCCCTTTAATTGGGGCTGGTGATCTTGTTTTCACCAAATGTATCAATCATATCTTACCCATAGACCGCCCTATTCTCCTCCAGCAACATCGGCTCAAGAAAAAAAACAAAAAAGAACAGTATGTTGTAAAACAATATAAATAGCACTCACAAATATAGTGCACTAAATCCAGTGCACAGAGAATATTGTCTTCTTTAATACATGTTTTGGCCCCCTTAAAGCTGTGTTCCGCCCCCCCCCCCTCCAAAAATTAAAAGTCAGCAGCTACACATACTGTAGCTGCTGACTTTTAATAATAGGACACTTACCTGTCCTGGAGTCCAGCGATGTCGGCACCGCAGCCTATGTTTCCGTTGGCTGTCGGATGCTGCCGCCACCATTGCCGGTAAAGGAACCCAGCCGTGAAGCCGCAAGCCGAAGGGAGCCAAATGTGGCAACGGAGGGGGGTTGGAGACCTAAGTGGAAGTTCCACTTTGAGTGGAACTCTGCTTTAAGAAAAATCATCATTAGTTATAAATAAAAAACAGCTTTGTCCTTTGTTAAAAAATAAATGAAAAAAAAACGCTCACTTCCAATATCAGCCTGTGCGTGATGACGTCACAGACTGTGGGGTGGGGAAAGGACCTGTAAGTCTTAGGCAGCCCATAGACTGATCATCTTTTTTGGTTCAACCAGTGGCTTAAAAAAAAAAAAAAATTATCAAATTCGCCCATTCACACATTCGATGTAGATGAGGGAATCCTTCCTTCTGTAGTTTGCATCAGAATACAACGATTAGTGTTGCTGGCTGAAGTTGATCGATAGATAGACTTGTGTACAACCAGCCTCTCCATACATGGATCGAAATTCAGCAGGTCCCAGTTCAAATGGATGAATTTCTATCCATGTATGCCATCTGTACTGGAATACAGCAGTGAAAAGTGTAGCTCCTGAATGCATGCCTTTTTGTGTGCATTCACATAATGTGCGTCGTACTTGAAGTGCAATTTATTGTTAATTGCACCTCAAACACACCAAGAAAGGAGAGGGTTTTTGCATGTGTAACAAACACATGGTTAGAAAACACAGAAAGCTTAAACCTCAAAAAGGTTCATGAGCGTCTTTGTCATGCGTAGGACAGCCCACTGAAACAAATAGGCTGCCCTACGTGTAAAGCATAACAATATGCAAAAATCAAGGCTATGTGCGATTGTCCAATGACGTGCTTCAGTAATGTGAATGAGGGCTTACAAGATAGTAGGTGGAGGGATGGAAGTAATTTATTGTTCACTTTATAGTCTGCTTAGATCAGTTCTAACTTGTGCTATTTTTGTTTTCCTTTCTGTATAGATCCTGGATTAGATTTACTAGTGACAGGTTATCAAGTCTTATTTGAAGTTTAATTTGGGCATTTTTTTCTCTTTCAGACTCACAGCCACGCCTTAGTGTTTGATCGTGACACTCTAATACACATAGAGGAAAGGCCCAACCACAACTTTTCATGCTATGTTTACAAAATGCACTGCAACTTGAAGGATTAATGTCGGATATGAAAGACTTTTTAAACGCTAAAACTGAATGTGTGATCACGTTTGGTTTAGTATTTCAGTTCATGAAAAACAATAAAATGTATATTTTTGGACGGCCAAGTTTTATCATTGAAATCCTTACTTTCTGTTCTTTAAGTCTTCAGGGTGATAACTTATGCCCCGTTTCCACTGAGCTTTCTGGTACGGTATGCTATGTATGCCGTTTCCATTGTGAATGGTACCCTAATTCCGAACCGTACCACTTTTTTGGGACGCTTTCGTTGGGGTACCAAGCACATTAGTACAGTACCAACAGGGTGGAGCTACACTCTGCAGAACTTTGATCGGTTGACAGAGAATCGTCTATCACAGCTTTCCTGCTACACCCCGCCTATAATGAAAGGGTACTATTGGCAGTGGAAACGCAAGGTGTACCGTTCCGAACCGTACCGTACCACTCAGTGGAAACGAGGCATTAGAGTACGAACTGCAAATACCAAATATGCTTTCTGCACTATTTTATTGAAAAGTATACTTCAATCAGACATGGTATTCTTCCTAAAATAATACAGTACAGCTTACTTGCCTACATCCTTTGCCCCTTGGATTAAACACTGTAGTTGTCAGTATCCTCATCTCAATATCTCTGGTTCTGACTTTGGGGAAGGCATAGAGGCCATTGGTATCTATTCTTTAAGCATTGTCCTTTCTTGGAAGCCCACTGCAGACTCATGATGGTATGATTCATAAGTGTTGGTTTTGGACCTCATACTGATTTCCAGATAGCTAGAAAAATGATTTCAGTAGAATTTGGTTGGCAAAATGTCACCAACATTGAAATCAGTAATTTCGAAAAAAAATACGTTTTGCCAAAACCACTAAATTTATCCCTAATTGGATCCTTTATTTATTTATATGTTTTTGTACTCTTGTTTAGACCTACTCAGCTATGCCACAGTGAGGAAGATGATTAACAGCAAAAAAAAAAAAAAAGGTATAAATATCTGCCCATGACACTGGAGATGTGGATTCTGCAGAATAGCAAACTTTTCCCAAGTTTTAGCCATACTGAAATAATTATTTTGGTTTGTCCATTTTATATTTAAGAATTGTATGGAGGAGCTTGTATTTTAATTGGCATTAGAAACAAAAAACATTTTGGTTATTGAATACCTCCCAACTTTCTGACACGGGATGAAAAAGTTTAGGCAAAATGCTCTTTTTTGACAGACGATGGGGTCTTATATTGGAGTGTACACCCCTGACAAAACACAAGAACATCAATACTTCATGCATATTAAAAAAGAATAGCGCACACATGCAAAAGAAATGACTATCAAATATGGAGACAATCCATAAATAAAAATGGGGATTTAGTCCCACCATATGGCCATATCGTGCTCAAGCCCACCACTACGTCAAAGTACCCCATTATCAGCGGGTCCTACACTAGCCATAAAAAAAGGGGTGAATCCAGCCTCTCTAACCCTTGGAGACAACACTCCTTGCTGGGATAGATGTGCTAATGCACTACAAGAGACTACTCCTATATCTACTTGATAGTGGACACTGATAGAGTACAGGTGTGTGTGGGGGGTGGGGTGCTCAACCTCAGAAGTCTGGTCAGCCCGAATACATAATAAACAAGCAAAAAATTGGGGGAGCAAGCCCTGAACATGTATATCTAAAGCCGGTGCAGCTATGGACCAAGCAACATGTATATTAAAAAAGAATAGCGGGTCCTAGCCACCCATGATCATTCCCAGGAGAGGCAAAACTGCGATCTGCCTATGTAAACAAGGCAGATTGCTGTTTTGATGGGAGAAGATGGAGATCTTTATAAATTACGGACAATCTTGAGGCACCCTTTACATATTTAAACAGGCACCCCATTCTAAAATGGAAAAATGATTCTAATAGTTTTACATAATGCAGCAACATCCACACAAGTAGGACACCCAACATTAGAGGTGATTTATTCTTCCAAAGCAAAAACACTTATGCAAACTGATACTAGTATTCCAAAGTTTTTCTTCTCCCTCAGTTTTCCTCCATCAATAAGCTAATGTAAAGCTGATTGAGAGGGGCAGGGGAGGGTCAAACAAGGATGCTATGCAGGCAACTGACATCCTCCATATCAACTGGTGATGCCACTGGTTGTTAGGATGCCGGCAGCTAGAAGGTTGTAATGGTGTACAATGAAAACCTGTGGCTTTGTGTAACTAAAAGGCAGGTTTCATCTGCGTGCTGGATTGTAAACAATGTTTGGGCAATTTTTTAGGCATTTTGCTAAGGCACCCCTGAAGAAACCTCAAGGCACCTTGGTTGGAAAAGGCTGAGCTAGGCACCCAGTTAACCCTTCGATCTTCCCTGATTTTAACTCTTTCCCTGCCAGAGTCATTAGTACAGTATTTATTTATTTTTTAATTCGGATCACTGTAATAATGTCACTGGTTTCCAAAAGAGTGTCAGATTTGTCCACCGCAATGTTGCAGTCCCTCTACAAGTAGCTGATCGCTGACATTACTAGTAAAAAATAAATAAATAAAAATATCTAATAATTTGTAGAAGCGATAACTTTTGTGCAAACCAATCAATATACGCTTATTGGGATATTGTTTACCAAAAATATGTAGCAGAATTCACATTGGCCTAAACTGATGAAGAAATTTAGTTGGGGACTAGAGCAGAGTAACATGTTACACATAGTAAACCTATCATTTAAAGAGTTCAAGAAGACCTAAAACCAAATACCCCCCCTCCTTATTACCTGACTTTTGTTTTTAATTGTGAAAATATGATATAGTGCATGTGAATATTTACCACATGCAGCCATCAGCTGGCACACTTAAGGGTACTGTACAGCTCTTTACCATCAGAGGTACTGATCTGTTGTGCATGGTCAGCAGTTCGAATTGCACAGGTGAATAAATCAGTAGAGGGACACATCACCAGCATAAAATAACCTGTATGGGTGTTTTAATTGGGCAAAGATTGTGAGTGGTATGGATCTTTTTGATACACAAGCTCTATGTAAAAAACTCTAAATGCACAGACCTTGTGAATTGCTAACATTGTGATCCCGTAATTGGTTTACCTTCTTCGTCAAGTCCACTGGTTTGCTTAAAAGGAATGCTATGGGATTTCAGTGACCGATTGCCTGTGCTAGACATGGAAGTGTTAAATAATTCCGTAAAAATGCAGGGATTATTCCTTGAATGTACATAAAGGATGTAAGGGCAGCATGCCAAAGAGAAGGCATATATGTCTTCGGTAGTTGACAGCATTTATACATACCAACGGACACCCATGCCTGAAATATGAAGAAAAGGCCCCATGAAGGGATTTCAGCTAGAACATACCTGAATGCTTACAATTAAACTAGGTTATACAATTCCACAAATGTAAATTGTAACACCTATAAGTAAAATCCAAAGCAAGCAACATGTATGAAAAGAAAAAAAAAAAAAAATTTCCATACCAGTTTTATATCAAATGTAACTCATCAAAGAATCCTCTCTTTGCTACACTAGGAAGATAGATTCACAAAATACATGTTTATTCCTGTATGTTAACACACTTCGAATAATATTCAGTGAGATTCATTGACATTGTAGAGATCTTTACATTGTTTAAAATGATCTGTACATCCATTGCCCTCGTTGTCTCAGAACCAACTGCATTTCTTATACATATTTAAATATACTTATTGGTATAAAGATTCGGCTGTCTTCCAGGACAATATTTACATTCTTCTTACCTCTTCAAATATTGACTTGGAATGTGAAGACAATGCTAAGCCTTGCAGCGTTGTCATTCACTTCTTTAGTTGGTCATGCGCTGCCTAACAGGTCTATCAGATAGTTGGCATTTCAGAGGTAAGAAACTTTGCAAAAGATTCTCAAACAACTATTGTAAAACTGTAAACAGTGATGATACCAAACATGCTGAAAAAAATTCAGATACATTAACTGTATATAAAGGCTAAAGCTAGGAAAGGGTTTAGGACCTGTTTTCTTTCCGGTCTGTGTCCCTGCTCGGGAGTCTCACCTTTCCTATTTGTCTTGACTGCTTCTTTTTGTATCTCTGGGACAGGAAGTAAAGAGCAATCTCCAGATTGGGACACAAATAGCAAAAAAACCCTCCCTGAGCAGCATTGTTGATTGGAGCATTGTGCTGGGAGTGTTGGGCTGCTGCGGACCTGGATCACAGTGCTCTCTGTGAGACCAGCAGACCAGATCTTCTGTGAGCTGCCAAAATAGAGCGGATTTTACAGTATAAAGTATGCACATAGAAAAAAAATCATATTTGTTTGTTATGCAGCCTGGCTACATAAGATGTAAAAACATGAGGCCTCATTTGAGTTAGAAAGTATGTCTAATCCCAAGGAAAACATTTACAGTGCCTTGCAAAAGTATTTGGCCCCCTTGAACTTTGCGACCTTTTGCCCCATTTCAGGCTTCAAACATAAAGATATAAAACTGTAATTTTTTGTGAAGAATCAACAAGTGGGACACAATCATGAAGTGGAACGAAATTTATTGGATATTTCAAACTTTGTTAAATAAAAAAACTGAAAAATTGGGAGTGCAAAATTATTCAGCCCCTTTACTTTCAGTGCAGCAAACTCTCTCCAGAAGTTCAGTGAGGATCTCTGAATGATCCAATGTTGACCTAAATGACTAATGATGATAAATAGAATCAACCTGTGTGTAATCAAGTCTCCGTATAAATGCACCTGCACTGTGATAGTCTCAGAGGTCCGTTTAAAGTGCAGAGAGCATCATGACTTGTGCTTTGGTACAGATTCATTCAGTTGGTGTTTTCCCCTGCAGCACTTTCTTCAATTTGCTCCCCTACCACTCGAAAATTCCCTGTATTTCCAAAACTGGGAAGCATGTGACTCAGCCCCCTTCTTCCTACATGAGTGCTGATTCTTGCTGATTGGATGCTCTACCCTGGGCACGCTTATGATTTTGAGCATACATAGGGCTTTCTCTTTGCATGTTGGAGGAGCAGAAGAAAGGCAATTATGTGCAGTTGGGGGGGGGGGGGGGGGTCCAGTGAAGCAGTTACTTTGCCCTGTATACATAAAGCACATATTCACTTAAGGCCCCTTTCACACTTTTGCGACTTGGAACTGCAAAGTTGCATGACAAGTCGTACCCCATGATTTCCAATGAGTACCATTCATACTTGTGTGACTTCAAAATAGTCCCTGTACCACTTTGGTCCGACATTGATGCAACTTGAGGTCCATAAACCTCAACATTACACAGGCATTGCTTCAAGTTGCGTCACTTTCAAGTCGTACAAGTGTGAAAGGGGCCTTAGGTTGACTTCCTTCTGCTTCACTAAGGCAGGCCATACACATCGCAAAATTAGTTTCCTGCAACCACAACCCCTCTTCATGAATAGGACATTTTTTTGCTATACAGCACTGCGTTACTTTAACTGACAATTGCGCGGTCATGCAGCTCTGTACATGAAATTTATGTAATTTGTTTCTCACAAATAAAAATGATTTCTTTTTGCTATAAAACATTCCCAATAAAAAAAAATGTAAAAAAGGTGGAGAGAGCAGGAGCTGCATAAGCTGATGCTTCCTCTGTAGCGCCGGCTGCTGCCCCATTAAACACAATGCACTTTTGCAATAAGCATATTAGCAACTATCAGGCTGCTTTCACACTGATCCGCAGGTTGCAGCGCAGTGCACCTGCAGCTTTCTGTGGGTTAGCTGCACTGAGCCATAGACTTCTAATATACTGCAGGCTGTGCGATTTCTGAAAGCGCACCAAAACTCCTGAATGCAGGGGTTTTGGTGCACTTTCAGAAAATGTACCACACTCATATAATAGAAGTCTTGGGCATGCATGCATTCCCTTTGTATATGTGCAGCTACAGGTCAGGGAGCGCCTTGGCCTCTTAGAATTAGCCCAATTACAGTAACCGCTTCCTGGCGGGATCACTTAGGTGGGTTCAGATTAGAATAAAAACATGCCTGAGCTCATCTCTGCTCCGTAGACCTTCTGCTCTCTAATGGGCCATACACACTATAAGATTTTCTTTAGACTTACCAAAACCATAGAATATGAGGTCAAACCTAAACACTTTCAATTTGTATGCAATCTGGCAGGCCCTTGCACTACATAGAACAGGTAAATCTGAAGGAAAAAGTCTTCAGAAAATCTTATAGTGTGTATGGCCCTTAACTCCCTCATCACCTCTTCACATGCTTACCTCCAGGACTTCTCCAGAGCCTTTCCCATTCTCTGGAACTCCCTACCCCAATCTGTTTGGCTATCTCCTACTGTGTCCATACTTTAGGCCAGTGGTCTCAAAACTGGGGACTGCGGGCTGGATGCAGCCCTTTTCTTACCTTTGGGGCATAATTCCTCCGTCTGACACCAATGATTGGGCATAACTTCTTCCTCTGACACCAATGATGGGGCAATATTCCTCCCACTGACAGTAATGATGGGTATGCATGCATCGTTCTGTCACCATTTGAGGAGGCCACAAGGATGGTGAGCCGGGACGATGCATGCATCAGTGACACTATCCCTCTAGTCTACCTACTGGAGCACATGCTGCATGGAATCATGGACAGGGCACTTGAAGCAGAACAGCGGGAGGAAGAGGAGGACTTCCTTTCCTCACAAGGCCCCCTTTATGCAGATATCATTCCTGCAGGGCCACAAAACGCACAGGAGGAAGAGGAGGAGGAGGACTTCGGCAGCATGGATGTAGAGAATAGCATTCATGCAGTCTTCAATGGATGGTTTTGATTACCCAGAAACCCCAGGAGTTGTACGTGGTTGGAGAGAGGTTACTCCTGCTGACATGGTAATCCTTAGTGACCCAGAGGACTCAGAAGCTCATGTCCTCCAACTTACATTGCATGGGCTCCCTGATACTGCAAAGCCTGCGAAAGGACCTGAGGATTCGTGCTATCAAGGAGAGGGATAATTACTGGTTGGCAACCCTTCTTGATCCACGTTACAAGGGTAAAGTTGCAGAGCTCATCCTGCCTTTGCAGAGGGAGCAGAGGATGAAACATCTTGAGGAGGCCTTGAAAAAAAAATTGTGTACCACCTTTCCAAACACTGGGAGTTCAACATTCTCTGGATGTGTTTCTGAGGCATTGTTCAGCCAAAGGAGGAGCGGTGGAGAAGGCGGCCGGCTGACCGATGCCTTTAAACAGTTCTTTTGTCCTCAGCAGCACCCAGGGCTGTTAGGTTTAAGCAACCATCAGCAGCGTCTCCATCATATGGTGCTTGATTATCTAGATGCAAGAGGACACTTGGAGACATTTCCAGCTGAGCATTCACTGGGTTACTGGGTCTTAAGGATGGACCACTGGCTAGAACTTGCTCAATATGCAATGGAGATACTGGCCTGTCCTGCTTCCAGCATGCTTTCCAAACGGACATTCAGTGCTGCTGGAGGTTTTGTGACGGACAAAAGAGTGTGTCTGTCCACAGACTATGTTGACCAGCTGACTTTTATCAAAATGAACCAGTCCTGGATCAACAACAGCTATCAAGCCCCTGATGCTGATGTAACTGATTGAATTTGCTAGGGGTCTGTCATCCCTTGAAAACTGCATATGCTGCCTAACCTATTCCTCTACCTTGATTCTGCTAGCTTCCAACAATGTTTTTGGTTTAGGTCACTACCAACCCCCAAGGCCTAATTTATCTGCACTTGTATGACAGGTGCATACAATTTAAATGTCGTATGTAATTTATAACAGCAGGCCCTGTCCCTGTGCCCTGCTAACTGTGAGGGGTTACGGTGTTCAGGCACCACCAACACCAAAGGAACAATATTTTTTCACCTGTATGACAAGTACATGCAATTTCAAATTTGTATGGAATTCTTACCAGCAGGTCCCGTTCCTGCACCCAGCAAAAGTAACTGCGAGGGCTTGGTTATGGTGTTCAGGCACCACCAACAGCAAAGGCCCAATTTTTTGATAGTACATGCAATTTCAAATTTGTATGGTATTCTTAACAGCAGGTGTCGTTTCTGCACCCAGCAAGAGTAACTGCGAGGGCTTGGTTACAGTGTTCAGGCACCACCAACAGCAAAGGCCCAGTTTTTGGCACCTGTATAGTACATTCAATTTCAAATTTGTATGGAATTCTTACCAGCAGGTCTCATTCCTGCGCCCAGCAAGAGTAACTGCGAGGGGTTGAGGTGTTCAGGCACCACCAACAACCAAGGCCCAATTTTTCTGCACCTGTATGACAAGTACATGCGATTTCAAATTTGTATGGAATTCTTACCAGCAGGTCCCATTCCTGCGCCCAGCAAGAGTAACTGCGAGGGGTTGCGGTGTTAAGGCACCACCAACAACCAAGGCCCAATTTTTTTGCCCCTGTACGACAAGTACATGCCATTTGAAATTTATATGTATATGACATTTTTTGCTTTAGAAATGTCAGTATTTGTCACGGGGCTTACCTTTGTTGGAGTCTGTAACGCAGAGATGTACGCTCACCCTTTCAGATATCCACAGTCCAAGGTGACCAGGTAAGAAAGCCACCTGGGCTGTGAATCTGTGCACGGGCGCTTGGCAGGGAAGGTGCTCCAATAAGCAGGACCGGCAGGAATACAATGGGAAGGGAAGTCCAGGAATAACTGTAGTCACTGGATGACACGAGTCCGGATAAGGATCGCAGGAACAACAAGGAGCGAAGGTAAGGATGGAAGCGGGAGTCAGTCTGGACCACACGCTTAGGAAACATGAACAAAGATCAGCAATGAACTGACACTGCTCTAACCAAGAGGCAGTGTTTTAAAGCTTGCCTTATTGAGCAATTAGCTTCAGGTGGACAATGAGAGACAAGAGCATACTTAGGTGAAGTCCAGCCCCCCTAGTGCTGCAGGCAATACCAGATTAACAAGACTGGATCCATACGAGCTGAAGTGTGGCTCAGAGGCAGGATAATAGGACAGAATGTCAAAGTACACAGGTTCAAATACCATGTCAGGTACTTAACGGCGGCCACGCCTGGGCGTCTGTAATACACAACGAGAACCGTGACGATATTGCTGCAGCAGGCTACATACATTGTTGAGATGCACTTCTTTACAAGCACATTTAGGTGACCCCCCACCCCCCAAGCATGGTATTTGAAGGAATTTTTCATTTTTATAGTTTCACTTTAAGCCTCATTAAAATCAGTAAATCACTGCTCCTTTAAAAATGATTGTTTTTAAAAACTTTTTTTTAATTGGTACATCTTCCCCAGGTCAGTACCCGGACCCCCATACACTTTTTTGGGGCAATAACTTGCATTTAAGCCTTCAAAATTAGGCCGTTTGATTTTCAATGTTCGAGTCCCCATAGACTTCAATGAGGTTCGTTTGTTCGAACAAACCTTTCCTCTGTTCGCGGTGTTCTGGTGCGAACCGAATCGGGGGGGGGGGGGGGTATTTGGCTCATCGCTACTTGTAATAGGAATAAAAAGTGATAAAAATTTTTTCTTTTTAAAGGGACAGTAAAAGATTGAAAAATAAAAGGTAAAAAAAAACAAAAACAATTGAAAGCTTCCCATCCCTCCGAGAAGCGAATGCATACGCAAGTCGCACCCACATATGTAAACAGTGTTCAAACCACCTATGAGGTATCTCCGCGATTGTTAGAATGAGAGCGATAATTCTCACTCTAGATCTCCTCTGTACTTCTAAACTGGTAACCTGTAGAAATTTTTAAAGCGTCGCCTATGGAGATTTTTTAACCACTTCCATAAGAGTCGATTTCTGGCAAGCCGCTCCTACATGTAAAAATCATCAGTTTTTTGCTAGAAAATTACTCGGAACCCCCAAAAATTATATATATTTTTTTAGTAAAGACCCTAGGGAATAAAATGGCATTCATTGCAACTTTTTTTGTCACTTGGTATTTGCGCAAAAAATTAAAATGCGTTTTTTTTGGAAAAAACAATTTGAAAAAAAAAAAAACAAAACACTAAAGTTAGCCCAATTTTTTAAATAATGTGAAAGATGATGTTACGCCAAGTAAACCTAGATACCTAACATGTCACACTTTAAAATTGCGCACACTCGTGGAATGACGCCAAACTTCGGTACTTAACCACTTTACCACCGGAGGATTTTGCTGTCTTCCGTCCAGGCCACTTTTTGCGATTCGGCGCTGTGCGACTTCAACTGACAATTGCGCGGTCGTGCGACGCCGTATCCAAACGAAATTTACGTCCTTTTTTTCCCACAAATAGATCTTTCTTATGGTGGTATTTGATCACCTGTGTGATTTTTACTTTTTGCGCTATAAACAAAAAAAGAGCGCTTATTTTGAAAAAATAACAATATTTTTAACATTTTTTTATATGAAATTCCCCCCAAAAAAGATGTAAAAACCAATTTTTTTAAACATTTTTGGCCAATTTGTTTTATGCTACATATGTTTGGTAAAAAAAAATCGCAATAAGCGTATTTTGATTGGTTTGCGCAAAAGTTATTGCGTTTACTAACAAAGGGAAAGATTTCTGTCATTTTTGGTGGTTTTTTTTTTAACGCGTAATGGCGGCGATCTGCGATTTTTTTTGCGGGACTGCGACATTGCGGCAGACAGATCGGACCCTTGACTGACATTTTTGACACTTTTGGGGGTACCAGTGACATTACTGCAGTAATCAGTGCTATATATATGCACTGTTACTGTAAAAATGACACTGGCAGGGAAGGGGTTAATTTTATTGGAGAGGGAGGGGTTAATGTATGCCTGGTGCTTACTGACTTGTAGGGGGGGAGGTGACTGAGTGAGTCATGGACAGATCGGATGTCCAGCTATGCTGAACAGTCCGATCTGTCACTCCCTGTCACTATGGAGATCCGCCCGCTGTGTTTACACACAGCGGGCGGATCTCCAGACTCGATCCCCGACGATCGGGTAAGAGCAGCGGCGATCGCCGCTGCTCCTCCCCTGGCCCGACTCCCGCTGTGAATGAAACAGCGGGAGCGAGCCTCCGGCGGCGCGCAAGCGCCGCCCAGAAGGGGGAGTGTCTGACGACGTAGTACTACGTCGTCAGACGATAACGAGCCACTCTGCCACAGTAATATTACTGTGAGCAGTCGTAAAGTGGTTAAAAATCTCTATAGGCGACGCTTTTTTTTTTACAGGTTACCAGTTTAGAGTTACAGTGGAGGTCTTTGACTAGAATTGTTGCTCTCACTCTTACGTTCACAGCGATACCTCACATGTATGGATTGAACGCCGTTTACATATGTGGCAACGACGAACACATGCGTTCACTTCCGCATGGGGGACGGGGGGCACTTTAAATTTTTTTTTTTTTTTATTTACATTTTTTTTATTTTTACACTTTCCCTAGAATTTTTTTTTTGGATCACTTTTGTTCCTCTTACAAGGAAGGTAAACATCCCTTGTAATAGGAATAGTGAATGACAGGTCCTCTTTATGGGGAGATCTGGGGTCAATAAGACCTCAGATCTCTCCTACAGGCTAGAAAGCCTGAAATAAAAAAATAAAAAAAACGATCTCGGCTATTTAGCCGAGATCAGTGCAGTATTGAAAACTGCCAGGCCGGGCGGGACACCATCACATCACGCCCGGGCCTCCGAGAGTCATAGAGACAGCCGGGGACTATCTGGTCCTCGCAGTCTCTATAATGTACTTCCGCCTGACAGCCGATTCCTTCTCCAGCTCGCCGGTTGCACGGGCGAGCCAGTAGAAGCACTGGAGGGCGGTGGGAGGGGAGAGATGTAAGAATGATCCCACCGCCTGTAAGAATGATCAAGCGGCTGAACAGCCGCTATGATTTTACTTATGGTGAAGGGAATCGCCGGCTGAAAAAAAACAATATCTGAATGATGCCTGCAGCTGCACCCATCATTCAGATATCCCCACTTAAACCCAGGATGTCATATGACGTCCAGCGGTAAGGAAGTGGTTAAGTACCAATGTTTGTCGCCATTTCTCGAGCGTCCGCAATTTTGAAGCATCACATGTTGGATATCTGTTTACTCGGTGTAACATTATCTTTCACTTTATAGAAAAAAATTGGGCTAACTTTACTGTTTCGTTTTTTTTATATGCAGTGAGATTTATTTTTTCCAAAAAAATATTGGATTTTATTCTCCAGAGTCTTAGCTAAAAAAATATATATAACGTTTAGGGGTTCTAAGTCATTTTCTAGCAAATAATACTGATTTTAACTTGTAAACAACAAGTGACAGAAATAGGCCTTGTCCTTAAGTGGTTAAAGTAATGCAGTGCTCTATGGCAAAAAAAAATGGTCTGGTCGTGAAGGGGGGTAAATCATTTGGAGGTCAAGTGTTTAAATAATCTTTGCTGCTTTTTAATTTGGCCAAAGTTCTGTAAATACGCAGAATCTGTTTCTACGTACAAGTCTGTTTTGTTACACAACGCTCTGCTCAGATGTATAAGTGACAGTAGAATCACGGGAATTTGTAGATGCTTTGGGACCTGAGCCAGACCAAGGTTGCACAACACATTTTTCCTGTTATTTTAACACAGAAGAGCCAGTGAGTAGAAAAACTCAGTGAAATGAACCTCCTCCACCCTCCCTGGTTCTCCTCCTTTCTTCACATCACATCAGGGGAGGGGAGGAGGTGTGGGCCTACAGACTCTACAAACTCTACAAAGCCAGTTCACTAGAAGAGCATGGGCTGCTGAAGATGGAGGGCTACAAAAGTTTCCTTTTCTTCCTTGTCTCCTCTCTGCTGCTGGGATTTGCACTTGTTATCTTTGTCCTGGTCTGGGTGCTGCACTACAGTGATGGGCTGGCATGGGATGGAGGCAGTGCGGAATTTAACTGGCACCCTGTATTGATCATCACTGGTTTCGTCTTTATTGAAGGCATTGGTATGTGCTTTGCATTACTGCGTGTGTAAAGTTGTGTAATCATGGTCAGGGTTATATATCGCACTGTATGACGTAAACAATGGCTTGATTGTGTAATCGCCCCATGGCTGATTGCGGGTTGGGATGATAATTAGTATACAAGTGCAACGTTTTCCAAAAAGTTATTGGTAATCTTGGATGCTTTTAGCACTGCATCTGACCGTTTCCTTATAATGCCCCATACACACGTGCAGATTATCTGCAGACTTTCCAAAACCATATAATATGAGGTCAAACCTAAACACTTTCAATTTGTATGCAATCCGGCAGGCCCTTGCACTACATAGAAAAGGTAAATCTGAAGATAATCTGCACATGTGTATGGGGCATAAAGAAGCAAAAAAAGTATATAAAAGTGGAAATTTCTCCAACGTAAGGGAAAATCAATGCTTACTTCACCCTGGTGGCAGAGGGGCAGTAAAAGCAGACAGTTAATTGGTGTTTTTAGCACCCCCAACTGCCCACCTTCAAATTTCGATAGTGGTCAGAGGGGTGAGTATACATTGCAGTGATGATTTGTGGGACAGCAATTTTAACTCGGCTTTTGGGGTTTGACAGACCGCACTGCCTGTCAAACTTGCATATTGAATTCAAGGGGATCACGTCACAACCCCAAGTGTGGCTACAGGCGGTCCCCGGGTTACAAACAAAATAAGGTCTGAAGGTTTTTTCTTAAGTTGCATTTGTTTGTAAGTCGGAACAGGTACATTTTTTTTTTTTTTTTTTTTTTCAAGTGTAGCTGCAGCCAAAAAATTTTTTTTTGGATAGGGTAGGGTTATCACCCCTGTAATGTAATTTTTGTTGTCTGTGCCCCTGTTTGTCCAGATTAGGGTCCTTTCACACGGCCGCTCCGTGTGTCCGCAAATCATCCCATCCGTTTGCGGATGATTTGCGGACATAATGTAAGTGAATGGCACTGCGGATGTCAGCGGAATACCATCCGCTGACATCCGATTTTCCTCCTTTCAGTTCTGTTCCGTTTTTTGGAACGGAACAGAACCCTATTTTTTCTTCCGTGTAAAAAACGGAAGGGAAGGAAAATCGGATGTCAGCGGTGTCATCCGCTGACATCCGCAGTGCCATATACTTACATTATGTCCGCATATCATCTGCAAACGGATAGGATGATATGCGGGCACACGGAGCGGATGACACAAATGTCATCCGCTCCGTGAAAAAAAAAAAAAAAGTCCCGCAGCGGAGCGGTCGTGTGAAAGGACCCTTACTCGCTTTCTGTCCCTTTGACAACTGGATTTTGAAAATGTTGGGTTGTTGTGGAAACAAAGGTTTCGTGATAGAGCTTCAGTGGAGACACCTTTTTTCCCATGAGAACTCAAACAGGAGTAAATTTCACATCCTAGGGGGAGATTTCTCCTCACTTCCTGTTGTCGCCCTCTGTTTGTGTGTAGGAGATGTTTGTAACCCGGGGACCGTCTGTATAATGGGCCATACACACTATAAGATTTTCTGAAGACTTTTTCCTTTAGATTTACCAAAACCAGATAATATGAGGTCAAACCTAAACACTTTCAATTTGTATGCAATCTGGCAGGCCCTTGCACTACATAGAAAAGGTAAATCTGAAGGAAAAAGTCTTCAGAAAATCTTATAGTGTGTATGGCCCTTTAGGTTTGCAGTATGGTGATGAAATGTAAAATTCCCATTGAGATGGGGGGGGGGGGGGGGGGGAATACCATGCACCTTTATCAAAAAGCACCCCGCAGGGAAATTGCATGGTCATTTTGACCCTGTATAGTTGCCTGCCCTGCCTGTACCCACACACTCACTGCGATTTTACATACATGGGGGTGCTGTTCTGCATAAATGGCAGCCCCGCATGTTGTCACTGGGGGTGGGTGCCGGAATATATACCTAGCCTTAGGCCCCTTTCACACAGGCGGACCGTTCTGATCCGCCTGTCAGTTTTTTCAGACCATTCATTTGAATAGGCTGAATTCAGAATGCACAGCACCTGAGGTAGGGCATGCACTACTTTAGAAAAAAAAAAATGCACTGCACCCTAATTGCATAATACTTCTATACCATGCAATCCAGTGCAGAAAAACGCACTATGTTTGTGACCCAGATTCAGATAAGCCTCCTTCCCGCAGACCCCCACAACCACCGGCCTGGGTTGTAGGGAAGAGGACCTTGTCCCCCATCAACATAAGCCCATCCCCCCATGTTGAGGGCATGTGGACTGGCCTCCCTTTCCTGACTTGCTGGGCTTCATGCTAGGATAAGGATCTGTTATGGATTTGGGGGGGAGGGGGGCTTTTTTTTTTTTTGTCACAATTTTTTTTTCTACATTTAGCGGTCAGTGAGGAACCCCGCTGACAGCTGATGACTCCTTAGCAACCAGCAATGTACAGTGTGTTTAAAGAGAGGGGGGAAAAAGTAAAATGTATGAAAACTTAATGCAAAAACGTATAGAAAATGAGAGTTTAAAAATGCACTGCAAAACATGCCTGAAAAACACATCGAGCGCAGCGGCATAGATGTGAACCTAGACTAAGGCCCCTTTCGCATGGCTCCGTTCCGTCAACTGAGCAGGCGGATGACCGCTCCATCTCCGCTCTCATCCGATCCGCCAGACTGATGGAAAATGGGGTTTCCATCTGTCCGGATTTGATGGCCAGGGACGGATGTCCGCTGACATCCGCTGTCCCATAGAGATGCATGTGGCATCTGTTCAGATCCACCTGAAAAACTGATAGTCGGATCTGAATGGACCGTATGTGTGAAAGGGGACTAAGTCCCGGTTCACATTTGTGCGATGCGGGAACGCTGCCAATATGCATCGTGATCCCGCATCGCATCCGCACCTCTGGCAGTTCACACTGCCATATGCGATACGCAGGGGGTGTCAATTAAAAGTAACGACACCCCCAGTTGCGATCACATATCGCCGTGTGATCTGCAAGTTCAGACAGAATTCGGATTGCACAAGTGTGAACCACTATGCGATCCGATTCTTCTGCGGATAAAGAAAAGCATCATGTGTGTGTTTTATTGCGGATGCGGTGCGAATTTCAGCCATGTATGGATTTAGGAGCAGTGTTACGGCTCAGAATTACATGCGATCTCCGCAATTGCACTAATGTGAACCGGCGCTTAAAGAGCACATCTGATACTGCCATACCAGTGCCCAGGTATTTACACAAGTGTATTTGGCTGGCCATACATGATCCAATTTTCTTACAATTTTCTTGAAATTTACCTTTAATTTTAAGTATGTAGTACGAATGTTGTGAATGTGTTGTTTAGCTTTGACCTCACATTATGTGGTTTGTGGTAAATCTGACAGAAAATTGTACAACAAAAGTTGAACATGTATGGCCAGCCTTAATTAGAACAAGTCAATGAAACCCTGCTAATTACTTCACCTGTGAGTCTTCACACATCAGATAATGATAATCTATAGATTGAGAGAAATGGTTACAGCTGAACTGGGTTAAATGCTCATTAGTCTAGGGGACACTCTTTTCACCGCTACGGAGTAGCGGATGTCACCGGTGACACCCGCTGCTATCTGATCCAATCCTATCCATGAAATCCAGACGGATGGTAATACTATTTTCCATCCGTCTGGTGGATCGGATGAAAACGGACAGGCAGTCCATTTTCATCCGATCTCCCATAGAGGAAAGCGGGGCTCTGACAGGTCTGTCTCTGTACAGAGAGCAGAGACGGAGCTGTCATCCACCTGTTCAGCGGGAATCAGCGGATTGATCCCCGCTGAGCAAAACTGGGTGTCCTGGGCAGGACACCCGTGTAAAGGGACCCTAAATCGGGCAATTGTCCAATTTTCCCTGAATCTGGGTACCATGATGTAAGCGAGGATGCTATTACCTTGTATAAAAACTCTCGAACAACAAAGACCAATGTATCTATGTACTAGCATAGTAGCAGAGGAAGCGGTGTAGTGATCATGCATGTTTTTTTTTTTTTTTTTCATATTCGATTATTTCTGTACGATTAATGTACACATTGAAAGAAAATTGGACATTGTGCTCACTTATGATAAATATTTTCTAGCTTGCACCTTTTTTTTTTCGTCCCAACAGTTAGAATTGCCTGACGAAAGCACTAACGAACAGATAATTGACCGATCGTTCCTTGTATGGAAAATTTCACCTGATTTTCTTATTGCGTGTACTGGCCACTAGGAACTCTCAACCATGGATCCATGCTTGCCTCCTTTAACTACAATGCAATGTTAATAACCCTGTGTTGTATTTGATGATGCTGAAGGACTGCCCATAGTCTGTAGCTTCAGGCAGAAGAGAACAGGGCTAGAGTCTGCCAGATCAAGCGGTAGGGTAAAGCTGGATACACAATATAAAATTTTCTTTAGATTTTTTTTTACTTTAGGCTACGTTCACATGTGGGCGCAGCGGATCACGGGCAGAATCACCGCGATTCTGCCCGCGATCCGGTTTTTATTGCAAATGGCTAGACGCCTGTGCGATGTCCGTGATTTGCAATGGCACCCCAAACGCTGTGTCATGTTGCCGTGATTTCCGCCTACCAAATCGCGGTAATATCACGCAAACAGAATCGAGGGACGCATGACGCCCAAAAAAGGTACAAGAGCTTCTTTTGTGCGTCATGTGTCCCGAGATTCTGTTTGCGCCATGTTACCGCGATTCAGCAGGCGGAAATCACGGCAACATCGCACAGCGTTTAGGGTACCATTGCTTATCACGGGCATCGCACAGGCATCCCGCAATTTTCAATGATTTCTGGATCGCGGGTGATTCTGCCCGTGATCCGCTGCGCCCACCTGTGAACGTAGCCTTAGACTTACCAAAATCATATAATATGAGGTCAGACCTAAACACTTTCAATTTGTATGCAATCAGGCAGGCCCTTGCACTACATAGTTGAAGGTGAATCTAAAGGAAATCTTCCAACAAAAGTTGTATAGTGTGTATCCAGCTTTAGGGCCCTTTCACACGGCCGCTCCGCTTGTCCGCAAATCATCCTATTTTTTTGCGGATGATTTGCGGACATAATGTAAGTCAATGGCATTGCGGATGTCAGCGGAATACCATCCGCTGACATCCGATTTTCCTCCTTTCAGTTCTGTTCCATTTTTTGGAACGGAACAGAACCCTATTTTTTCATCCGTTCAAAAAACGGAAAGGAAGGAAAATCGGATGTCAGCGGTGTCATCCGCTGACATCCGCAATGCCATAGACATACATTATGTCCGCATATCATCCGCCAACGGATGGGATGATATGCAGGCACACGGAGCGGATGACACAAATGTCATCCGCTCCGTGAAAAAAAAAAGTCCCGCAGCGGATTGGAAATCCGGAGCGGCCGTGTGAAAGAAGCTTTAGTAATAGACCTTATCCCTGCACCCCTAGACTACATATGCATGTAATCCTTGCGGTGCAGGGGGGCCCCCACTGTAAGGCTTCTTTTATTCGCAGTAAGTCCTCATGCACACAGGACATGTTTACAGCGGCTGTTTTTGGCGTCAGACATTTTTTTTCTGCAGCCAGTAAATTCCCCAGCGTGTTTTCCTATGTGTCCATGCACACATAGGCGGTTATAAGCAGTTTTTGGCAGGGGAGTTTTCTGTCTGGAAAAAACCCCCAGAACTGTTGGATTTTAAGAGACGTTTTTCAGCTGTAAAAATGCCCCAACTCTGAAAAACGCTAAAAAGGATGAAAAACCTGGCTTTTTGGTGTTTATCAGCATTTATGAGCCATAAGCTTTTATGGGAGTTCAGTTTTGCTAAAAAAAAAAAAAATAATAATAAAACCCTTAAAAACGCTATTGCAAACAATTCTGCAAAACTCACTCTACAGCTAAAACGCTACTGCATTTTTATATAACGTACAGTGTGCATGAGGCCTAAGGCTTACCACCCTCTAAAAATTAATCTGCATTGGACCATTTTTCAAGGGCAGTATAGCCGCACCTGACCGCCTGTTTTGGGGGAGTTTTTTATTTTTAAACTGCAAACTGGCAATTTAACATTATAAACGAAAACAAACACAAGGGCGCACCGGCCTAGTGCATTATCTCTTAAACAGGTTTATTAAAAATGCTCACAAACGAGTTTCTTGATAAAAAGCACATCAAATAGGTATAAAATCCTCAGCATCAAGATCGGGATTGGATCGTCCCCCGAAGCTGTACAGGCTTACGCGTTTTGAGGCAGCGCCTCTTCCTCAGAGCCTCCTCGAAATGCGCAAGCCTGTACAGCTTCAGGGGACGATCCAATCCCGATCTTGATGCTGAGGATTTTATACCTATTTGATGTGTTTTTTATCAAGAAACTCGTTTGAGTATTTTTAATCCATTATTTTAATAAACCTGTTTAAGAGATAATGCATTAGGCCGGTGCGCCCTTGTGTTTGTTGTCGTTTATAGTGTTCCCGGACCACCCGCGTCCACTGAGGGGCTGAAAGGCTGAAACATTATAAAATTGCCGTGTCATTTGTTCTCATCTACAAGTCTACAGTCAAGTTGGATAGAGGATTGCACCACTCAGAGCGCAGGGAATAGGTGCTGCATTGACAGTACATCTAATTGTTTGTTTCTGGCAATTTAACATTGCAGGACAGCATCACAGCTTCGAGCTAAGCATTCTTCCTGCAGTTGCAGTGTGGCCCTACTGAACTCCGGGTCCCAGGGTTCAAATTTTACACCCCTAGCTGCCAATGATAAATGCCCATATGAACTGATCCAAAGGATCCTTTCACACGGGCTTTCCTGATCAGATGCTCCATGCAGCCTTATGGTGCAGCGGATGTCAGCGGTGACCTCTCCGCTGACACCCGCTGCTCAGGGCCATCTTACCGAATGGGCACGCTGGGCAGTTGCCCATGGGCCCCACTTGCCTGGGGGGCCCAGCGACCAAGCCCCAACCAAGCATTAGTCCCGATTCCTGTGTGCATCCCGCCGCCAAACTTAGCAGGTGGCAAGCGCCTGTCGGCCCTGCGCTGCTGTCAGGCCACTTGGGCTGTGGAGGGGGAGCCCACAACTGCAGGAATGCCTGTCCGCCTCCACAGGAACAGGCGCACACAGGACAGTGGAGTCTGACTCCCATCCGTGTTTGTCTTCACCGGACCCTGCCGCCCAACTTGAAAGCTGTCATTAGCCTGGCACCGCGGTACCAATATCGCCTTATGGATAATTTGCATTTTTATTCTCATGGGTGATTGTGTAGGCAGGGCCCCAGTGCACTACATTGCCCAGGGGCCTATAATGCTCTTAAGATGGCACTGCCGCTGCTATCCAATCCTGTCCGTGTAATCCAGATAGATGGAAACCCTATTTTCCATCTGTCTGGAGGATCGGCTCTGCTGAAAATGGGCAGGCGGTCCGTTTTCATCCAATCTCCCATAAAAGAGAGCGGGGCTCTGACAGCTCTGTCTCTGCAAAATAAGCGGAGACGGAGCTGTCATCCGCCTGCTCAGCGGGGATTGGCGGGTCGATCCCTGCTGAGCAAAACGGAGTCCGCCCGGCGGAAAGCCCGTGTGCTAGGTGTAATGTAGTCATCGAGCATGCAGCCAGATGATAAAACTAGTAGAATGCTTACTAAAAAAGACTTTAGAGGAGCATTCCTCAAATCCATGAGTGCTATGGAGCTACGGGGTACAGCGGTGTCCTTCCAAGGCCCGACATAACATGCATTGGACTAACAAAGTATTCTGAGTTTTAGAAGTCATTTGTTGAACGCTCTCCGCTTTCAGGGCTAAGTGTCCACCCATATTAATACAACAAATTACAGCAGATTCCTATTAAAGTCAAGTTGCAAAGATTTTATATTTAAACATTCCATTAGCAGAGAGCAGTCACTTTCCTGGGATAGGAACGCAGAGCCATGGGTAATTTCCATGCCACCAGTAACATCTGGCAGGAAAAGGCAGCTCGCAGTAGAACAGTAAATCTTTGTTGCAGATGAGCTGGAATATTTGCTTTTACAAATGCAGTTTATGAGCTTATTTGGGTCAGTATTTTGCTGGTTCAGCCCTATTGGGCTTGTTAAAGAGAACCTGTCATGTCATCTGTTACTTCCAACAGATGGGGCTCCCAAACAAACTGAAGGCTGCTGTTGTGTAAGTCCTGGAAGTATTACCGGTTACAAAGCCGAGCTCGCATGTACAGCATCACCAACCGTGGTATGTCTGCCTCGGCTGACACATAACAAGCGTTGGGGTAACCAAGAAAAGACCAGGGGTAACCAAGAAAAGACCAGTCCGTAGAATGCAATGGCTTACAACAGCCAATCAGCATCCTTCTTTCTTTGTTTTGACTACTGTGAACTGTTAAATCTGGCTGCCAAAGTTACTGCACTTTGCCCATCATCATTGCTGTTTGCAGTGTCTGATAATATAATTGTATAATGGGTGGAACAATAACAGCATGTTCCCTATAGTATGTCATAGTGGGGGAGATTTAGTAAAACTGGAGCACTCAGAATGTGGTGTAGCTGTGCATGGTAGCCAATCTGCTTCTAAATTTAGCTTGTACAATTAAGCCTTGACAATAAAACCTGGAAGCTGATTGGTTTCTATCATAGCTGCACCAAATTTTACCATCTCCAGTTTTAGGCCCCTTTCACACGGGCGGTGCGCCCGACAGCCTCCGTTTTTGCTCAGCAGGGATCGATCCACCGGTCCCTGCTGAGCAGGTGGATTACCGCTCCATCTCCGCTTACTTTGCAAGGGAGCCCCGCTCTCCTCTATGGGAGATCAGATAAGAACGGACCGCCTGTGCGTTTTCATCCAATCTTATCCGATCCGATCCTCTAGACAGATGGAAAATAGGGTTTCCAACCGTTCCGGATTTCACAGACAGGATCGGATGGCAGCGGGTGTGAGCGGAGATGTCACCGCTGACATTCGCTGCTCCATAGGGCTGCATAGAGCATCCGATCCGTTCAGCCTGAAACTGACAGGCGGACTGGATCGGAAAGCCCGTATGAAAGGCCCCCCCCCCCCAGTATGTTTATTTATTACAGGTACTTATCTAGCTTCATCAATTTACTTAGCGCTTTACCAAATATGCAAGGGGTTTAACCAGGAATGCGGTTTGTAGCTTTTTCCTCAGCATCAGCCCTGTTGCCACTGATTTCAGCAAGTGTCCTGGCAAGGCGGGTCCATTCGTCATTCCGTGGGACCGCAATTTGCTGTAAAGGAAAAAACATCAGTTACTTCTGAACTTTATAGCATTAATGCCATAACCCTGAGCAATCAATCTCTGTTCTCTGATTTTATTAAACTATCATTTATTTATTACAGGTACATAGCTCTTTACACATATATATTGTATATCTCATCAGTCCCTGCCCTCAAGAAGCTTACAATCTAAGGTCCCTAATTCAAATTCATAGTTTACATACAAATATTAGGGCCTATTTATACAGGATCCAACTAACCTACCAGCATGTCTTTTGGAGTGTGGGAGGAAACTGGAGTACCCAGAGGAAACCCATGCAGGCACAGGGACACATGCAAACTCCATGCAGGTGGTGTTGTGGTTGGGATTTGAACGAGTGACCCTAGTGCTGCTAGGCAGAAGTGCTAACCACTTAGCCACTTTGGTGCTAAATTGTAACATAATTATTCACAGTTGAAAAAATTCTGAATAGAAAATGAAAATCTTCATGGGAACGTTGTTGGTGATGGGTGAATTTAATTTTAAAGTATAAACTTGGCATACATTTTTTTTTTTTTTTTTTATGAAAGCGGAGTTCCACCCTGAAAACTTTTTTTTTCACCGTCCGCTTGCTTTAATTTACCTGAAAAAGAATTGGATAATTAAAATGTATTTTCTTTTAGTTTTGTTTCACTTACCTTCTTTTTTAATGAAAATATACCTTCCTTCCTCCCTCTGTGGCCGCGGCCCACGCTGTCACTTCCTCCTTGCATTGACTTCTGGGAGATGAGCGTCATCAATCCCAGGAGTCAATGCGCCTGCACCAGCCCTGCTCGTCGCTTCCGGTGCAGGCGCATTATTTCCTGCTGAACCACTTCTGGGCATGCCCAGAAGCTGTGCAGGGATGACGCGCCTGCCCCGGAAGTGACGAGCAGGGCATTCTGGGACTCCGACGTCACTGAAGAGGACGCTCTGGCTTCAGCTGCCCACACCTGAGATGGCAGCGCTGGACAAGACATTTTCAAGGTAAGTATTTCTTCTAAAAGTTAAGTGAAACAAGGGACAGTTCAGAGGCTATTGTTGCTTAAATGCACTAGCCCTGACTGTCCCGGGGGTATTTTAATCTAAAAAAAAAATTTATAGGGTGGAACTCTGCTTCTAAGTTTCAAATTGAGTAGAGAGGAATTAGAACACTCTACTCTATACCATTTTTCCAGGTGACTGTTATTACCAAACTTGAAAGAAAATCCCAAATTTTGGGTTTCCACCAGAACAGTAAAAGCTTGGATTGTGAGCATAATTCATTCCAAAAACATGCTTGTAATCCAAAGCACTCATATATCAAAGCAAGTTTTCCCATAAGAAATAATAGAAACTCCGATAATTTGTTCAACTATTTATTCATAAATTATTACAGCAATACAAAATACAGTATAAAGTGCATGGCGTATACAGTACATAGCCAGAGTTCCAGGGGCACTATGAGCAGTAGAACGATCACAGTTTTTTTTTGTAAAAAAAAAAAAAGTGGAATTACACTTACAATGTTAAAAACAATATCCCGTATTAAGCAGTCTGGTGCTCATCCATGAAAAGACACTGGTGTATACAGTAAAGCCACTGGTGTATACATTACTGTATGTGGCCAGAGGTCCGGGGTCACTGGTGGCTCCCAGGGCTTCCTGAAGAACTTAGAGACACTCAGGAACGGTTGACACTTCTAGGTGCTCGGAACGCGTGTTACGCCCGCCCCACCCAGTTGAGTGTCTCCGAGTTCTCCAGGAAGTGCTAGGAGCCACCAGTGCCCCCGGACCTCTGGCCACATACAGTACTGTATACACCAGCAGCTTTACTGTATACACCAGTGGCTTTACATGGATGAGCACCACATTTCTTAATGCGGGATATACATTGTGAGTATAATTCCTCTTTTAATGTTAAAAAAAACAAAATAAAAAATGTTGCTTGTCTTGCAAAACCCTTGTATACCACATTACCTGCAAACAAAGGTATTACTGTAAAGGGGAAAAATCTTCCAATGGTTACCCTAGTTTAAGCGACAACCAGAGATTTCCTCAGTTTGGAGGAATTTCTTCTCACTTCCTGTTTTGGCAATGGGACAAAAAGCGAAAGGAAATCTCCCCAGTGAGACACAAATGGCAAAAAAAAAGCTGACCAAGATTATAACCTTCCCTTACTCTCCCTCCTTTACTTATTTAAATTTTTAGACCGGTTCTGAAAGTGCTCATCTTCCATCAGCGTAAATATGGCTCCCTTAGCTGTAGTCAGCTTATTTAGTGTGGGTTAATGTAAGGGATGCACCGATCCGACTTTTTTGGTCCCGATACCGATCTTTTGCTTTGTGAAATCGCCGATCCGGAAGAACTGTTTTGTGAGCTTATAACAAAATAATACTCCTGGATCGGTATCGGCAGATACCTTATACCAAATGTGCATTCAAAATCTAAAATGTCATGGGTTTAGTCTTTAAGAGGTTAAAGTTCCCTCCTCTGGCAGACTTAATGAAAAGATACATTGTAATCATTGTTTACTTAACTGGGAGAGTTGAAAGGCATTTGCAGGAGGCTCTTTTTTTTTCTTTGACAGCTGTTCTCTGCTTCCTCACAAGCTATGTAAAGAGCAAAACCGGATCTGCCCACGGATCGGTTAATTTTGCCGATTCCCCCGATCCAGCTATTTTGCCCATATCGGTGCCGATATCCGGATCGGTGCATCCCTAGTTAATGTAGCTGGAACATGAACATAAAAGAAGGCCCATACTCCCAAACATTGGCTTATGAAGGTTACCAAAGGCCCTGGTTGGCAATGGACCCCAAGTCTCCAGTCAAGTTCCCGGGGTCTCAAATCTGCAACCACTCCTTTCTAAGGTGGGTAGAAGCACTTACAGCTTGGGTCTAGGTAAGCGTGCAGTAATTAAAAAGGGAGACATTTTGTGTAACAAACATATAGACCTCCTTGTGTGGTGTTGAGAAAGTAGAAAGTGCATTAGCAGCTTCCTGTCTCACACTAAATGGCAAAAAGACGAGGAAGAAGATGGGATACTGTAAAAGGAAAAAAAAAAAAGGGGAGAGAGCAGAAGAGCAAAGGTGAACAAAAAAATGCCAAAAAGTATCCAAACTGGAAAATGATGAAATCACACGTCGCTGTAACGAGTTTCAGAAAACACTGGGATCTAGTTTTTTTTTTTTTTTTGTATTTTTATTTTTTTTATCTACTTTATTTTCTATAAAATAGATGAAAAACTAGATAGAATACAGTTCCAATCACGCAAGAAATGCATGTAGGGCGCAAAGTTCCCGAACCATCACATCATGCATGACATGCCCCTTGCTTTGGAAACATTGTGTGGCCCTTAAGGTACCACTGACAGACCTTGCGGCGCAATGTCAGACATGCAGTGCCTGAATTAGACCCCCCTGCCTCGCACGCCATGCATAGCACTGCAACTAAAAAAAAATGCAATATTTCATAACATTTCGAGTTCAAAAAAACAACTGGTGTTATGTGGTGTAGGGAAGAGGGATAAGGGAAGGGAAAAGAGTTCACAGGCCTGAAGCTTTATTGAAAGGACAAAGACACACAAGGTGTAAAGGTGTTACTAAACCCACAACAGTAAAATCAGTCTGTGTGTGCAGAATTCTTGTTATACTCACTGGGGAACCTAAGGGGTTAATCCTCTGCATTGTGTAAACAGACCGTTTGATCCTGTCTTCTCTGATCCTCCCCTTCTTCCACTGTCCCCAATCCATCTTCTGATAGGGGTTAATCCTCTGCATTGTGCAAAAAGACCGTTTGATCCTGTCTTCTCTGATCCTCCCCTTCTTCCACTGTCCCCAATCCATCTACCGATAGAACAGAGGCTGGGGGATAAGTTTAAACATGCTCAGTTTGGTGTGTATTGCTAGAGTTGTTTTTTTTTCTTGGGAGAGTGGCCCTGTGCTGATCACATGCAATCAGCACTGTCCAGATAGAGGGTCAGGGGTCCTGCATCCTGATAGGACAGTTAGAGCAGAATGAAAACTACTCCTACTAGCTTTAACCAGACACTGATAGAAATCACAAGACTGCAATACTTCTGATGAGAAAACATGTTTAGTAGTTTGTTTACTAAAATAATTGCATTTCCATGGTCTGTGTACTGTGGGGGACCAGATATATTGAACGCAGGCTCCTGGGTTTAGTAACACTTTAAGCATTTACTTTACTTTTTTCACAGAAAATAAAGATGAGTAGCAGTAATTATTGGACTCCAAATCCTCATGGGCCTGGTGCAGACGCCCTCCACATGCTAAATACTTCCATCCTAGTTATTAAAGAGGAAGTAAACCCTCCTCTGACACTTTTACCTATAGGTAAGCCTATGATAAGGCTTACCTATAGGTACTGTAAATATCTCCTAAACATGTACCGTTTAAGAGACATTTACCTTACATACAGCCAGTGACATCACTGGCGCATGCGCTCTGAAGGAACGGCCGCTGGTGCCGTTCCTTCAGAGCCCCGTGCCGTGACCATCAGCTCCCGTGCACGTGAGCGGGAGTGACGTCACCGCGGCTCCGGCCAATCAGATGGCCGGATGCTGCGATCCCAGAAGACGGGCGACTGGACATGTCGCCCGTCATAGAGGCAATCGGACGGCACGGCGGGGGCTTGTTCTAAGGTAAGTATGTCATAATGAGCTAGTATGCGATGCATACTAGCTCATTATGTGTTTCTCTTTCAGGTCGGAAAAAAAAAAAATGAAAACTCAAATTCAACTGTTATTAATCACAGATCGCTCGTAGCTCCAACACTGCAACCAACTGCACTCAAAGCTAACATTTTTATTTAGTTTTTTCCGCTCTTAGAAAATGTGTTTGAAAAGTGTGAGTGTGTAAATATTCCCCTGGCTCATGTGAAAATGAGAGATAAGCGGTAAATGGCAAAATCATTTATATACATCTCTAGTATTCATGAGTCAGCAGAATTCTTTCCCTGGTATGTGTCAGCTGTCCTTGCTGTTTGGCTGACTGTATGGAAAGGTATTGAGAAAGCTCTACTATTTTTTTGCTTAAACAGACTACCCTCGGAATATACAGTATATACATTATACACCGATAAGCCATAACATTATGACCACCCATCCAATATTGAGTAGGTCCCCTTCTGACACTTCGAGGCATGCACTCTGCTAGACCTCTGAAGGTATGCTGGGGTATCTGGCACCAAGCCATCAGTAGCAGATCCTTTAAGTTCTGTAAGTGGTGAGGTGGGTGAATTATCCTGCTTAACCACTTTACAACCGGAGGATTTTGCTGTCTTCCGTCCAGGCCACTTTTTGCGATTCGGCGCTGTGCGACTTCAACTGACAATTGCGCGGTCGTGCGACGCCGTACCCAAACGAAATTTACGTCCTTTTTTTCCCACAAACAGAGCTTTCTTTTGGTGGTATTTGATCACCTGTGCGATTTTTACTTTTTGCGCTATAAACAAAAAAAGAGCGTTTATTTTGAAAAAATAACAATATTTTTCACATTTTTTTATATGAAATTCCCCCCAAAAAAGATGTAAAAAACAATTTTTTTAAAAGTTTTTGGCCAATTTGTTTTATGCTACATATGTTTGGTAAAAAAAATCGCAATAAGCGTATTTTGATTGGTTTGCGCAAAAGTTATTGCGTTTACTAACAAAGGGAAAGATTTCTGTCATTTTTGGTGTTTTTTTTTTAACGCGTAATGGCGGCGATCTGCGATTTTTTTTGCGGGACTGCGACATTGCGGCGGACAGACCGGACCCCTGACTGACATTTTTGACACTTTTGGGGGTACCAGTGACATTACTGCAGTAATCAGTGCTGTATATATGCACTGTTACTGTAAAAATGACACTGGCAGGGAAGGGGTTAATTTTATTGGAGAGGGAGGGGTTAATGTATGCCTGGTGCTTACTGACGTGTAGGGGGGGAGGTGACTATGTGATTCATGGACAGATCGGATGTCCAGCTATGCTGAACAGTCCGATCTGTCACTCCCTGTCACTATGGAGATCCGCCCGCTGTGTTTACACACAGCGGGCGGATCTCCAGACTCGATCCCCGACGATCGGGTAAGAGCAGCGGCGATCGCCGCTGCTCCTCCCCTGGCCCGACTCCCGCTGTGAATGAAAACAGCGGGAGCGAGCCTCCGGCGGCGCGCAAGCGCCGCCCAGAAGGGGAGGAGTCCAGTCACGTTAATACTACGTGACTGGACGGGAACGAGCCACTCTGCCGCAGTAGTATTACTGTGAGCGGTACTAGAGTGGTTAAAGAGGCCACTGCCATCAGAGAATACCATTTCTTTAAAGGGGTGTACTTGGTCATTAACAATGTTTAGGTAGGTGGTATTTGTCAAGTAGGGTTGCCACCTGACCCAAATTCACCCGGACAATCTGGGTTTTGAATCATGTGCCTGGGTTTCAGTCCATCTGAAACCTGGACACATTATTAGACTGGACTTTGGCTCCCCGAGTACCACAATCACCGAATGCATTGATGTGTGCACTGGCCGGTTGTGCCTGGGCTCACCCCAATCACCAGGGTTTCCATTTGTCCAGAGGGCTGGCTGCAGTTGTCTAAGCCGCATGTCTGATACTCTTGCACTGTCCAGAGCCAGCACAGCTCCCCCCCACTCCCCAATGGCCGAGAGAGGAGAGGGGGCTAAATCTGCTCTTCCTCTTCCTGCCCCTACCCCTCTGTGTCTTCCCCATGCATCCTGGGCCTCAGAAAAGGTATGTGTGGGTTCGAAATCGGATGCCCAGCAGCTGGCAGATACATCATGGATGAAAGGTGCCAATGCCTGAGCCTTCTTCCTTGGTGAGTGAGCTGTCTGTAACTGATGCCCCCCCCCCCTCCTTTCTTCTGCTTCTGAACGAGTAAACACACTAAGGTAAGATGGACTCAGATGTAAGGGGTGCTCTGCGGACTCTGATGTAAGGGGGGCTGTGGGAACCCTGATTTAAGGGAAACTCATATGTAAATGGGGTCTTTGGTTAATTGACACGCCAATTGGATGCATTTTTAACCGCATCCAATTTGCATAACATGTGAACGTGAACTGCTTTCAATGCAGCCGGTTCACACATTTGCAGGGCAGCCAGGATGCGGTTTCAAAAAGGGTCCTGTGCTTTTTTGGGTCTACCAGTTCAGATGCGACTTCAGGTAAAAATATGTACCTGAATCGCACCTGCACCGGTCTGCCACTGCTGGAGCAACCCAGATCCTCCTCTTCTCGGGTCTCTTTATTGCTCCTTGCCCTACCTCCTGTTGAGTGCCCCCCACAGCAAACAGCTTGCTATGGGGGCACCCGAGCCCTCCCTATGTCCATTCAGATAGTGAGCCGCGACCCGACCATGCCCCTCTCTCTCCAGATTGTTTGGCTGACATTGACTGACATCAGCAGGAGCCAATCATGCTGCTGTCTCAGCCAATGAGGGGAGTCAAGGGCAGCTGAGACACTTCTGCATGGCTGGATAGAGATGGGGCTCAGGTAAGTATGAGGGGGGCTGCTACACACAGAAGGTTTTTTTTTATCCTAATGCATAGAATGCAGTTCTATGAATAAAACCTTCTGCCCTTACAATCCCTTTAACAAATGTTTAGCTAAGATATCAGGCCTTGAAACTTTTCCAGAATGTAAAGATTTCTGGGTTTTATAAACAGCAAACTCAATGAATTTACCTTCACAGTTGAGCCACTGATACCTTCACCTGTGGTCTTTTAAGAATAGTAGAGCATCACCACTGACATTGACTTTGCAACTGATATTGTTCTCTGTCACAAGGTCTCCTTTTAGCTTGGCTGTGTAAGCATTAGCTAGACAGCAACAGTCTTATACACACAATTTATATAGCTAAGCCATTAAAACCAGCGACTGGACAGGATGGTAGATCAGTCCTTGGGACAACTGGTCTTTTCTGAGAGAAAGTGTCCAAGGGACGTTTACAGCCACCATTGATTGGAAGATCCTGGCTCTTGAATCCTCGTAGGAACTGTGGAAGAAGCCTGAGCCAAGGATAATACTGGCCTTACCGTGGCCTTTGGATGCCTGCGGCGTCTGTCAGAGGACCCGGTGCCCTCATCACCAACTTCGGTATCCTCCTGTGGAACCGAACCTGCTAAAGGAGCTGCATGCAAGTGTGCAAACAGTACTGTCTTGAATGTGCATACCACCAGACTCAGAACCTGTATGCAAAATGAAAAAGAGAACTATCTCTATGACAGCAGCCAGTGAATCACGGCCTGTGGTCCCTGAAGTTTGTGCAGAGGAAGGACGACTCTGGTCAGAAATAGAATCAAACCTAGGTAAAGCAATTCCCTGGAAAGGGATAGGGGGACCTTTTGGTAGTTCAAACATCACCTTAACCTTTGCAGGAATTAAATCCGCACAAGGAGACTCCGGACCTAAAAAACCTGAAAAGGACAAGCTCTGTCCCCCTTTCTGGTTACCCCCAAAAGAAACCTTTCCGGATCTCATTGACACTCACAAAAGAAGTCAACTGGGGCGGAAACCAGCGAAGATGTCCCCCACCCCAATAATGGGTGAGGGCAGACCTTCACGTTGAAGGAGTCTTGTCTACTGGTCCGGGGAAGCTAGTCATAGGCTTACCAGAACAAGGTTGCTTGGAACCTCCCAGGGAAGATTTAAAAGATCTATTTCCCTTTATTCTGCGTCCCAGAAGCACAAAATAATTTTCCATAGGCTGAGAAGGAGGGCCCCGTCTGCGGCGAGGCTCCTTACCTTTCCTTGACGGTGGCAGGAAAGTACTCTTCCCCCCATGATACCCTTAATGATGTCATCCAGGGTAGCCCCAAACAAGCGATCGCCTTGAAAAGGCAGATCAATGAGAACTTTCTTAGAGGCTTGGTCTATGTACCAATTCTTAAGCCACAGCACGCGCCTAATCACCACCGCTGAAACAAAGTTTGGGCGGCACAGGAGCTGTATCCAAAGCTGCATCAGAAATAAACAGTATACAAACCTGCATTTCATCTACCTGGATCATGCCATTGGATTCGTTATTGTTTTAGAATAAAACAAAACAGGCCTTGGGCATGCCTTTAGTCTAGGTTCACATCTATGCGGCTGCGCTTGATGCAATTTTCAGGCTTTCAGGTTCCCCACTGAAAAAAAGTTGCCAGCAGAAAAAAAATTGTGAAAAATCCATACCAGGCTCTTCAGGTCTGGTATAGATTTGGATGCCTGGTATGGATCCACGCCAACATTTAAAAAATAAAAAATGGCATGGGGTGTCCCCCAAAATCCATAGGGAGGGGAACCATACCAGGCCACATGCCCTCAACATAGGTCGGGGGGGGGGTGCTTTGAAGGGGGCGGTTATGCCCTCCCCCATCCCAAAGCACCTTATCCCCATGTTGATAGGGACAAGGGCCTCTTCCCCCCCCCCACAACCCTGGGTGGTGGTTGTGAGGGTCTGCAGGCAGGGGGATTTATCACAATCTGGAAGCCCCCTTTAACAAGGCGACCCCCCCAGATCCTGCCCCCCCCATGTGTATGAGTATGGGAAACATTGTACCCCTACCCATTCACCCCAAAAAAAAAAAAGTGTACTGTTACAAACCACAAGAGTCGGTTTTTGACAAGTCTTTTATTAAAAATTGTGTCTTCTTCCTTCTGTGTTTCTTCATCCTTCTCTCCCTCTGGTGGTTTCTTCTCTCCCTCTGGTGGTTTCTTCTCCCTCTTCGCTCCAGTGATGTCATCTTCTTTTGTCACCGCTAAAAATAACAAACGCGGTCTTCCTCAGTCACTGTTTGCCTCCGTTGTGTTGATTCCTGCTGCCTGCCTGTCTGCCATTTCTTCTATAGCCATGGGGCATGGTCATCCGGAGACATCACCTGGAGAGCCTGCCCCTTGTGACATCACGGCACTGACCCTTTAATGGCTTTAGGATGTCTGAAGGCGGGGCAGGGTTTAAGATCACGTGCCTGCCGTGATTGGCTGTCACGGCAGTCGCATGATCGGATAAGGAGCTGCCTGTAACTGTGCTTGGAGCGCCAAGGCCCACCGAGAGGCTATATTTGTGTGTGGTCGGCACCATGGGGTTAAAGAGTTTTTCACTTTAAGAAGAAAAACATTCCCCTCTAGGTGATCTATGTACATTGCAGGGATTTTACCAAACTTTGTTGCATATTCCTACATATTCCTACCTTTTTGTTTTTTTCTGAAGAAATAGCTGGCTCTTTCTCTGTGTCCATGTGCCGAGTGAATGGGAGTGATTTTATAATTATCAGTCAACTCAGCTGCACTTGCAGGGTTCAAATGAGAAAATTGTCAGGATCTGCTTCCCTGTAGAAGTATCTCACCATAAATGACATTTTTGTTGCAGGAGATGCCGAAATCTGACTTGTATCCTAGTGCAGACTTCTGGGAAAATCAGTGAGCCAATCACACGAGAAGACAATTACATATGTGGGGGGGGGTGTACAGAACACCTCTAGGTAGCTAAATAGTATTGTATTTTACATAAAATTACAGAGCTGCAGATTGAAAATTTAAAGGTGAAATTTATTACTATTCAAATTACAATATGACTTGTGTAGCAATTGTATATGCTATATATTTTATTTGCTTTTTTTTTCCCCACGAAGTGGAGTTACTCTTTTTAAAGGAACCCTTCTCCCAACAGCTGCAGCCTGGTAGTGAGGTGGCACAGTGAAAGTGCTTTCTCGCTACCGGGAGTTAAAAGAAAATCATAATCCTGAGAAATAAGAGGCTAATGCCCCATACACATGTGCAGATTATCTGAAGACTTTTGTCTTCAGATTTACCTTTTCTATGTAGTGCAAGGGCCTGCCGGATTGCATACAAATTGAAAGTGTTTAGGTTTGACCTCATATTATATGGTTTTGGTAAGTCTGCAGACAAAAGTCTTCAGATAATCTGCCCGTGTGTACGGGGCATAAGAGGGAGTTTTGGGTGGAAATTTGCCTTTTACTAATCCTGTAAATAGTTAATGACCCCTATAATGCTTTTGGATTGCTATGGGCCCAATGTGAATCAAATACAGACCATTAGGAAGATATGAGGACAGGTGTGACCTCCAGTGAGGTCATCAAGGTGTATCATTATTTCTAGGCTTTACCAGTATAAGCTGAAATGGACTTTACCATCAGAACACAAAACTTCCAAATTGATGGGTGGTATTATCTAGGTCAGTGATGGCGAACCTTGGCACCCCAGAGGTTTTGGAACTACATTTCCCATGATGCCCAACTACACTGCAGAGTGCATGAGCATCATGGGAAATGTAGTTCAAAAACATCTGGGGTGCCAAGGTTGGCCATCACTGATCTAGGTATTACCATAGTACAGACAATACAGGGAAACCATTCTAATGTTCTTTTCTACTCCCTGCTGAAAGTATGCCAAAATTTATCTAAAGTAAATGATCAAAGCAGAACATTCCATTCTACGATCACAATAGTGTCAAAGTGTTCTCTAAATAAATATCTGTAGTGAATTATCCTTGTAACAATGTACGATGTCTCAATAACTACTGGCCCTAGTTCAGTACCTGGGTTGTTTGAAGTCCTACCTGATCCCAGGACTAAAAACACGCCAGATAGGTTGATCTATCTATAGACAATTGGACTGAATCTAATCATTTTGAAGATTAGTTAAGTTTCAATATGCTTTTGTTGAAGGAAACTCCATAGAACTACCACGTAGCAATGAACAGAAACTTTTTCTTCTTATGTTTGCACATTCATTGGAAAGCATGCTTACATTATAAATGGCACAACTGTTGACATAAAAGATTATCTTCTGATTGATGTGAAGGTTAAAAAAAAAAAAAAATGCCCGTCTTCACATTAGTCTTAACCACTTAAGCCCCGGAGGATTTTCCTGCTAAAAGACCAGGGGGTATTTTGCGATTCGGCGCTGCGTGACTTTAACAGACAATTGCGCGGTCGTGCGATGCTGTACCTAAACGAATTTGACGTCCTTTTTTTCCCACAAACAGAGCTTTCTTTTGGTGGTATTTGATCACCTGTGCGATTTTTTGATCTATAAACAAAAAAAGAGCGACAATTTTGCAAAAATAGCAATATTTTTCACATTTTTTTTTATATGAAATTCCCCAAAAAAAAAAAGTAAAAATCAAAATTTTTTAACATTTTTGGCCAATTTGTTTTATCCTACCTATGTTTGGTAAAAAAAATCGCAAAAAGCGTATTTTGATTGGTTTGCGCAAAAGTTATCGCGTTTACTAACAAAGGGAAAGATTTTTGTCATTTTTGTTGTTTTTTTTTTTAACGCGTAATGGCGGCGATCTGCGATTTTTTTTTTGCGGTACTGCGACATTGCGGCGGACAGATCGGACCCTTGACTGACATTTTTGACACTTTTGGGGTTACCAGTGACATTTCTACAGTAATCAGTGCTATACATATGCACTGTTACTGTAAAAATACACTGGCAGTGAAGGGGTTAACTTTATTTGGGAGGGAGGGGCTGTGTGTGTCCCTAGGGGCGTGATTCTTACTGTGATTGGCTGTGGCTCTAGCTGTAAGGACACTGATCAACGGATCTACATACTAGATCCGAGTGATCAGTGTCTTTACAGCGATGAGAATGACAGGCAGCTTGTTTACACAAGCTGCCTGACATTCTCCCTCTTCCCCCGACGATCGCCGAGTGGCCGGCGGACATCGGGTCCGCTGGTCACACGCGCGGGGGGGTGCGTGACCGTGCGGGAGCGGGAGCGCGCCTCCGCGGGCGCGCGCTCGCTCCCCAGACCCTCCCAGGCTAGTGACGTTAATTAACGTCACTCTGCCTGGCAGGGGCTGAC